>NC_060184.1:3044367-3089367 GCF_021184085.1 Oncorhynchus gorbuscha
GAGTATGGAGGGGGAGAGGATGGAGAGAGCGGAGGGAGAGAGAGTATGAAGGAGGGAGAGAGGGTGGAGAGAGGATGGAGAGTATGGAGGGGGAGAGAGGATGGAGAGAGAGGAGGGAGGGGGAGAGAGGATGGAGAGAGAGGAGGGAGAGAGTATGGAGGGGGGAGAGAGGGTGGAGAGAGAGGAGGTGGAGAGAGTATGGAGGGGGAGAGAGAGTATGGAGGAGGGAGAGGGGATGGAGAGAGAGGAGGGAGAGAGAGTATGGAGGGGGGAGAGAGGATGGAGAGAGAGGAGGGAGAAAGGATGGAGAGTATGGAGGAGTAATTCTCCTCACATTCACCTTGCAGTCCCAATTATTTAGCCTGTGTCCGCACTCCCCGAAAGCCCAGCTGCAAGAAAGTGGGTCACTGGGTTAAAGGCACAGCTACGGTTCCCCCTTCAAGCATCTACCACTCCTCCTCCTCACCACAGAGAGCAGTATCACTCCTCCCACCACAGAGAGCAGTATCACTCCTCCCCACCACAGAGAGCAGTATCACTCCTCCCCACCACAGAGAGCAGTATCACTCCTCCCCACCACAGAGAGCAGTATCACTCCTCCTCCCCACAGAGAGCAGTATCACTCCTCCCCACCACAGAGAGCAGTATCACTCCTCCTCCCCACAGAGAGCAGTATCACTCCTCCCCACCACAGAGAGCAGTATCACTCCTCCTCCCCACAGAGAGCAGTATCACTCCTCCCCACCACAGAGAGCAGTATCACTCCTCCTCCCCACAGAGAGCAGTATCACTCCTCCCCACCACAGAGAGCAGTATCACTCCTCCTCACCACAGAGAGCAGTATCACTCCTCCCCACCACAGAGAGCAGTATCACTCCTCCTCCCCATCACAGAGAGCAGTATCACTCCTCCCCACCACAGAGAGCAGTATCACTCCTCCTCCCCACCACAGAGAGCAGTATCACTCCTCCCCACCACAGAGAGCAGTATCACTCCTCCTCCCCACAGAGAGCAGTATCACTCCTCCTCCCCACCACAGAGAGCAGTATCACTCCTCCTCCCCACCACAGAGAGCAGTATCACTCCTCCCCACCACAGAGAGCAGTATCACTCCTCCTCCCCACCACAGAGAGCAGTATCACTCCTCCTCCCCACCACAGAGAGCAGTATCACTCCTCCCCACCACAGAGAGCAGTATCACCTCCTCCCCACCACCAGTATCCACAGAGAGCAGTATCACTCCTCCCCTCCACAGAGAGCAGTATCACTCCTCCACACCACAGAGAGCAGTATCACTCCTCCTCCCCACCACAGAGAGCAGTATCACTCCTCCTCCTCCCCCCCACCAGAGAGCAGTATCACTCCTCCCCACCACAGAGAGCAGTATCACTCCTCCCCACCACAGAGAGCAGTATCACTCCTCCCCACCACAGAGAGCAGTATCACTCCTCCCCCCACAGAGAGCAGTATCACTCCTCCTCCCCACAGAGAGCAGTATCACTCCTCCCCCCCACAGAGAGCAGTATCACTCCTCCTCCCCACAGAGAGCAGTATCACTCCTCCTCCCCACAGAGAGCAGTATCACTCCTCCTCCCCACCACAGAGAGCAGTATCACTCCTCCCCCCACCACAGAGAGCAGTATCACTCCTCCCCACCACAGAGAGCAGTATCACTCCTCCCCACAGAGAGCAGTATCACTCCTCCTCCCCACAGAGAGCAGTATCACTCCTCCTCCCCACAGAGAGCAGTATCACTCCTCCCCACCACAGAGAGCAGTATCACTCCTCCCCACAACAGAGAGCAGTATCACTCCTCCCCACAGAGAGCAGTATCACTCCTCCACACCACAGAGAGCAGTATCACTCCTCCCCACCACAGAGAGCAGTATCACTCCTCCTCCCCACCACAGAGAGCAGTATCACTCCTCCCCACCACAGAGAGCAGTATCACTCCTCCTCCCCACCACAGAGAGCAGTATCACTCCTCCTCCCCCACCACAGAGAGCAGTATCACTCCTCCCCACCACAGAGAGCAGTATCACTCCTCCTCCCCACCACAGAGAGCAGTATCACTCCTCCCCACCACAGAGAGCAGTATCACTCCTCCCCACCACAGAGAGCAGTATCACTCCTCCTCCCCACCACAGAGAGCAGTATCACTCCTCCTCCCCACCACAGAGAGCAGTATCACTCCTCCCCACCACAGAGAGCAGTATCACTCCTCCTCCCCACCACAGAGAGCAGTATCACTCCTCCCCACCACAGAGAGCAGTATCACTCCTCCTCCCCACCACAGAGAGCAGTATCACTCCTCCCCACCACAGAGAGCAGTATCACTCCTCCTCCCCACCACAGAGAGCAGTATCACTCCTCCCCACCACAGAGAGCAGTATCACTCCTCCCCACCACAGAGAGCAGTATCACTCCTCCACACCACAGAGAGCAGTATCACTCCTCCTCCCCACCACAGAGAGCAGTATCACTCCTCCCCACCACAGAGAGCAGTATCACTCCTCCCCACCACAGAGAGCAGTATCACTCCTCCCCACCACAGAGAGCAGTATCACTCCTCCACACCACAGAGAGCAGTATCACTCCTCCCCACCACAGAGAGCAGTATCACTCCTCCTCCCCACAGAGAGCAGTATCACTCCTCCCCACCACAGAGAGCAGTATCACTCCTCCTCCCCACAGAGAGCAGTATCACTCCTCCTCCCCACAGAGAGCAGTATCACTCCTCCTCCCCACCACAGAGAGCAGTATCACTCCTCCCCACCACAGAGAGCAGTATCACTCCTCCCCACCACAGAGAGCAGTATCACTCCTCCCCACCACAGAGAGCAGTATCACTCCTCCTCCCCACAGAGAGCAGTATCACTCCTCCTCCCCACAGAGAGCAGTATCACTCCTCCACACCACAGAGAGCAGTATCACTCCTCCCCACAACAGAGAGCAGTATCACTCCTCCCCACCACAGAGAGCAGTATCACTCCTCCACACCACAGAGAGCAGTATCACTCCTCCCCACCACAGAGAGCAGTATCACTCCTCCCCACCACAGAGAGCAGTATCACTCCTCCACACCACAGAGAGCAGTATCACTCCTCCCCACAGAGAGCAGTATCACTCCTCCCCACAGAGAGCAGTATCACTCCTCCCACCACAGAGAGCAGTATCACTCCTCCCCACCACAGAGAGCAGTATCACTCCTCCACACCACAGAGAGCAGTATCACTCCTCCCCACCACAGAGAGCAGTATCACTCCTCCTCCCCACAGAGAGCAGTATCACTCCTCCTCCCCACAGAGAGCAGTATCACTCCTCCTCCCCACAGAGAGCAGTATCACTCCTCCTCCCCACAGAGAGCAGTATCACTCCTCCTCCTCCCCACAGAGAGCAGTATCACTCCTCCTCACCACAGAGAGCAGTATCACTCCTCCCCACCACAGAGAGCAGTATCACTCCTCCTCCCCACCACAGAGAGCAGTATCACTCCTCCCCACCACAGAGAGCAGTATCACTCCTCCTCCCCACCACAGAGAGCAGTATCACTCCTCCTCCCCACCACAGAGAGCAGTATCACTCCTCCTCCCCACCACAGAGAGCAGTATCACTCCTCCTCCCCACCACAGAGAGCAGTATCACTCCTCCCCACCACAGAGAGCAGTATCACTCCTCCTCCCCACCACAGAGAGCAGTATCACTCCTCCCCACCACAGAGAGCAGTATCACTCCTCCCCACCACAGAGAGCAGTATCACTCCTCCACACCACAGAGAGCAGTATCACTCCTCCTCCCCACCACAGAGAGCAGTATCACTCCTCCCCACCACAGAGAGCAGTATCACTCCTCCCCACCACAGAGAGCAGTATCACTCCTCCCCACCACAGAGAGCAGTATCACTCCTCCACACCACAGAGAGCAGTATCACTCCTCCCCACCACAGAGAGCAGTATCACTCCTCCTCCCCACAGAGAGCAGTATCACTCCTCCCCACCACAGAGAGCAGTATCACTCCTCCTCCCCACAGAGAGCAGTATCACTCCTCCTCCCCACAGAGAGCAGTATCACTCCTCCTCCCCACCACAGAGAGCAGTATCACTCCTCCCCACCACAGAGAGCAGTATCACTCCTCCCCACCACAGAGAGCAGTATCACTCCTCCCCACCACAGAGAGCAGTATCACTCCTCCTCCCCACAGAGAGCAGTATCACTCCTCCTCCCCACAGAGAGCAGTATCACTCCTCCACACCACAGAGAGCAGTATCACTCCTCCCCACCACAGAGAGCAGTATCACTCCTCCCCACCACAGAGAGCAGTATCACTCCTCCACACCACAGAGAGCAGTATCACTCCTCCCCACCACAGAGAGCAGTATCACTCCTCCCCACCACAGAGAGCAGTATCACTCCTCCACACCACAGAGAGCAGTATCACTCCTCCCCACAGAGAGCAGTATCACTCCTCCCCACAGAGAGCAGTATCACTCCTCCACACCACAGAGAGCAGTATCACTCCTCCCCACCACAGAGAGCAGTATCACTCCTCCACACCACAGAGAGCAGTATCACTCCTCCCCACCACAGAGAGCAGTATCACTCCTCCTCCCCACAGAGAGCAGTATCACTCCTCCCCACCACAGAGAGCAGTATCACTCCTCCCCACCACAGAGAGCAGTATCACTCCTCCACACCACAGAGAGCAGTATCACTCCTCCCCACCACAGAGAGCAGTATCACTCCTCCCCACCACAGAGAGCAGTATCACTCCTCCTCCCCACAGAGAGCAGTATCACTCCTCCTCCCCACAGAGAGCAGTATCACTCCTCCACACCACAGAGAGCAGTATCACTCCTCCCCACAACAGAGAGCAGTATCACTCCTCCCCACCACAGAGAGCAGTATCACTCCTCCACACCACAGAGAGCAGTATCACTCCTCCCCACCACAGAGAGCAGTATCACTCCTCCTCCCCACCACAGAGAGCAGTATCACTCCTCCCCACCACAGAGAGCAGTATCACTCCTCCTCCCCACCACAGAGAGCAGTATCACTCCTCCTCCCCACCACAGAGAGCAGTATCACTCCTCCCCACCACAGAGAGCAGTATCACTCCTCCCCACCACAGAGAGCAGTATCACTCCTCCCCACCACAGAGAGCAGTATCACTCCTCCCCACCACAGAGAGCAGTATCACTCCTCCTCCCCACCACAGAGAGCAGTATCACTCCTCCTCCCCACCACAGAGAGCAGTATCACTCCTCCCCACCACAGAGAGCAGTATCACTCCTCCTCCCCACCACAGAGAGCAGTATCACTCCTCCCCACCACAGAGAGCAGTATCACTCCTCCTCCCCACCACAGAGAGCAGTATCACTCCTCCCCACCACAGAGAGCAGTATCACTCCTCCTCCCCACCACAGAGAGCAGTATCACTCCTCCCCACCACAGAGAGCAGTATCACTCCTCCCCACCACAGAGAGCAGTATCACTCCTCCACACCACAGAGAGCAGTATCACTCCTCCTCCCCCACCACAGAGAGCAGTATCACTCCTCCCCACCACAGAGAGCAGTATCACTCCTCCCCACCACAGAGAGCAGTATCACTCCTCCCCACCACAGAGAGCAGTATCACTCCTCCACACCACAGAGAGCAGTATCACTCCTCCCCACCACAGAGAGCAGTATCACTCCTCCTCCCCACAGAGAGCAGTATCACTCCTCCCCACCACAGAGAGCAGTATCACTCCTCCTCCCCACAGAGAGCAGTATCACTCCTCCTCCCCACAGAGAGCAGTATCACTCCTCCTCCCCACCACAGAGAGCAGTATCACTCCTCCCCACCACAGAGAGCAGTATCACTCCTCCCCACCACAGAGAGCAGTATCACTCCTCCCCACCACAGAGAGCAGTATCACTCCTCCTCCCCACAGAGAGCAGTATCACTCCTCCTCCCCACAGAGAGCAGTATCACTCCTCCACACCACAGAGAGCAGTATCACTCCTCCCCACAACAGAGAGCAGTATCACTCCTCCCCACCACAGAGAGCAGTATCACTCCTCCACACCACAGAGAGCAGTATCACTCCTCCCCACCACAGAGAGCAGTATCACTCCTCCCCACCACAGAGAGCAGTATCACTCCTCCACACCACAGAGAGCAGTATCACTCCTCCCCACAGAGAGCAGTATCACTCCTCCCCACAGAGAGCAGTATCACTCCTCCACACCACAGAGAGCAGTATCACTCCTCCCCACCACAGAGAGCAGTATCACTCCTCCACACCACAGAGAGCAGTATCACTCCTCCCCACCACAGAGAGCAGTATCACTCCTCCTCCCCACAGAGAGCAGTATCACTCCTCCTCCCCACAGAGAGCAGTATCACTCCTCCTCCCCACAGAGAGCAGTATCACTCCTCCTCCCCACAGAGAGCAGTATCACTCCTCCTCCTCCCCACAGAGAGCAGTATCACTCCTCCTCACCACAGAGAGCAGTATCACTCCTCCCCACAGAGAGCAGTATCACTCCTCCTCCCCACCACAGAGAGCAGTATCACTCCTCCCCACCACAGAGAGCAGTATCACTCCTCCTCCCCACCACAGAGAGCAGTATCACTCCTCCTCCCCACCACAGAGAGCAGTATCACTCCTCCCCACCACAGAGAGCAGTATCACTCCTCCTCCCCACCACAGAGAGCAGTATCACTCCTCCCCACCACAGAGAGCAGTATCACTCCTCCTCCCCACCACAGAGAGCAGTATCACTCCTCCCCACCACAGAGAGCAGTATCACTCCTCCCCACCACAGAGAGCAGTATCACTCCTCCACACCACAGAGAGCAGTATCACTCCTCCCCCCACAGAGAGCAGTATCACTCCTCCCCACCACAGAGAGCAGTATCACTCCTCCCCACCACAGAGAGCAGTATCACTCCTCCCCACCACAGAGAGCAGTATCACTCCTCCACACCACAGAGAGCAGTATCACTCCTCCCCACCACAGAGAGCAGTATCACTCCTCCTCCCCACAGAGAGCAGTATCACTCCTCCCCACCACAGAGAGCAGTATCACTCCTCCTCCCCACAGAGAGCAGTATCACTCCTCCTCCCCACAGAGAGCAGTATCACTCCTCCTCCCCACCACAGAGAGCAGTATCACTCCTCCCCACCACAGAGAGCAGTATCACTCCTCCCCACCACAGAGAGCAGTATCACTCCTCCCCACCACAGAGAGCAGTATCACTCCTCCTCCCCACAGAGAGCAGTATCACTCCTCCTCCCACAGAGAGCAGTATCACTCCTCCACACCACAGAGAGCAGTATCACTCCTCCCCACAACAGAGAGCAGTATCACTCCTCCCACCACAGAGAGCAGTATCACTCCTCCACACCACAGAGAGCAGTATCACTCCTCCCCACCACAGAGAGCAGTATCACTCCTCCCCACCACAGAGAGCAGTATCACTCCTCCACACCACAGAGAGCAGTATCACTCCTCCCCACAGAGAGCAGTATCACTCCTCCCCACAGAGAGCAGTATCACTCCTCCACACCACAGAGAGCAGTATCACTCCTCCCCACCACAGAGAGCAGTATCACTCCTCCACACCACAGAGAGCAGTATCACTCCTCCCCACCACAGAGAGCAGTATCACTCCTCCTCCCCACAGAGAGCAGTATCACTCCTCCTCCCCACAGAGAGCAGTATCACTCCTCCTCCCCACAGAGAGCAGTATCACTCCTCCTCCCCACAGAGAGCAGTATCACTCCTCCTCCTCCCCACAGAGAGCAGTATCACTCCTCCTCACCACAGAGAGCAGTATCACTCCTCCCCACAGAGAGCAGTATCACTCCTCCTCCCCACCACAGAGAGCAGTATCACTCCTCCCCACCACAGAGAGCAGTATCACTCCTCCTCCCCACCACAGAGAGCAGTATCACTCCTCCTCCCCACCACAGAGAGCAGTATCACTCCTCCCCACCACAGAGAGCAGTATCACTCCTCCTCCCCACCACAGAGAGCAGTATCACTCCTCCCCACCACAGAGAGCAGTATCACTCCTCCTCCCCACAGAGAGCAGTATCACTCCTCCCCACCACAGAGAGCAGTATCACTCCTCCTCCCCACCACAGAGAGCAGTATCACTCCTCCCCACCACAGAGAGCAGTATCACTCCTCCCCACCACAGAGAGCAGTATCACTCCTCCACACCACAGAGAGCAGTATCACCTCCTCCCCACCACAGAGAGCAGTATCACTCCTCCCCACCACAGAGAGCAGTATCACTCCTCCCCACCACAGAGAGCAGTATCACTCCTCCCCACCACAGAGAGCAGTATCACTCCTCCACCCACAGAGAGCAGTATCACTCCTCCCCCCACCACAGAGAGCAGTATCACTCCTCCTCCCACAGAGAGCAGTATCACTCCTCCCCACCACAGAGAGCAGTATCACTCCTCCTCCCCACAGAGAGCAGTATCACTCCTCCTCCCCACAGAGAGCAGTATCACTCCTCCTCCCCACCACAGAGAGCAGTATCACTCCTCCCACCACAGAGAGCAGTATCACTCCTCCCCACCACAGAGAGCAGTATCACTCCTCCCCACCACAGAGAGCAGTATCACTCCTCCTCCCCACAGAGAGCAGTATCACTCCTCCTCCCCACAGAGAGCAGTATCACTCCTCCTCCACCACAGAGAGCAGTATCACTCCTCCCCACAACAGAGAGCAGTATCACTCCTCCCCACCACAGAGAGCAGTATCACTCCTCCACACCACAGAGAGCAGTATCACTCCTCCCCACCACAGAGAGCAGTATCACTCCTCCCCACCACAGAGAGCAGTATCACTCCTCCACACCACAGAGAGCAGTATCACTCCTCCCCACAGAGAGCAGTATCACTCCTCCCCACAGAGAGCAGTATCACTCCTCCACACCACAGAGAGCAGTATCACTCCTCCCCACCACAGAGAGCAGTATCACTCCTCCACACCACAGAGAGCAGTATCACTCCTCCCCACCACAGAGAGCAGTATCACTCCTCCTCCCCACAGAGAGCAGTATCACTCCTCCTCCCCACAGAGAGCAGTATCACTCCTCCTCCCCACAGAGAGCAGTATCACTCCTCCCCCCCACAGAGAGCAGTATCACTCCTCCTCCTCCCCACAGAGAGCAGTATCACTCCTCCTCACCACAGAGAGCAGTATCACTCCTCCCCACAGAGAGCAGTATCACTCCTCCTCCCCACCACAGAGAGCAGTATCACTCCTCCCCACCACAGAGAGCAGTATCACTCCTCCTCCCCACCACAGAGAGCAGTATCACTCCTCCCCACCACAGAGAGCAGTATCACTCCTCCACACCACAGAGAGCAGTATCACTCCTCCCCACAGAGAGCAGTATCACTCCTCCCCACAGAGAGCAGTATCACTCCTCCACACCACAGAGAGCAGTATCACTCCTCCCCACCACAGAGAGCAGTATCACTCCTCCACACCACAGAGAGCAGTATCACTCCTCCCCACCACAGAGAGCAGTATCACTCCTCCTCCCCACAGAGAGCAGTATCACTCCTCCTCCCCACAGAGAGCAGTATCACTCCTCCTCCCCACAGAGAGCAGTATCACTCCTCCTCCCCACAGAGAGCAGTATCACTCCTCCTCCTCCCCACAGAGAGCAGTATCACTCCTCCTCACCACAGAGAGCAGTATCACTCCTCCTCCCCACAGAGAGCAGTATCACTCCTCCCCACCACAGAGAGCAGTATCACTCCTCCCCACCACAGAGAGCAGTATCACTCCTCCCCACCACAGAGAGCAGTATCACTCCTCCTCACCACAGAGAGCAGTATCACTCCTCCTCACCACAGAGAGCAGTATCACTCCTCCCCACCACAGAGAGCAGTATCACTCCTCCTGACCACAGAGAGCAGTATCACTCCTCCTCACCACAGAGAGCAGTATCACTCCTCCTCCCCACCACAGAGAGCAGTATCACATCTCCCCACCACAGAGAGCAGTATTACTCCTCCCCATCACAGAGAGCAGTATCACTCCTCCTGACCACAGAGAGCAGCATCACTCCTCCCCACCACAGAGAGCAGTATCACTCCTCCTCCCCACCACAGAGAGCAGTATCACTCCTCCTCCCCACCACAGAGAGCAGTATCACTCCTCCTCCCCACCACAGAGAGCAGTATCACTCCTCCTCCCCACCACAGAGAGCAGTATCACTCCTCCTCACCACAGAGAGCAGTATCACTCCTCCTCCCCACAGAGAGCAGTATCACTCCTCCTCCTCCCCACAGAGAGCAGTATCACTCCTCCTCCTCCCCACAGAGAGCAGTATCACTCCTCCTCACCACAGAGAGCAGTATCACTCCTCCCCACCACAGAGAGCAGTAACACTCCTCCTGACCACAGAGAGCAGTATCACTCCTCCTCACCACAGAGAGCAGTATCACTCCTCCTCCCCACCACAGAGAGCAGTATCACATCTCCCCACCACAGAGAGCAGTATCACTCCTCCCCACCACAGAGAGCAGTATCACTCCTCCTCACCACAGAGAGCAGTATCACTCCTCCCCACCACAGAGAGCAGTATCACTCCTCCCCACCACAGAGAGCAGTATCACTCCTCCTCACCACAGAGAGCAGTATCACTCCTCTCCACCACAGAGAGCAGTATCACTCCTCCTGACCACAGAGAGCAGTATCACTCCTCCTCACCACAGAGAGCAGTATCACTCCTCCTCCCCACCACAGAGAGCAGTATCACATCTCCCCACCACAGAGAGCAGTATCACTCCTCCCCATCACAGAGAGCAGTATCACTCCTCCTGACCACAGAGAGCAGCATCACTCCTCCTCACCACAGAGAGCAGTATCACTCCTCCCCATCACAGAGAGCAGTATCACTCCTCCCCACCACAGAGAGCAGTATCACTCCTCCTGACCACAGAGAGCAGCATCACTCCTCCTCACCACAGAGAGCAGTATCACTCCTCCTCCCCACAGAGAGCAGTATCACTCCTCCCCACCACAGAGAGCAGTATCACTCCTCCTCCCCACAGAGAGCAGTATCACTCCTCCCCACCACAGAGAGCAGTATCACTCCTCCTCCCCACAGAGAGCAGTATCACTCCTCCCCACAACAGAGAGCAGTATCACTCCTCCTCCCCACAACAGAGAGCAGTATCACTCCTCCCCATCACAGAGAGCAGTATCCCCACAGAGAGCAGTATCACTCCTCCTCCCCACAGAGAGCAGTATCACTCCTCCCCACCACAGAGAGCAGTATCACTCCTCCTCCCCACAGAGAGCAGTATCCCCACAGAGAGCAGTATCACTCCTCCCCACCACAGAGAGCAGTATCACTCCTCCCCACCACAGAGAACAGTATCACTCCTCCCCATCACAGAGAGCAGAATCACTCCTCCTCACCACAGAGAGCAGTATCCCCACAGAGAGCAGTATCACTCCTCCCCCCACAGAGAGCAGTATAACTCCTCCCCACCACAGAGAGCAGTATCACTCCTCCCCATCACAGAGAGCAGTATCCCCACAGAGAGCAGTATCACTCCTCCCCACCACAGAGAGCAGTATCCCCACAGAGAGCAGTATCACTCCTCCCCACCACAGAGAGCAGTATCCCCACAGAGAGCAGTATCACTCCTCCTCACCACAGAGAGCAGTATCACTCCTCCCCACCACAGAGAGCAGTATCACTCCTCCTCCCCACAGAGAGCAGTATCACTCCTCCCCACCACAGAGAGCAGTATCACTCCTCCTCCCCACAGAGAGCAGTATCACTCCTCCCCACCACAGAGAGCAGTATCACTCCTCCTCCCCACAGAGAGCAGTATCACTCCTCCCCACAACAGAGAGCAGTATCACTCCTCCTCCCCACAACAGAGAGCAGTATCACTCCTCCCCATCACAGAGAGCAGTATCCCCACAGAGAGCAGTATCACTCCTCCTCCCCACAGAGAGCAGTATCACTCCTCCCCACCACAGAGAGCAGTATCACCCTCCTCCCCACAGAGAGCAGTATCCCCACAGAGAGCAGTATCACTCCTCCCCACCACAGAGAGCAGTATCACTCCTCCCCACCACAGAGAGCAGTATCACTCCTCCCCATCACAGAGAGCAGAATCACTCCTCCTCACCACAGAGAGCAGTATCCCCACAGAGAGCAGTATCACTCCTCCCCACCACAGAGAGCAGTATAACTTCTCCCCACCACAGAGAGCAGTATAACTCCTCCCCACCACAGAGAGCAGTATCACTCCTCCCCATCACAGAGAGCAGTATCCCCACAGAGAGCAGTATCACTCCTCCCCACCACAGAGAGCAGTATCCCCACAGAGAGCAGTATCACTCCTCCTCACCACAGAGAGCAGTATCCCCACAGAGAGCAGTATCACTCCTCCCCACCACAGAGAGCAGTATCACTCCTCCTCCCCACCACAGAGAGCAGTATCACTCCTCCCCATCACAGAGAGCAGTATCACTCCTCCCCAACACAGAGAGCAGTATCACTTCTCCCCACCACAGAGAGCAGTATCACTCCTCCCCACCACAGAGAGCAGTATCACTCCTCCCCATCACAGAGAGCAGTATCACTCCTCCCCCACCACAGAGAGCAGTATCACTCCTCCTCCCCACCACAGAGAGCAGTATCACTCCTCCTCCCCACCACAGAGAGCAGTATCACTCCTCCTCCACACAGAGAGCAGTATCACTCCTCCTCCCCACAACAGAGAGCAGTATCACTCCTCCTCCCCACAACAGAGAGCAGTATCACTCCTCCTCCCCACCACAGAGAGCAGTATCACTCCTCCCCACCACAGAGAGCAGTATCCCCACAGAGAGCAGTATCACTCCTCCTCCCCACCACCGAGAGCAGTATCACTCCTCCTCCCCACCACAGAGAGCAGTATCACTCCTCCTCCCCACCACAGAGAGCAGTATCACTCCTCCTCCCCACCACAGAGAGCAGTATCACTCCTCCTCCCCACAACAAAGAGCAGTATCACTCCTCCTCCCCACCACAGAGAGCAGTATCACTCCTCCCCCCACAGAGAGCAGTATCACTCCTCCCCACCACAGATAGCAGTATCACTCCTCCCCCCACAGAGAGCAGTATCACTCCTCCTCCGCACAGAGAGCAGTATCCCCACAGAGAGCAGTATCACTCCTCCCCACCACAGAGAGAAGTATCCCCACAGAGAGCAGTATCACTCCTCCTCCCCACCACAGAGAGCAGTATCACTCCTCCCCACCACAGAGAGCAGTAGCACTCCTCCCCACAACAGAGAGAAGTATCACTCCTCCCCACCACAGAGAGCAGTATCACTCCTCCCCACCACAGAGAGCAGTATCACTCCTCCTCCCCACCACAGAGAGCAGTATCCCCACAGAGAGCAGTATCACTCCTCCCCACCACAGAGAGCAGTATCACTCCTCCCCACAACAGAGAGCAGTATCACTCCTCCCCACCACAGAGAGCAGTATCACTCCTCCCCAACACAGAGAGCAGTATCACTCCTCCCCACCACAGAGAGCAGTATCACTCCTCACCACCACAGAGAGCAGTATCACTTCTCCCCACCACAGAGAGCAGTATCACTCCTCCCCACCACAGAGAGCAGTATAACTCCTCCTCCCCACCACAGAGAGCAGTATCACTCCTCCCCATCACAGAGAGCAGTATCACTCCTCCCCCACCACAGAGAGCAGTATCACTCCTCCTCCCTACCACAGAGAGCAGTATCACTCCTCCTCCCCACCACAGAGAGCAGTATCACTCCTCCTCCACACAGAGAGCAGTATCACTCCTCCTCCCCACAACAGAGAGCAGTATCACTCCTCCTCCCCACAACAGAGAGCAGTATCACTCCTCCTCCCCACCACAGAGAGCAGTATCACTCCTCCCCACCACAGAGAGCAGTATCCCCACAGAGAGCAGTATCACTCCTCCTCCCCACCACCGAGAGCAGTATCACTCCTCCTCCCCACCACAGAGAGCAGTATCACTCCTCCTCCCCACCACAGAGAGCAGTATCACTCCTCCTCCTCCCCACAGAGAGCAGTATCACTCCTCCTCACCACAGAGAGCAGTATCACTCCTCCTCCCCACAGAGAGCAGTATCACTCCTCCCCACCACAGAGAGCAGTATCACTCCTCCCCACCACAGAGAGCAGTATCACTCCTCCCCACCACAGAGAGCAGTATCACTCCTCCTCACCACAGAGAGCAGTATCACTCCTCCTCACCACAGAGAGCAGTATCACTCCTCCCCACCACAGAGAGCAGTATCCCCTCCTGACCACAGAGAGCAGTATCACTCCTCCTCACCACAGAGAGCAGTATCACTCCTCCTCCCCACCACAGAGAGCAGTATCACATCTCCCCACCACAGAGAGCAGTATCACTCCTCCCCATCACAGAGAGCAGTATCACTCCTCCTGACCACAGAGAGCAGTATCACTCCTCCCCACCACAGAGAGCAGTATCACTCCTCCCCCCACCACAGAGAGCAGTATCACTCCTCCTCCCCACCACAGAGAGCAGTATCACTCCTCCCCACCACAGAGAGCAGTATCACTCCTCCTCCCCACCACAGAGAGCAGTATCACTCCTCCTCACCACAGAGAGCAGTATCACTCCTCCTCCTCCCCACAGAGAGCAGTATCACTCCTCCTCCTCCCCACAGAGAGCAGTATCACTCCTCCTCACCACAGAGAGCAGTATCACTCCTCCCCACCACAGAGAGCAGTAACACTCCTCCTGACCACAGAGAGCAGTATCACTCCTCCTCACCACAGAGAGCAGTATCACTCCTCCTCCCCACCACAGAGAGCAGTATCACTCCTCCTCCCCACCACAGAGAGCAGTATCACTCCTCCCCACCACAGAGAGCAGTATCACTCCTCCTCACCACAGAGAGCAGTATCACTCCTCCCCACCACAGAGAGCAGTATCACTCCTCCCCACCACAGAGAGCAGTATCACTCCTCCTCACCACAGAGAGCAGTATCACTCCTCCCCACCACAGAGAGCAGTATCACTCCTCCTGACCACAGAGAGCAGTATCACTCCTCCTCACCACAGAGAGCAGTATCACTCCTCCTCCCCACCACAGAGAGCAGTATCACATCTCCCCACCACAGAGAGCAGTATCACTCCTCCCCATCACAGAGAGCAGTATCACTCCTCCTGACCACAGAGAGCAGCATCACTCCTCCTCACCACAGAGAGCAGTATCACTCCTCCCCATCACAGAGAGCAGTATCACTCCTCCCCACCACAGAGAGCAGTATCACTCCTCCTGACCACAGAGAGCAGCATCACTCCTCCTCACCACAGAGAGCAGTATCACTCCTCCTCCCCACAGAGAGCAGTATCACTCCTCCCCACCACAGAGAGCAGTATCACTCCTCCTCCCCACAGAGAGCAGTATCACTCCTCCCCACCACAGAGAGCAGTATCACTCCTCCTCCCCACAGAGAGCAGTATCACTCCTCCCCACAACAGAGAGCAGTATCACTCCTCCTCCCCACAACAGAGAGCAGTATCACTCCTCCCCATCACAGAGAGCAGTATCCCCACAGAGAGCAGTATCACTCCTCCTCCCCACAGAGAGCAGTATCACTCCTCCCCACCACAGAGAGCAGTATCACTCCTCCTCCCCACAGAGAGCAGTATCCCCACAGAGAGCAGTATCACTCCTCCCCACCACAGAGAGCAGTATCACTCCTCCCCACCACAGAGAACAGTATCACTCCTCCCCATCACAGAGAGCAGAATCACTCCTCCTTACCACAGAGAGCAGTATCCCCACAGAGAGCAGTATCACTCCTCCCCCCACAGAGAGCAGTATAACTCCTCCCCACCACAGAGAGCAGTATCACTCCTCCCCATCACAGAGAGCAGTATCCCCACAGAGAGCAGTATCACTCCTCCCCACCACAGAGAGCAGTATCCCCACAGAGAG
The DNA here is from genome assembly GCF_021184085.1 of Oncorhynchus gorbuscha. Lineage (NCBI taxonomy): Eukaryota > Metazoa > Chordata > Actinopteri > Salmoniformes > Salmonidae > Oncorhynchus > Oncorhynchus gorbuscha. Next base: position 3,060,370 of record NC_060184.1, read on the forward strand.
CAGTATCACTCCTCCCCACCACAGAGAGCAGTATCCCCACAGAGAGCAGTATCACTCCTCCTCACCACAGAGAGCAGTATCACTCCTCCCCACCACAGAGAGCAGTATCACTCCTCCTCCCCACAGAGAGCAGTATCACTCCTCCCCACCACAGAGAGCAGTATCACTCCTCCTCCCCACAGAGAGCAGTATCACTCCTCCCCACCACAGAGAGCAGTATCACTCCTCCTCCCCACAGAGAGCAGTATCACTCCTCCCCACAACAGAGAGCAGTATCACTCCTCCTCCCCACAACAGAGAGCAGTATCACTCCTCCCCATCACAGAGAGCAGTATCCCCACAGAGAGCAGTATCACTCCTCCTCCCCACAGAGAGCAGTATCACTCCTCCCCACCACAGAGAGCAGTATCACTCCTCCTCCCCACAGAGAGCAGTATCCCCACAGAGAGCAGTATCACTCCTCCCCACCACAGAGAGCAGTATCACTCCTCCCCACCACAGAGAGCAGTATCACTCCTCCCCATCACAGAGAGCAGAATCACTCCTCCTCACCACAGAGAGCAGTATCCCCACAGAGAGCAGTATCACTCCTCCCCACCACAGAGAGCAGTATAACTTCTCCCCACCACAGAGAGCAGTATAACTCCTCCCCACCACAGAGAGCAGTATCACTCCTCCCCATCACAGAGAGCAGTATCCCCACAGAGAGCAGTATCACTCCTCCCCACCACAGAGAGCAGTATCCCCACAGAGAGCAGTATCACTCCTCCTCCCCACCACAGAGAGCAGTATCACTCCTCCTCCCCACCACAGAGAGCAGTATCACTCCTCCTCCCCACCACAGAGAGCAGTATCACTCCTCCCCACCACAGAGAGCAGTATCCCCACAGAGAGCAGTATCACTCCTCCTCCCCACCACCGAGAGCAGTATCACTCCTCCTCCCCACCACAGAGAGCAGTATCACTCCTCCTCCCCACCACAGAGAGCAGTATCACTCCTCCTCCTCCCCACAGAGAGCAGTATCACTCCTCCTCACCACAGAGAGCAGTATCACTCCTCCTCCCCACAGAGAGCAGTATCACTCCTCCCCACCACAGAGAGCAGTATCACTCCTCCCCACCACAGAGAGCAGTATCACTCCTCCCCACCACAGAGAGCAGTATCACTCCTCCTCACCACAGAGAGCAGTATCACTCCTCCTCACCACAGAGAGCAGTATCACTCCTCCCCACCACAGAGAGCAGTATCACTCCTCCTGACCACAGAGAGCAGTATCACTCCTCCTCACCACAGAGAGCAGTATCACTCCTCCTCCCCACCACAGAGAGCAGTATCACATCTCCCCACCACAGAGAGCAGTATTACTCCTCCCCATCACAGAGCAGTATCACTCCTCCTGACCACAGAGAGCAGTATCACTCCTCCCCACCACAGAGAGCAGTATCACTCCTCCTCCCCACCACAGAGAGCAGTATCACTCCTCCTCCCCACCACAGAGAGCAGTATCACTCCTCCTCCCCACCACAGAGAGCAGTATCACTCCTCCTCCCCACCACAGAGAGCAGTATCACTCCTCCTCACCACAGAGAGCAGTATCACTCCTCCTCCCCACAGAGAGCAGTATCACTCCTCCTCCTCCCCACAGAGAGCAGTATCACTCCTCCTCCTCCCCACAGAGAGCAGTATCACTCCTCCTCACCACAGAGAGCAGTATCACTCCTCCCCACCACAGAGAGCAGTAACACTCCTCCTGACCACAGAGAGCAGTATCACTCCTCCTCACCACAGAGAGCAGTATCACTCCTCCTCCCCACCACAGAGAGCAGTATCACTCCTCCCCACCACAGAGAGCAGTATCACTCCTCCTCACCACAGAGAGCAGTATCACTCCTCCCCACCACAGAGAGCAGTATCACTCCTCCCCACCACAGAGAGCAGTATCACTCCTCCTCACCACAGAGAGCAGTATCACTCCTCTCCACCACAGAGAGCAGTATCACTCCTCCTGACCACAGAGAGCAGTATCACTCCTCCTCACCACAGAGAGCAGTATCACTCCTCCCCCACCACAGAGAGCAGTATCACATCTCCCCACCACAGAGAGCAGTATCACTCCTCCCCATCACAGAGAGCAGTATCACTCCTCCTGACCACAGAGAGCAGCATCACTCCTCCTCACCACAGAGAGCAGTATCACTCCTCCCCATCACAGAGAGCAGTATCACTCCTCCCCACCACAGAGAGCAGTATCACTCCTCCTGACCACAGAGAGCAGCATCACTCCTCCTCACCACAGAGAGCAGTATCACTCCTCCTCCCCACAGAGAGCAGTATCACTCCTCCCCACCACAGAGAGCAGTATCACTCCTCCTCCCCACAGAGAGCAGTATCACTCCTCCCCACCACAGAGAGCAGTATCACTCCTCCTCCCCACAGAGAGCAGTATCACTCCTCCCCACAACAGAGAGCAGTATCACTCCTCCTCCCCACAACAGAGAGCAGTATCACTCCTCCCCATCACAGAGAGCAGTATCCCCACAGAGAGCAGTATCACTCCTCCTCCCCACAGAGAGCAGTATCACTCCTCCCCACCACAGAGAGCAGTATCACTCCTCCTCCCCACAGAGAGCAGTATCCCCACAGAGAGCAGTATCACTCCTCCCCACCACAGAGAGCAGTATCACTCCTCCCCACCACAGAGAACAGTATCACTCCTCCCCATCACAGAGAGCAGAATCACTCCTCCTCACCACAGAGAGCAGTATCCCCACAGAGAGCAGTATCACTCCTCCCCCCACAGAGAGCAGTATAACTCCTCCCCACCACAGAGAGCAGTATCACTCCTCCCCATCACAGAGAGCAGTATCCCCACAGAGAGCAGTATCACTCCTCCCCACCACAGAGAGCAGTATCCCCACAGAGAGCAGTATCACTCCTCCCCACCACAGAGAGCAGTATCCCCACAGAGAGCAGTATCACTCCTCCTCACCACAGAGAGCAGTATCACTCCTCCCCCACCACAGAGAGCAGTATCACTCCTCCTCCCCACAGAGAGCAGTATCACTCCTCCCCACCACAGAGAGCAGTATCACTCCTCCTCCCCACAGAGAGCAGTATCACTCCTCCCCACCACAGAGAGCAGTATCACTCCTCCTCCCCACAGAGAGCAGTATCACTCCTCCCCACAACAGAGAGCAGTATCACTCCTCCTCCCCACAACAGAGAGCAGTATCACTCCTCCCCATCACAGAGAGCAGTATCCCCACAGAGAGCAGTATCACTCCTCCTCCCCACAGAGAGCAGTATCACTCCTCCCCACCACAGAGAGCAGTATCACTCCTCCTCCCCACAGAGAGCAGTATCCCCACAGAGAGCAGTATCACTCCTCCCCACCACAGAGAGCAGTATCACTCCTCCCCACCACAGAGAGCAGTATCACTCCTCCCCATCACAGAGAGCAGAATCACTCCTCCTCACCACAGAGAGCAGTATCCCCACAGAGAGCAGTATCACTCCTCCCCACCACAGAGAGCAGTATAACTTCTCCCCACCACAGAGAGCAGTATAACTCCTCCCCACCACAGAGAGCAGTATCACTCCTCCCCATCACAGAGAGCAGTATCCCCACAGAGAGCAGTATCACTCCTCCCCACCACAGAGAGCAGTATCCCCACAGAGAGCAGTATCACTCCTCCTCACCACAGAGAGCAGTATCCCCACAGAGAGCAGTATCACTCCTCCCCACCACAGAGAGCAGTATCACTCCTCCTCCCCACCACAGAGAGCAGTATCACTCCTCCCCATCACAGAGAGCAGTATCACTCCTCCCCAACACAGAGAGCAGTATCACTTCTCCCCCACCACAGAGAGCAGTATCACTCCTCCCCACCACAGAGAGCAGTATCACTCCTCCCCATCACAGAGAGCAGTATCACTCCTCCCCCACCACAGAGAGCAGTATCACTCCTCCTCCCCACCACAGAGAGCAGTATCACTCCTCCTCCCCACCACAGAGAGCAGTATCACTCCTCCTCCACACAGAGAGCAGTATCACTCCTCCTCCCCACAACAGAGAGCAGTATCACTCCTCCTCCCCACAACAGAGAGCAGTATCACTCCTCCTCCCCACCACAGAGAGCAGTATCACTCCTCCCCACCACAGAGAGCAGTATCCCCACAGAGAGCAGTATCACTCCTCCTCCCCACCACCGAGAGCAGTATCACTCCTCCTCCCCACCACAGAGAGCAGTATCACTCCTCCTCCCCACCACAGAGAGCAGTATCACTCCTCCTCCCCACCACAGAGAGCAGTATCACTCCTCCTCCCCACAACAGAGAGCAGTATCACTCCTCCTCCCCACCACAGAGAGCAGTATCACTCCTCCCCACCACAGAGAGCAGTATCACTCCTCCCCACCACAGATAGCAGTATCACTCCTCGCCCCCACAGAGAGCAGTATCACTCCTCCTCCGCACAGAGAGCAGTATCCCCACAGAGAGCAGTATCACTCCTCCCCACCACAGAGAGAAGTATCCCCACAGAGAGCAGTATCACTCCTCCTCCCCACCACAGAGAGCAGTATCACTCCTCCCCACCACAGAGAGCAGTAGCACTCCTCCCCACAACAGAGAGAAGTATCACTCCTCCCCACCACAGAGAGCAGTATCACTCCTCCCCACCACAGAGAGCAGTATCACTCCTCCTCCCCACCACAGAGAGCAGTATCCCCACAGAGAGCAGTATCACTCCTCCCCACCACAGAGAGCAGTATCACTCCTCCCCACAACAGAGAGCAGTATCACTCCTCCCCACCACAGAGAGCAGTATCACTCCTCCCCAACACAGAGAGCAGTATCACTCCTCCCCACCACAGAGAGCAGTATCACTCCTCACCACCACAGAGAGCAGTATCACTTCTCCCCACCACAGAGAGCAGTATCACTCCTCCCCACCACAGAGAGCAGTATAACTCCTCCTCCCCACCACAGAGAGCAGTATCACTCCTCCCCATCACAGAGAGCAGTATCACTCCTCCCCCACCACAGAGAGCAGTATCACTCCTCCTCCCTACCACAGAGAGCAGTATCACTCCTCCTCCCCACCACAGAGAGCAGTATCACTCCTCCTCCACACAGAGCAGTATCACTCCTCCTCCCCACAACAGAGAGCAGTATCACTCCTCCTCCCCACAACAGAGAGCAGTATCACTCCTCCTCCCCACCACAGAGAGCAGTATCACTCCTCCCCACCACAGAGAGCAGTATCCCCACAGAGAGCAGTATCACTCCTCCTCCCCACCACCGAGAGCAGTATCACTCCTCCTCCCCACCACAGAGAGCAGTATCACTCCTCCTCCCCACCACAGAGAGCAGTATCACTCCTCCTCCCCACCACAGAGAGCAGTATCACTCCTCCTCCCCACAACAGAGAGCAGTATCACTCCTCCTCCCCACCACAGAGAGCAGTATCACTCCTCCCCACCACAGAGAGCAGTATCACTCCTCCCCACCACAGATAGCAGTATCACTCCTCCCCACCACAGAGAGCAGTATCACTCCTCCTCCGCACAGAGAGCAGTATCCCCACAGAGAGCAGTATCACTCCTCCCCACCACAGAGAGAAGTATCCCCACAGAGAGCAGTATCACTCCTCCTCCCCACCACAGAGAGCAGTATCACTCCTCCCCACAACAGAGAGCAGTATCACTCCTCCCCACCACAGAGAGCAGTATCACTCCTCCCCAACACAGAGAGCAGTATCACTCCTCCCCACCACAGAGAGCAGTATCACTCCTCACCACCACAGAGAGCAGTATCACTTCTCCCCACCACAGAGAGCAGTATCACTCCTCCCCACCACAGAGAGCAGTATAACTCCTCCTCCCCACCACAGAGAGCAGTATCCCCTCCCCACACAGAGAGCAGTATCACTCCTCCCCCACCACAGAGAGCAGTATCACTCCTCCTCCCTACCACAGAGAGCAGTATCACTCCTCCTCCCCACCACAGAGAGCAGTATCACTCCTCCTCCACACAGAGAGCAGTATCACTCCTCCTCCCCACAACAGAGAGCAGTATCACTCCTCCTCCCCACAACAGAGAGCAGTATCACTCCTCCTCCCCACCACAGAGAGCAGTATCACTCCTCCCCACCACAGAGAGCAGTATCCCCACAGAGAGCAGTATCACTCCTCCTCCCCACCACCGAGAGCAGTATCACTCCTCCTCCCCACCACAGAGAGCAGTATCACTCCTCCCCATCACAGAGAGCAGTATCACTCCTCCCCCACCACAGAGAGCAGTATCACTCCTCCTCCCCACCACAGAGAGCAGTATCACTCCTCCTCCCCACCACAGAGAGCAGTATCACTCCTCCTCCACACAGAGAGCAGTATCACTCCTCCTCCCCACAACAGAGAGCAGTATCACTCCTCCTCCCCACAACAGAGAGCAGTATCACTCCTCCTCCCCACCACAGAGAGCAGTATCACTCCTCCCCACCACAGAGAGCAGTATCCCCACAGAGAGCAGTATCACTCCTCCTCCCCACCACCGAGAGCAGTATCACTCCTCCTCCCCACCACAGAGAGCAGTATCACTCCTCCTCCCCACCACAGAGCAGTATCACTCCTCCTCCCCACCACAGAGAGCAGTATCACTCCTCCTCCCCACAACAGAGAGCAGTATCACTCCTCCTCCCCACCACAGAGAGCAGTATCACTCCTCCCCACCACAGAGAGCAGTATCACTCCTCCCCACCACAGATAGCAGTATCACTCCTCCCCCCACAGAGAGCAGTATCACTCCTCCTCCGCACAGAGAGCAGTATCCCCACAGAGAGCAGTATCACTCCTCCCCACCACAGAGAGAAGTATCCCCACAGAGAGCAGTATCACTCCTCCTCCCCACCACAGAGAGCAGTATCACTCCTCCCCACCACAGAGAGCAGTAGCACTCCTCCCCACAACAGAGAGAAGTATCACTCCTCCCCACCACAGAGAGCAGTATCACTCCTCCCCACCACAGAGAGCAGTATCACTCCTCCTCCCCACCACAGAGAGCAGTATCCCCACAGAGAGCAGTATCACTCCTCCCCACCACAGAGAGCAGTATCACTCCTCCCCACAACAGAGAGCAGTATCACTCCTCCCCACCACAGAGAGCAGTATCACTCCTCCCCAACACAGAGAGCAGTATCACTCCTCCCCACCACAGAGAGCAGTATCACTCCTCACCACCACAGAGAGCAGTATCACTTCTCCCCACCACAGAGAGCAGTATCACTCCTCCCCACCACAGAGAGCAGTATAACTCCTCCTCCCCACCACAGAGAGCAGTATCACTCCTCCCCATCACAGAGAGCAGTATCACTCCTCCCCCACCACAGAGAGCAGTATCACTCCTCCTCCCTACCACAGAGAGCAGTATCACTCCTCCTCCCCACCACAGAGAGCAGTATCACTCCTCCTCCACACAGAGAGCAGTATCACTCCTCCTCCCCACAACAGAGAGCAGTATCACTCCTCCTCCCCACAACAGAGAGCAGTATCACTCCTCCTCCCCACCACAGAGAGCAGTATCACTCCTCCCCACCACAGAGAGCAGTATCCCCACAGAGAGCAGTATCACTCCTCCTCCCCACCACCGAGAGCAGTATCACTCCTCCTCCCCACCACAGAGAGCAGTATCACTCCTCCTCCCCACCACAGAGAGCAGTATCACTCCTCCTCCCCACCACAGAGAGCAGTATCACTCCTCCTCCCCACAACAGAGAGCAGTATCACTCCTCCTCCCCACCACAGAGAGCAGTATCACTCCTCCCCACCACAGAGAGCAGTATCACTCCTCCCCACCACAGATAGCAGTATCACTCCTCCCCACCACAGAGAGCAGTATCACTCCTCCTCCGCACAGAGAGCAGTATCCCCACAGAGAGCAGTATCACTCCTCCCCACCACAGAGAGAAGTATCCCCACAGAGAGCAGTATCACTCCTCCTCCCCACCACAGAGAGCAGTATCACTCCTCCCCACCACAGAGAGCAGTAGCACTCCTCCCCACAACAGAGAGAAGTATCACTCCTCCCCACCACAGAGAGCAGTATCACTCCTCCCCACCACAGAGAGCAGTATCACTCCTCCTCCCCACCACAGAGAGCAGTATCCCCACAGAGAGCAGTATCACTCCTCCCCACCACAGAGAGCAGTATCACTCCTCCCCACAACAGAGAGCAGTATCACTCCTCCCCACCACAGAGAGCAGTATCACTCCTCCCCAACACAGAGAGCAGTATCACTCCTCCCCACCACAGAGAGCAGTATCACTCCTCACCACCACAGAGAGCAGTATCACTTCTCCCCACCACAGAGAGCAGTATCACTCCTCCCCACCACAGAGAGCAGTATAACTCCTCCTCCCCACCACAGAGAGCAGTATCACTCCTCCCCATCACAGAGAGCAGTATCACTCCTCCCCCACCACAGAGAGCAGTATCACTCCTCCTCCCTACCACAGAGAGCAGTATCACTCCTCCTCCCCACCACAGAGAGCAGTATCACTCCTCCTCCACACAGAGAGCAGTATCACTCCTCCTCCCCACAACAGAGAGCAGTATCACTCCTCCTCCCCACAACAGAGAGCAGTATCACTCCTCCTCCCCACCACAGAGAGCAGTATCACTCCTCCCCACCACAGAGAGCAGTATCCCCACAGAGAGCAGTATCACTCCTCCTCCCCACCACCGAGAGCAGTATCACTCCTCCTCCCCACCACAGAGAGCAGTATCACTCCTCCTCCCCACCACAGAGAGCAGTATCACTCCTCCTCCCCACCACAGAGAGCAGTATCACTCCTCCTCCCCACAACAGAGAGCAGTATCACTCCTCCTCCCCACCACAGAGAGCAGTATCACTCCTCCCCACCACAGAGAGCAGTATCACTCCTCCCCACCACAGATAGCAGTATCACTCCTCCCCACCACAGAGAGCAGTATCACTCCTCCTCCCCACAGAGAGCAGTATCCCCACAGAGAGCAGTATCACTCCTCCCCACCACAGAGAGAAGTAAGAGCGTCTGCTAAATGACTTAAATGTAATGTAATGTATCCCCACAGAGAGCAGTATCACTCCTCCTCCCCACCACAGATAGCAGTATCACTCCTCCCCACCACAGAGAGCAGTAGCACTCCTCCCCACAACAGAGAGAAGTATCACTCCTCCCCACCACAGAGAGCAGTATCCCTCCTCCTCCCCACCACAGAGAGCAGTATCCCCACAGAGAGCAGTATCACTCCTCCCCACCACAGAGAGCAGTATCACTCCTCCCCACAACAGAGAGCAGTATCACTCCTCCCCACCACAGAGAGCAGTATCACTCCTCCCCATCACAGAGAGCAGTATCACTCCTCCCCACCACAGAGAGCAGTATCACTCCTCCTCCCCACCACAGATAGCAGTATCACTCCTCCCCACCACAGAGAGCAGTATCACTCCTCCCCACAACAGAGAGCAGTATCACTCCTCCCCACCACAGAGAGCAGTATCACTCCTCCCCACCACAGAGACCAGTATCACTCCTCCTCCCCACCACAGATAGCAGTATCACTCCTCCCCACCACAGAGAGCAGTATCACTCCTCTCCACCACAGAGAGCAGTATCACTCCTCCCCACCACAGAGAGCAGTATCCCCACAGAGAGCAGTATCACTCCTCCTCCCCACCACAGAGAGCAGTATCCCCACAGAGAGCAGTATCACTCCTCCCCACCACAGAGAGCAGTATCACTCCTCCCCACAACAGAGAGCAGTATCACTCCTCCCCACAACAGAGAGCAGTATCACTCCTCCCCACCACAGAGAGCAGTATCACTCCTCCCCATCACAGAGAGCAGTATCACTCCTCCTCCCCACCACAGATAGCAGTATCACTCCTCCCCACCACAGAGAGCAGTATCACTCCTCCCCACAACAGAGAGCAGTATCACTCCTCCTCCCCACCACAGAGAGCAGTATCACTCCTCCCCACCACAGAGTGCAGTATCCCCACAGAGAGCAGTATCACTCCTCCTCCCCACGACTGAGAGCAGTATCACTCCTCCTCCCCACCACAGAGAGCAGTATCACTCCTCCCCACCACAGAGAGCAGTATCACTCCTCCTCCCCACCACAGAGAGCAGTATCACTCCTCCTCCCCACCACAGAGAGCAGTATCACTCCTCCTCCCCACCACAGAGAGCAGTATCACTCCTCCTCCCCACAACAGAGAGCAGTATCACTCCTCCTCCCCACCACAGAGAGCAGTATCACTCCTCCCCACCACAGAGAGCAGTATCACTCCTCCCCACCACAGAGAGCAGTATCACTCCTCCCCACCACAGAGAGCAGTATCACTCCTCCCCACCACAGAGAGCAGTATAACTCCTCCTCCCCACCACAGAGAGCAGTATCACTCCTCCTCCCCACCACAGAGAGCAGTATCACTCCTCCTCCCCACCACAGAGAGCAGTATCACTCCTCCCCACCACAGAGAGCAGTATCACTCCTCCTCCCCACAGAGAGCAGTATCCCCACAGAGAACAGTATCACTCCTCCCCACCACAGAGAGCAGTATCACTCCTCCCCACCACAGAGAGCAGTATCACTCCTCCTCCCCACCACAGAGAGCAGTATCACTCCTCCCCACCACAGATAGCAGTATCACTCCTCCCCACCACAGAGAGCAGTATCACTCCTCCCCACCACAGAGAGCAGTATCACTCCTCCTCCCCACCACAGATAGCAGTATCACTCCTCCCCACCACAGAGAGCAGTATCACTCCTCCCCACAAAAGAGAGCAGTATCACTCCTCCCCACCACAGAGAGCAGTATCACTCCTCCTCCCCACAACAGAGAGCAGTATCACTCCTCCTCCCCACCACAGAGAGCAGTATCACTCCTCCTCCCCACCACAGAGAGCAGTATCCCCACAGAGAGCAGTATCACTCCTCCTCCCCACAACAGAGAGCAGTATCACTCCTCCTCCCCACCACAGAGAGCAGTATCACTCCTCCCCACCACAGAGAGCAGTATCACTCCTCCTCCCCACCACAGAGAGCAGTATCACTCCTCCTCCCCACCACAGAGAGCAGTATCACTCCTCCTCCCCACCACAGAGAGCAGTATCACTCCTCCTCCCCACCACAGAGAGCAGTATCACTCCTCCTCCCCACAACAGAGAGCAGTATCACTCCTCCTCCCCACCACAGAGAGCAGTATCACTCCTCCCCACCACAGAGAGCAGTATCACTCCTCCCCACCACAGATAGCAGTATCACTCCTCCCCACCACAGAGAGCAGTATCACTCCTCCCCACCACAGAGAGCAGTATAACTCCTCCTCCCCACCACAGAGAGCAGTATCACTCCTCCTCCCCACCACAGAGAGCAGTATCACTCCTCCTCCCCACCACAGAGAGCAGTATCACTCCTCCCCACCACAGAGAGCAGTATCACTCCTCCTCCCCACCACAGAGAACAGTATCACTCCTCCTCCCCACCACAGAGAGCAGTATCACTCCTCCTCCCCACCACAGAGAGCAGTATCACTCCTCCTCCCCACCACAGAGAGCAGTATCACTCCTCCTCCCCACAACAGAGAGCAGTATCACTCCTCCTCCCCACCACAGAGAGCAGTATCACTCCTCCCCACCACAGAGAGCAGTATCACTCCTCCCCACCACAGATAGCAGTATCACTCCTCCCCACCACAGAGAGCAGTATCACTCCTCCCCACCACAGAGAGCAGTATAACTCCTCCTCCCCACCACAGAGAGCAGTATCACTCCTCCTCCCCACCACAGAGAGCAGTATCACTCCTCCTCCCCACCACAGAGAGCAGTATCACTCCTCCCCACCACAGAGAGCAGTATCACTCCTCCTCCCCACAGAGAGCAGTATCCCCACAGAGAGCAGTATCACTCCTCCCCACCACAGAGAGCAGTATCACTCCTCCCCACCACAGAGAGCAGTATCTCCACAGAGAGCAGTATCACTCCTCCTCCCCACCACAGAGAGCAGTATCACTCCTCCCCACCACAGAGAGCAGTATCACTCCTCCTCCCCACCACAGAGAGCAGTATCACTCCTCCTCCCCACCACAGAGAGCAGTATCCCCACAGAGAGCAGTATCACTCCTCCTCCCCACCACCGAGAGCAGTATCACTCCTCCTCCCCACCACAGAGAGCAGTATCACTCCTCCCCACCACAGAGAGCAGTATCACTCCTCCTCCCCACCACAGAGAGCAGTATCACTTCTCCTCCCCACCACAGAGAGCAGTATCACTCCTCCTCCCCACCACAGAGAGCAGTATCACTCCTCCTCCCCACCACAGAGAGCAGTATCACTCCTCCTCCCCACAACAGAGAGCAGTATCACTCCTCCACCCCACCACAGAGAGCAGTATCACTCCTCCCCACCACAGAGAGCAGTATCACTCCTCCCCACCACAGATAGCAGTATCACTCCTCCCCACCACAGAGTGCAGTATCACTCCTCCCCACCACAGAGAGCAGTATAACTCCTCCTCCCCACCACAGAGAGCAGTATCACTCCTCCCCACCACAGAGAGCAGTATCACTCCTCCTCCCCACCACAGAGAGCAGTATCACTCCTCCCCACCACAGAGAGCAGTATCACTCCTCCTCCCCACAGAGAGCAGTATCCCCACAGAGAGCAGTATCACTCCTCCCCACCACAGAGAGCAGTATCACTCCTCCCCACCACAGAGAGCAGTATCCCCACAGAGAGCAGTATCACTCCTCCTCCCCACCACAGAGAGCAGTATCACTCCTCCCCACCACAGAGAGCAGTAGCACTCCTCCCCACAACAGAGAGAAGTATCACTCCTCCCCACCACAGAGAGCAGTATCACTCCTCCCCACCACAGAGAGCAGTATCACTCCTCCTCCCCACCACAGAGAGCAGTATCCCCACAGAGAGCAGTATCACTCCTCCCCACCACAGAGAGCAGTACCACTCCTCCCCACAACAGAGAGCAGTATCACTCCTCCCCACCACAGAGAGCAGTATCACTCCTCCCCATCACAGAGAGCAGTATCACTCCTCCCCACCACAGAGACCAGTATCATTCCTCCTCCCCACCACAGATAGCAGTATCACTCCTCCCCACCACAGAGAGCAGTATCACTCCTCCCCACCACAGAGAGCAGTATCACTCCTCCCCACCACAGAGAGCAGTATCCCCACAGAGAGCAGTATCACTCCTCCTCCCCACCACAGAGAGCAGTATCCCCACAGAGAGCAGTATCACTCCTCCCCACAACAGAGAGCAGTATCACTCCTCCCCACAACAGAGAGCAGTATCACTCCTCCCCACAACAGAGAGCAGTATCACTCCTCCCCACCACAGAGAGCAGTATCACTCCTCCCCACCACAGAGAGCAGTATCACTCCTCCTCCCCACCACAGATAGCAGTATCACTCCTCCCCACCACAGAGAGCAGTATCACTCCTCCCCACCACAGAGACCAGTATCACTCCTCCTCCCCACCACAGATAGCAGTATCACTCCTCCCCACCACAGAGAGCAGTATCACTCCTCCCCACCACAGAGAGCAGTATCACTCCTCCCCACCACAGAGAGCAGTATCCCCACAGAGAGCAGTATCACTCCTCCTCCCCACCACAGAGAGCAGTATCCCAACAGAGAGCAGTATCACTCCTCCCCACCACAGAGAGCAGTATCACTCCTCCCCACAACAGAGAGCAGTATCACTCCTCCCCACAACAGAGAGCAGTATCACTCCTCCCCACCACAGAGAGCAGTATCACTCCTCCCCACCACAGAGAGCAGTATCACTCCTCCTCCCCACCACAGATAGCAGTATCACTCCTCCCCACCACAGAGAGAAGTATCACTCCTCCCCACAACAGAGAGCAGTATCACTCCTCCCCACCACAGAGAGCAGTATCACTCCTCCTCCCCACCACAGAGAGCAGTATCACTCCTCCCCACCACAGAGAGCAGTATCACTCCTCCCCACCACAGATAGCAGTATCACTCCTCCCCACCACAGAGAGCAGTATCACTCCTCCCCACCACAGAGAGCAGTATAACTCCTCCTCCCCACCACAGAGAGCAGTATCACTCCTCCTCCCCACCACAGAGAGCAGTATCACTCCTCCTCCCCACCACAGAGAGCAGTATCACTCCTCCCCACCACAGAGAGCAGTATCACTCCTCCTCCCCACAGAGAGCAGTATCCCCACAGAGAGCAGTATCACTCCTCCCCACCACAGAGAGCAGTATCACTCCTCCCCACCACAGAGAGCAGTATCCCCACAGAGAGCAGTATCACTCCTCCTCCCCACCACAGAGAGCAGTATCACTCCTCCCCACCACAGAGAGCAGTATCACTCCTCCTCCCCACCACAGAGAGCAGTATCACTCCTCCTCCCCACCACAGAGAGCAGTATCCCCACAGAGAGCAGTATCACTCCTCCTCCCCACCACCGAGAGCAGTATCACTCCTCCTCCCCACCACAGAGAGCAGTATCACTCCTCCCCACCACAGAGAGCACAGTATCACTCCTCCTCCCCACCACAGAGAGCAGTATCACTCCTCCTCCCCACCACAGAGAGCAGTATCACTCCTCCTCCCCACCACAGAGAGCAGTATCACTCCTCCTCCCCACCACAGAGAGCAGTATCACTCCTCCTCCCCACAACAGAGAGCAGTATCACTCCTCCTCCCCACCACAGAGAGCAGTATCACTCCTCCCCACCACAGAGAGCAGTATCACTCCTCCCCACCACAGATAGCAGTATCACTCCTCCCCACCACAGAGAGCAGTATCACTCCTCCCCACCACAGAGAGCAGTATAACTCCTCCTCCACACCACAGAGAGCAGTATCACTCCTCCTCCCCACCACAGAGAGCAGTATCACTCCTCCTCCCCACCACAGAGAGCAGTATCACTCCTCCCCACCACAGAGAGCAGTATCACTCCTCCTCCCCACAGAGAGCAGTATCCCCACAGAGAGCAGTATCACTCCTCCCCACCACAGAGAGCAGTATCACTCCTCCCCACCACAGAGAGCAGTATCCCCACAGAGAGCAGTATCACTCCTCCTCCCCACCACAGAGAACAGTATCACTCCTCCCCACCACAGAGAGCAGTATCACTCCTCCTCCCCACCACAGAGAGCAGTATCCCCACAGAGAGCAGTATCACTCCTCCCCACCACAGAGAGCAGTATCACTCCTCCCCACAACAGAGAGCAGTATCACTCCTCCCCACAACAGAGAGCAGTATCACTCCTCCCCACAACAGAGAGCAGTATCACTCCTCCCCACCACAGAGAGCAGTATCACTCCTCCCCACCACAGAGAGCAGTATCACTCCTCCTCCCCACCACAGATAGCAGTATCCCCACAGAGAGCAGTATCACTCCTCCCCACCACAGAGAGCAGTATCACTCCTCCCCACCACAGAGAGCAGTATCACTCCTCCCCACCACAGAGAGCAGTATCACCCCTCCTCACCACAGAGAGCAGTATCACTCCTCCCCACCACAGAGAGCAGTATCACTCCTCCCCACCACAGAGAGCAGTATCACTCCTATCAAGTCTATACATTGGCTGGCTGGGCTGATGAGACACCGGATATCAAGTCTATACATTGGCTGGCTGGGCTGATGAGACAGTGGAGATCAAGTTTAATAATTGGCTGGCTGGGCTGATGAGACAGTGGAGATCTAGTTTATAAATTGGCTGGCTGGGCTGATGAGACAGTGGAAATGTATAAATTGCCTGGCTGGGCTGAAGAGACAGCGGATATCAAGTCTATACATTGGCTGGCTGGGCTGATGAGACACTGGAGATCTAGTTCATAAATTGTATGGCTGGGCTGATGAGACAGTGGATATTTATAAATTGCCTGGCTAGGTTGATGAGACAGCAGATATCAAGTCAATAAATTGGCTGGCTGGGCTGATGAGACAGTGAGGAACTAGTTCATAAATTGGCTGGCTGGGCTGATGAGACAGTGGAGAACTAGTATATAAATTGGCTGGTTGGGCTGATGAGACAGTCGGATCTAGTTTATAAATTGGCTGGCTGGGCTGATGAGACAGTGGAGATCAAGTTTATAAATTGGCTGGCTGAGCTGATGAGACAGTGGAGAACTAGTTTATAAATTGGCTGGCTGGGCTGATGAGAAGGTGGATATTTATAAATTGCCTGGCTGGGTTGATGAGAAGGTGGATATTTATAAATTGCCTGGCTGGGTTGATGATAAGGTGGATATTTATAAATTGCCTGGCTGGGCTGATGAGACAGTGGAGATCAATTCTATACATTGGCTGGCTGGGCTGATGAGACAGTGGAGATCTAGTTTATAAATTGTCCGGCTGGGTTGATGAGACAGTGGATATTCATAAATTGCCTGGCTGGGTTGATAAGACAGCGGATATCAAGTCAATAAATTGGCTGGCTGGGCTGATGAGACAGTGGAGATCTAGTTTATAAATTGTCCGGCTGGGTTGATGAGACAGTGGATATTCATAAATTGCCTGGCTGGGTTGATAAGACAGCGGATATCAAGTCAATAAATTGGCTGGCTGGGCTGATGAGACAGTGGAGCTCACGTTTATAAATTGGCTGGCTGGGCTGATGAGACAGTGGAGATCTAGTTTATAAATTGGCTGGCTGGGCTGATGAGACAGTGGAGCTCACGTTTATAAATTGGCTGGCTGGGCTGATGAGACAGTGGAGATCTAGTTCATAAATTGGCTGGCTGGGATGATGAGAAGGTGGATATTTATAAATTGCCTGGCTGGGTTGACAAGACAGTGGATATCAAGTCAATAAATTGGCTGGCTGGGCTGATAAGACAGTGAGGAACTAGTATATAAATTGGCTGGTTGGGCTGATGAGACAGTGGGATCTAGTTCATAAATTGGTTGGCTGGGCTGATGAGACAGTGGAGAACTAGTTTATAAATTGGTTGGCTGGGCTGATGAGACAGTGGACATTTATAAATTGGCTGGCTGGGCTGATGAGACAGTGGATTGTGGATCTAAGCTTATTTCACTCTGGATAAGAGAGTCTGCTAAATGACTCACTACTGTAGTGGCTCTGGATAAGAGAGTCTGCTAAATGACTCACTACTGTAGTGGCTCTGGATAAGAGAGTCTCCCCAGATATTAAACAGAGGAATGATCATGATGCTCCCCAGGTATTAAACAGAGGAATGATCATGATGCTCCCCAGGTATTAAACAGAGGAATGATCATGATGCTCCCCAGGTATTAAACAGAGGAATGATCATGATGCTCCCCAGGTATTAAACAGAGGAATGATCATGATGCTCCCCGGGTATTAAACAGAGGAATGATCATGATGCTCCCCAGGTATTAAACAGAGGAATGATCATGATGCTCCCTGGGTATTAAACAGAGGAATGATCATGAGAGAAAGAACCACAGTTCAAAAGTATTTATGTCTCTTTATTGGAACACCACAAATACAGTTTCAAATCAAACAGTCTTGGTGTGAAGTAGCAGTATAATCTTCATAACATTGTATAACAAAAGGAAAACTCATTTTGATCAAATTAAATGGTTCTGGGGCATCAAAATGTGTCCTGGATCTTGCTAATAAAACATGCACACTGAAAGCTGGACAGCGGATATCAAGTCTATACATTGGCTGGCTGGGCTTATGAGACATTGGAGATCTAGTTTATACATTGGCTGGCTGGGCTGATGAGACAGTGGAGATCTAGTTTATAAATTGGCTGGCTGGGCTGATGAGATAGTGGGTATTTATAAATTGGCTGGCTGGGCTGATGAGACAGCGGATATCAAGTCTATAAATTGGCTGGCTGGGCTGATGAGACAGTGGAGATCAAGTTTAATAATTGGCTGGCTGGGCTGATGAGACAGTGGAGATCTAGTTTATAAATTGGCTGGCTGGGCTGATGAGACAGTGGAAATGTATAAATTGCCTGGCTGGGCTGAAGAGACAGCGGATATCAAGTCTATACATTGGCTGGCTGGCTGGGCTGATGAGACAGTGAGGAACTAGTATATACATTGGCTGGTTGGGCTGATGAGCCAGTGGGATCTAGTTTATAAATTGGCTGGCTGGGCTGATGAGACAGCGGATATCAAGTCTATACATTGGCTGGCTGGCTGGGCTGATGAGACAGTGAGGAACTAGTATATACATTGGCTGGTTGGGCTGATGAGCCAGTGGGATCTAGTTTATAAATTGGCTGGCTGGGCTGATGAGACAGCGGATATCAAGTCTATACATTGGCTGGCTGGGCTGATGAGACAGTGGAGATCTAGTTTATAAATTGTCCGGCTGGGCTGATGAGACAGTGGATATTTATAAATTGCCTGGCTGGGTTGATAAGACAGCGGATATCAAGTCAATAAATTGGCTGGCTGGGCTGATGAGACAGTGAGGAACTAGTATATACATTGGCTGGTTGGGCTGATGAGACAGTGGGATCTAGTTTATAAATTGGCTGGCTGGGCTGATGAGACAGTGGGATCTAGTTTATAAATTGGCTGGCTGGGCTGATGAGACGGCGGATACCAAGTCTATAAATTGGCTGGCTGGGCTGATGAGACAGTGGAGCTCACGTTTATAAATTGGCTAGCTGGGCTGATGAGACAGTGGAGATCTAGTTTATAAATTGGCTGGCTGGGCTGATGAGACAGTGGAGCTCACGTTTATAAATTGGCTGGCTGGGCTGATGAGACAGTGGAGATCTAGTTTATAAATTGGCTGGCTGGGCTGATGAGACAGTGGAGCTCACGTTTATAAATTGGCTGGCTGGGCTGATGAGACAGTGGAGATCTAGTTTATACATTGGCTGGCTGGGCTGATGAGAAGGTGGATATTTATAAATTGCCTGGCTGGGTTGATAAGACAGTGAATATCAAGTCAATAAATTGGCTGGCTGGGCTGATAAGACAGTGAGGAACTAGTATATAAATTGGCTGGTTGGGCTGATGAGACAGTGGGATCTAGTTTATAAATTGGCTGGCTGGGCTGATGAGACAGTGGAGAACTAGTTCATAAATTGGTTGGCTGAGCTGATGAGACAGTGGAGAACTAGTTTATAAATTGGCTGGCTGGGCTGATGAGACAGTGGATATTTATAAATTGGCTGGCTGGGCTGATGAGACAGTGGATTGCGCACTCAGATGTAATAGTGAATAGGCTATTCAACATCATAGCCTTAGCCGGTGGTACCTTAAACAATCAGCATTCAGGATTAGACCCACCCAAAAAAATACTACAATAAATAACACTAAAATCCTCCACTATAGAAATCTAAGCTTATTTCACTCTGGATAAGAGAGTCTGCTAAATGACTCACTACTGTAGTGGCTCTGGATAAGAGAGTCTGCTAAATGACTCACTACTGTAGTGGCTCTGGATAAGAGAGTCTGTTAAATGACTCACTACTGTAGTGGCTCTGGATAAGAGAGTCTGCTAAATGACTCACTGCTGTAGTGGCTCTGGATAAGAGAGTCTGCTAAATGACTCACTACTGTAGTGTCTCTGGATCAGAGAGTCTGTTAAATGACTCACTACTGTAGTGTCTCTGGATCAGAGAGTCTGCTAAATGACTCACTACTGTAGTGTCTCTGGATCAGAGAGTCTGTTAAATGACTCACTACTGCAGTGGCTCTGGATCAGAGAGTCTGCTAAATTACTTAATAAATGTAAAAAGCGAGTGAACCAGGCATTTAAAAATGTCACCTCAGAGTTCCGATAATGTTGTGCTTGAGCTCGCCACAAACCCCATACTGTGGATAAACTCTCAATGACATCAACTATCAACAGGGAATAGCTGTGGAGAAAACAGTGGATGTGACGTGACCAACTCAGGACAACCAATCATACAGGTACCCTTCAGGAAGAACTGGAGAACTACAGTACCCATCATGCCGCGTGTCAACAAGGACAGTTCTAGAACAGATGACTCTTCAGAAGTCCAGTGTGTTCTGAAAGCCCATCTCCCCTTGTGTTTCAGAAGGTGTAATGGTGGTAGGAACCCTGCCTGTTAAGGTCACTCCACAGCTAGCTTGAAACGTAGTCAATGTCGCTATCGAATCTGATGATTTTATATGCATCAGCAAAAACACTGACATCAGTTTCATAAGCAACAAGGCTCCGACGAACCTCCAACGTGGTTCTGGTACCCAGTTCCTCTTGATCAGACGTTAAAGGGACTGAAGACTAGAACGTTCCCCTGGCTTGAGTTAGAACAGGGCATACTGTATATTCATCAAAATGGCAAATAAACAACATAAATTGTTTGTTGTTTTGTTTTTTGTAAACACAGGAAAAACAAAACTATGACGCAGTGTATATTTTCTGTAGCTCCCCAAGCTACAGCATCGTCTACATACATCCTGATAACAACAAAGGGTTGAAGACCTTTGGGGGATCTATTAAGAGACCGTGGTTGGATCATGGCTGCTGGGTTACAGTGGAGAGAGAAGTTGACGTCGATATAACGTGGTGTGTTATAGTGTGTTATGGTGTGTTATAGTGTGTTATTGTGTGTTATGGTGTGTTGTCGTGTGTTATAGTGTGTTATAGTGTGTTATGGTATTCAGTTACGGCTGTAGTGTAGTGTAGAGATACGGCTGTAGTGTAGTGTAGAGATACGGCTGTAGTGTAGTGTAGAGATACGGCTGTAGTGTAGAGATACGGCTGTAGTGTAGAGTAGAGATACGGCTGTAGTGTAGTGTAGAGATACGGCTGTAGTGTAGGGATACGGCTGTAGTGTAGAGTAGAGATACGGCTGTAGTGTAGAGATACGGCTGTAGTGTAGAGATACGGCTGTAGTGTAGTGTAGAGATACGGCTGTAGTGTAGGGATACGGCTGTAGTGTAGAGATACGGCTGTAGTGTAGAGATACGGCTGTAGTGTAGAGTAGAGATACGGCTGTAGTGTAGGGATACGGCTGTAGTGTAGAGATACGGCTGTAGTGTAGTGATACGGCTGTAGTGTAGTGATACGGCTGTAGTGTAGTGATACGGCTGTAGTGTAGGGATACGGCTGTAGTGTAGAGTAGAGATACGGCTGTAGTGTAGAGTAGAGATACGGCTGTAGTGTAGTGTAGAGATACGGCTGTAGTGTAGAGATACGGCTGTAGTGTAGAGATACGGCTGTAGTGTAGAGTAGAGATACGGCTGTAGTGTAGTGTAGAGATACGGCTGTAGTGTAGTGTAGAGATACGGCTGTAGTCTGTGTTACGGCTGTAGTGTAGAGATACGGCTGTAGTGTAGTGTAGAGATACGGCTGTAGTGTAGTGTAGAGATACGGCTGTAGTGTAGAGATACGGCTGTAGTGTAGTGATACGGCTGTAGTGTAGTGTAGAGATACGGCTGTAGTGTAGTGTAGAGATACGGCTGTAGTGTAGAGATACGGCTGTAGTGTAGAGTAGAGATACGGCTGTAGAGTAGAGATACGGCTGTAGTGTAGAGTAGAGATACGGCTGTAGAGTAGAGATACGGCTGTAGAGATACGGCTGTAGTGTAGAGTAGAGATACGGCTGTAGTGTAGAGATACGGCTGTAGTGTAGAGATATGGCTGTAGTGTAGAGATACGGCTGTAGTGTAGAGTAGAGATACGGCTGTAGTGTAGAGTAGAGATACGGCTGTAGTGTAGTGTAGAGATACGGCTGTAGTGTAGAGATACGGCTGTAGTGTAGTGTAGAGATACGGCTGTAGTGTAGAGTAGAGATACGGCTGTAGTGTAGGGATACGGCTGTAGTGTAGTGTAGAGATACGGCTGTAGTGTAGTGATACGGCTGTAGTGTAGTGTAGAGATACGGCTGTAGTGTAGTGATACGGCTGTAGTGTAGTGATACGGCTGTAGTGTAGTGTAGAGATACGGCTGTAGTGTAGTGTAGAGATACGGCTGTAGTGTAGAGATACGGCTGTAGTGTAGTGTAGAGATACGGCTGTAGTGTAGAGATACGGCTGTAGTGTAGTGTAGAGATACGGCTGTAGTGTAGAGATACGGCTGTAGTGTAGAGATACGGCTGTAGTGTAGTGTAGAGATACGGCTGTAGTGTAGAGATACGGCTGTAGTGTAGAGATACGGCTGTAGTGTAGTGTAGAGATACGGCTGTAGTGTAGTGTAGAGATACGGCTGTAGTGTAGAGATACGGCTGTAGTGTAGTGATACGGCTGTAGTGTAGAGATACGGCTGTAGTGTAGTGATACGGCTGTAGTGTAGTGTAGAGATACGGCTGTAGTGTAGTGTAGAGATACGGCTGTAGTGTAGAGTAGAGATACGGCTGTAGTGTAGAGATACGGCTGTAGTGTAGTGTAGAGATACGGCTGTAGTGTAGAGATACGGCTGTAGTGTAGAGTAGAGATACGGCTGTAGTGTAGTGTAGAGATACGGCTGTAGTGTAGTGTAGAGATACGGCTGTAGTGTAGAGATACGGCTGTAGTGTAGTGATACGGCTGTAGTGTAGAGTAGAGATATGGCTGTAGTGTAGTGTAGAGATACAGCTGTAGTGTAGTGTAGAGATACGGCTGTAGTGTAGAGATACGGCTGTAGTGTAGAGATACGGCTGTAGTGTAGAGATACGGCTGTAGTGTAGAGATACGGCTGTAGTGTAGTGTAGAGATACGGCTGTAGTGTAGTGTAGAGATACGGCTGTAGTGTAGAGATACGGCTGTAGTGTAGAGTAGAGAAAGGGCTGTAGTGTAGTGTAGAGATACAGCTGTAGTGTAGTGTAGAGATACGGCTGTAGTGTAGTGTAGAGATACGGCTGTAGTGTAGAGTAGAGATACGGCTGTAGTGTAGTGTAGAGATACGGCTGTAGTGTAGAGATACGGCTGTAGTGTAGTGATACGGCTGTAGTGTAGAGATACGGCTGTAGTGTAGTGTAGAGATACGGCTGTAGTGTAGAGATACAGCTGTAGTGTAGTGATACGGCTGTAGTGTAGAGATACAGCTGTAGTGTAGAGATACGGCTGTAGTGTAGTGTAGAGATACGGCTGTAGTGTAGTGTAGAGATACGGCTGTAGTGTAGTGTAGAGATACGGCTGTAGAGTAGAGATACGGCTGTAGTGTAGAGATACGGCTGTAGAGTAGAGATACGGCTGTAGTGTAGAGATACGGCTGTATTGTAGAGTAGAGATACGGCTGTAGTGTAGTGATACGGCTGTAGTGTAGAGATACGGCTGTAGTGTAGAGATACGGCTGTAGTGTAGAGATACGGCTGTAGTGTAGTGTAGAGATACGGCTGTAGTGTAGAGATACGGCTGTAGTGTAGAGATACGGCTGTAGTGTAGTGTAGAGATACGGCTGTAGTGTAGAGTAGAGATACGGCTGTAGTGTAGAGATACGGCTGTAGTGTAGTGTAGGGATACGGCTGTAGTGTAGAGATACGGCTGTAGTGTAGAGATACGGCTGTAGTGTAGAGATACGGCTGTAGTGTAGAGATACGGCTGTAGTGTAGGGATACGGCTGTAGTGTAGTGTAGAGATACAGCTGTAGTGTAGTGTAGTGATACGGCTGTAGTGTAGTGTAGAGATACGGCTGTAGTGTAGAGATACGGCTGTAGTGTAGAGATACGGCTGTAGTGTAGAGATACGGCTGTAGTGTAGAGTAGAGATACGGCTGTAGTGTAGTGTAGAGATACGGCTGTAGTGTAGAGATACGGCTGTAGTGTAGAGATACGGCTGTAGTGTAGTGATACGGCTGTAGTGTAGTGTAGAGATACGGCTGTAGTGTAGTGATACGGCTGTAGTGTAGTGTAGAGATACGGCTGTAGTGTAGTGTAGAGATACGGCTGTAGTGTAGTGTAGTGATACGGCTGTAGTGTAGAGATACGGCTGTAGTGTAGAGATACGGCTGTAGTGTAGAGATACGGCTGTAGTGTAGAGATACGGCTGTAGTGTAGAGATACGGCTGTAGTGTAGAGATACGGCTGTAGTGTAGAGTAGAGATACGGCTGTAGTGTAGAGTAGAGATACGGCTGTAGTGTAGTGTAGTGATACGGCTGTAGTGTAGTGTAGTGATACGGCTGTAGTGTAGAGATACGGCTGTAGTGTAGAGATACGGCTGTAGTGTAGTGTAGAGATACGGCTGTAGTGTAGTGTAGTGATACGGCTGTAGTGTAGAGATACGGCTGTAGTGTAGTGTAGAGATACGGCTGTAGTGTAGAGATACGGCTGTAGTGTAGAGATACGGCTGTAGTGTAGTGTAGAGATACGGCTGTAGTGTAGAGATACGGCTGTAGTGTAGTGTAGAGATACGGCTGTAGTGTAGAGATACGGCTGTAGTGTAGAGATACGGCTGTAGTGTAGTGATACGGCTGTAGTGTAGTGTAGAGATACGGCTGTAGTGTAGAGATACGGCTGTAGTGTAGTGTAGAGATACGGCTGTAGTGTAGAGTAGAGATACGGCTGTAGTGTAGTGTAGAGATACGGCTGTAGTGTAGAGTAGAGATACGGCTGTAGTGTAGTGTAGAGATACGGCTGTAGTGTAGAGATACGGCTGTAGTGTAGTGTAGTGATACGGCTGTAGTGTAGTGTAGAGATACGGCTGTAGTGTAGAGATACGGCTGTAGTGTAGTGTAGAGATACGGCTGTAGTGTAGAGTAGAGATACGGCTGTAGTGTAGTGTAGAGATACGGCTGTAGTGTAGAGTAGAGATACGGCTGTAGTGTAGTGTAGAGATACGGCTGTAGTGTAGAGATACGGCTGTAGTGTAGAGATACGGCTGTAGTGTAGAGTAGAGAAAGGGCTGTAGTGTAGTGATACGGCTGTAGTGTAGTGTAGAGATACGGCTGTAGAGTAGTGATACGGCTGTAGTGTAGTGTAGAGATACGGCTGTAGAGTAGAGATACGGCTGTAGTGTAGTGTAGAGATACGGCTGTAGTGTAGAGTAGAGATACGGCTGTAGTGTAGAGATACGGCTGTAGTGTAGTGTAGAGATACGGCTGTAGTGTAGTGTAGAGATACGGCTGTAGTGTAGAGATACGGCTGTAGTGTAGGGATACGGCTGTAGTGTAGTGTAGAGATACGGCTGTAGTGTAGAGATACGGCTGTAGTGTAGTGTAGAGATACGGCTGTAGTGTAGTGTAGAGATACGGCTGTAGTGTAGAGATACGGCTGTAGTGTAGTGTAGAGATACAGCTGTAGTGTAGAGTAGAGATACGGCTGTAGTGTAGTGTAGAGATACGGCTGTAGTGTAGTGTAGAGATACGGCTGTAGTGTAGTGTAGAGATACGGCTGTAGTGTAGAGATACGGCTGTAGTGTAGAGTAGTGATACGGCTGTAGTGTAGAGTAGAGATACGGCTGTAGTGTAGAGTAGAGATACGGCTGTAGTGTAGTGTAGAGATACGGCTGTAGTGTAGGGATATGGCTGTAGTGTAGTGTAGAGATACGGCTGTAGTGTAGAGATACGGCTGTAGTGTAGGGATACGGCTGTAGTGTAGTGTAGAGATACGGCTGTAGTGTAGTGTAGAGATACGGCTGTAGTGTAGAGTAGTGATACGGCTGTAGTGTAGAGATACGGCTGTAGTGTAGTGTAGAGATACGGCTGTAGTGTAGTGTAGTGATACGGCTGTAGTGTAGTGTAGTGATACGGCTGTAGTGTAGAGATACGGCTGTAGTGTAGTGATACGGCTGTAGTGTAGAGTAGTGATACGGCTGTAGTGTAGAGTAGAGATACGGCTGTAGTGTAGTGTAGTGATACGGCTGTAGTGTAGAGATACGGCTGTAGTGTAGTGTAGTGATACGGCTGTAGTGTAGTGTAGAGATACGGCTGTAGTGTAGAGTAGAGATACGGCTGTAGTGTAGTGTAGTGATACGGCTGTAGTGTAGAGATACGGCTGTAGTGTAGAGTAGTGATACGGCTGTAGTGTAGAGTAGAGATACGGCTGTAGTGTAGTGTAGTGATACGGCTGTAGTGTAGAGATACGGCTGTAGTGTAGTGATACGGCTGTAGTGTAGTGATACGGCTGTAGTGTAGTGATACGGCTGTAGTGTAGAGATACGGCTGTAGTGTAGTGTAGTGATACGGCTGTAGTGTAGGGATACGGCTGTAGTGTAGAGTAGAGATACGGCTGTAGTGTAGTGTAGTGATACGGCTGTAGTGTAGTGATACGGCTGTAGTGTAGAGATACGGCTGTAGTGTAGTGATACGGCTGTAGTGTAGTGATACGGCTGTAGTGTAGAGATACGGCTGTAGTGTAGTGTAGAGATACGGCTGTAGTGTAGGGATACGGCTGTAGTGTAGTGATACGGCTGTAGTGTAGAGATACGGCTGTAGTGTAGGGATACGGCTGTAGTGTAGTGATACGGCTGTAGTGTAGAGATACGGCTGTAGTGTAGTGTAGTGATACGGCTGTAGTGTAGAGATACGGCTGTAGTGTAGAGTAGTGATACGGCTGTAGTGTAGGGATACGGCTGTAGTGTAGTGTAGAGATACGGCTGTAGTGTAGGGATACGGCTGTAGTGTAGTGTAGAGATACGGCTGTAGTGTAGGGATACGGCTGTAGTGTAGTGATACGGCTGTAGTGTAGTGATACGGCTGTAGTGTAGTGATACGGCTGTAGTGTAGTGATACGGCTGTAGTGTAGTGATACGGCTGTAGTGTAGAGTAGAGATACGGCTGTAGTGTAGTGATACGGCTGTAGTGTAGAGTAGAGATACGGCTGTAGTGTAGTGATACGGCTGTAGTGTAGTGATACGGCTGTAGTGTAGTGATACGGCTGTAGTGTAGAGATACGGCTGTAGTGTAGTGTAGAGATACGGCTGTAGTGTAGAGATACGGCTGTAGTGTAGTGATACGGCTGTAGTGTAGTGATACGGCTGTAGTGTAGTGATACGGCTGTAGTGTAGAGATACGGCTGTAGTGTAGTGTAGAGATACGGCTGTAGTGTAGTGTAGAGATACGGCTGTAGTGTAGAGATACGGCTGTAGTGTAGTGATACGGCTGTAGTGTAGAGATACGGCTGTAGTGTAGTGTAGAGATACGGCTGTAGTGTAGAGATACGGCTGTAGTGTAGTGATACGGCTGTAGTGTAGTGATACGGCTGTAGTGTAGTGATACGGCTGTAGTGTAGGGATATGGCTGTAGTGTAGTGTAGAGATACGGCTGTAGTGTAGAGATACGGCTGTAGTGTAGGGATACGGCTGTAGTGTAGTGTAGAGATACGGCTGTAGTGTAGTGTAGAGATACGGCTGTAGTGTAGAGTAGTGATACGGCTGTAGTGTAGAGATACGGCTGTAGTGTAGTGTAGAGATACGGCTGTAGTGTAGTGTAGTGATACGGCTGTAGTGTAGTGTAGTGATACGGCTGTAGTGTAGAGATACGGCTGTAGTGTAGTGATACGGCTGTAGTGTAGAGTAGTGATACGGCTGTAGTGTAGAGTAGAGATACGGCTGTAGTGTAGTGTAGTGATACGGCTGTAGTGTAGAATACGGCTGTAGTGTAGTGTAGTGATACGGCTGTAGTGTAGTGTAGAGATACGGCTGTAGTGTAGAGTAGAGATACGGCTGTAGTGTAGTGTAGTGATACGGCTGTAGTGTAGAGATACGGCTGTAGTGTAGAGTAGTGATACGGCTGTAGTGTAGAGTAGAGATACGGCTGTAGTGTAGTGTAGTGATACGGCTGTAGTGTAGAGATACGGCTGTAGTGTAGTGATACGGCTGTAGTGTAGTGATACGGCTGTAGTGTAGTGATACGGCTGTAGTGTAGAGATACGGCTGTAGTGTAGTGTAGTGATACGGCTGTAGTGTAGGGATACGGCTGTAGTGTAGAGTAGAGATACGGCTGTAGTGTAGTGTAGTGATACGGCTGTAGTGTAGTGATACGGCTGTAGTGTAGAGATACGGCTGTAGTGTAGTGATACGGCTGTAGTGTAGTGATACGGCTGTAGTGTAGAGATACGGCTGTAGTGTAGTGTAGAGATACGGCTGTAGTGTAGGGATACGGCTGTAGTGTAGTGATACGGCTGTAGTGTAGAGATACGGCTGTAGTGTAGGGATACGGCTGTAGTGTAGTGATACGGCTGTAGTGTAGAGATACGGCTGTAGTGTAGTGTAGTGATACGGCTGTAGTGTAGAGATACGGCTGTAGTGTAGAGTAGTGATACGGCTGTAGTGTAGGGATACGGCTGTAGTGTAGTGTAGAGATACGGCTGTAGTGTAGGGATACGGCTGTAGTGTAGTGTAGAGATACGGCTGTAGTGTAGGGATACGGCTGTAGTGTAGTGATACGGCTGTAGTGTAGTGATACGGCTGTAGTGTAGTGATACGGCTGTAGTGTAGTGATACGGCTGTAGTGTAGTGATACGGCTGTAGTGTAGAGTAGAGATACGGCTGTAGTGTAGTGATACGGCTGTAGTGTAGAGTAGAGATACGGCTGTAGTGTAGTGATACGGCTGTAGTGTAGTGATACGGCTGTAGTGTAGTGATACGGCTGTAGTGTAGAGATACGGCTGTAGTGTAGTGTAGAGATACGGCTGTAGTGTAGAGATACGGCTGTAGTGTAGTGATACGGCTGTAGTGTAGTGATACGGCTGTAGTGTAGAGTGTTAAACTAGCTGTTTAGTCTGTGTTTATTAATAAGTATGCAATAAACATGAAACATTTCCACCAGGATTTGGCAACTCGTTCTCATTCTGAGAAAATAAGGACGACCACTTGATGTCAACATCTGAACAAAGTGGACAGGCTAACATGCTATTTAAATGGAAACAGAAGGGGCTCTTTTAACTGCTGAATATAGAGCTGGTGAAATTATACAGAGATTCAAGATGGCTGATCTTGGACTGAACTATCACGTGGGCTTGTGGTTGAGAGAGAGTTGATGAGACCAGTGAATGTGCATTATGCAACAACAGCAAAAGAAGGACATTTTATAGTCAGTGCTGAAAAGACAGATCAGTGATTATTGCAACAAACAAATGAAAGCAGGTACAACTATTTTTG
>NC_060184.1:3094367-3136867 GCF_021184085.1 Oncorhynchus gorbuscha
GTGGATAGTCAGAATGGGGTGTCCTGGTGTCCTTTAGGGTGGATAGTCAGAATGGGGTGTCCTTTAGAGTGGACAGTCAGAATGGGGTGTCCTTTAAAGTGGACAGTCAGAATGGGGTGTCCTTTAGAGGGGACAGTCAGAATGGGGTATCCTGGTGTCCTCTAGAATTGACAGTCAGAATGGGGTGTGCTGGTGTTCTCTAGAATTGATAGTCAGAATGGGGTGTCCTTTAGAGTGGACAGCCAGAATGAGGTGTCCTTTAGGGTGGACAGTCAGAATGGGGTGTCCTTTAGAGTGGACAGTCAGAATGGGGTGTCCTGGTGTCTTTTAGGGTGGACAGTCAGAATGGGGTGTCCTGGTGTCCCCTAGAGGGGACAGTCAGAATGGGGTGTCCTTTAGAGTGGACAGTCAGAATGGGGTATCCTGGTGTCCTCTAGAATTGACAGTCAGAATGGGGTGTGCTGGTGTTCTCTAGAATTGATAGTCAGAATGGGGTGTCCTTTAGAGTGGACAGCCAGAATGAGGTGTCCTTTAGGGTGGACAGTCAGAATGGGGTGTCCTTTAGAGTGGACAGTCAGAATGGGGTGTCCTGGTGTCTTTTAGGGTGGACAGTCAGAATGGGGTGTCCTGGTGTCCCCTAGAGGGGACAGTCAGAATGGGGTGTCCTTTAGAGTGGACAGTCAGAATGGGGTATCCTGGTGTCCTCTAGAATTGACAGTCAGAATGGGGTGTCCTGGTGTCCTTTAGAGTGGACAGTCAGAATGGCGTGTCCTTTAGAGTGGACAGTCAGATTGGGGTGTCCTTTAGAGGGGACAGTCAGAATGGGGTGTCCTTTAGAGTGGACAGTCAGAATGGGGTGTCCTTTAGAGTGGACAGTCAGAATGGGGTGTCCTTTAGAGTGGACAGTCATAATGGGGTGTCCTGGTGTCCTTTAGAGTGGATAGTCAGAATGGGGTGTCCTGGTGTCCTTTAGATTTGACAGTCAGAATTGGGTGTCCTGGTGTCCTTTAGAGTGGACAGTCAGAATGGGGTGACCTTTAGAGTGGACAGTCAGAATGGGGTGTCCTTTAGGGTGGACAGTCAGAATGGGGTGTCCTTTAGGGTGGACAGTCAGAATGGGGGTATCCTTTAGGGTGGACAGTCAGAATGGGGTGTCCTTTAGGGTGGACAGTCAGAATGGGGTGTCCTTTAGGGTGGACAGTCAGAATGGGGTGTCCTTTAGAGTGGACAGTCAGAATGGGGTGTCCTTTAGAGTGGACAGTCAGAATGGGGTGTCCTTTAGAGTGGACAGTCAGAATGGGGTGTCCTTTAGAGTGGACAGTCAGAATGGGGTGTCCTTTAGAGTGGACAGTCAGAATGGGGTGTCCTGGTGTCCTTTAGATTGGACAGTCAGAATGGGGTGTCCTGGTGTCCTTTAGAGTGGACAGTCAGAATGGGGTGTCCTTTAGAGTGGACAGTCAGAATGGGGTGTCCTTTAGAGTGGACAGTCAGAATGGGATGTCCTTTAGAGTGGACAGTCATAATGGGGTGTCCTGGTGTCCTTTAGAGTGGACAGTCAGTATGGGGTGTCCTTTAGAGTGGACAGTCAGAATGGGGTGTCCTTTAGGGTGGACAGTCAGAATGGGGTGTCCTTTAGAGTGGACAGTCAGAATGGGGTGTCCTGGTGTCTTTTAGAGTGGATAGTCAGAATGGGGTGTCCTGGTGTCCTTTAGATTTGACAGTCAGAATTGGGTGTCCTGGTGTCCTTTAGAGTGGACAGTCAGAATGGGGTGACCTTTAGAGTGGACAGTCAGAATGGGGTGTCCTTTAGGGTGGACAGTCAGAATGGGGTGTCCTTTAGGGTGGACAGTCAGAATGGGGGTATCCTTTAGGGTGGACAGTCAGAATGGGGTGTCCTTTAGAGTGGACAGTCAGAATGGGGTGTCCTTTAGGGTGGACAGTCAGAATGGGGTGTCCTTTAGAGTGGACAGTCAGAATGGGGTGTCCTTTAGAGTGGACAGTCAGAATGGGGTGTCCTTTAGAGTGGACAGTCAGAATGGGGTGTCCTTTAGAGTGGACAGTCAGCATGGGGTGTCCTGGTGTCCTTTAGATTGGACAGTCAGAATGGGGTGTCCTGGTGTCCTTTAGAGTGGACAGTCAGAATGGGGTGTCCTTTAGAGTGGACAGTCAGAATGGGGTGTCCTTTAGAGTGGACAGTCAGAATGGGGTGTCCTTTAAAGTGGACAGTCAGAATGGGGTGTCCTTTAGAGGGGACAGTCAGAATGGGGTGTCCTGGTGTCCTTTAGAGTGGACAGTCAGAATGGGGCGTCCTTTAGAGTGGACAGTCAGAATGGGGTATCCTGGTGTCCTCTAGAATTGACAGTCAGAATGGGGTGTCCTTTAGAGTGGACAGTCAGAATGGGGTGTCCTTTAGAGTGGACAGTCAGAATGGGGTATCCTGGTGTCCTCTAGAATTGACAGTCAGAATGGGGTGTCCTTTAGAGTGGACAGTCAGAATGGGATGTCCTTTAGAGTGGACAGTCATAATGGGGTGTCCTGGTGTCCTTTAGAGTGGACAGTCAGTATGGGGTGTCCTTTAGAGTGGACAGTCAGAATGGGGTGTCCTTTAGGGTGGACAGTCAGAATGGGGTGTCCTTTAGAGTGGACAGTCAGAATGGGGTGTCCTGGTGTCTTTAAGGGTGGACAGTCAGAATGGGGTGTCCTGGTGTCCTTTAGAGGGGACAGTCAGAATGGGGTGTCCTTTAGAGTGGACAGTCAGAATGGGGTATCCTGGTGTCCTCTAGAATTGACAGTCAGAATGGGGTGTGCTGGTGTCCTCTAGAATTGATAGTCAGAATGGGGTGTCCTTTAGAGTGGACAGTCAGAATGGGGTGTCCTTTAGAGTGGACAGTCAGAATGGGGTGTCCTTTAGAGTGGACAGTCAGATTGGGGTGTCCTTTAGAGGGGACAGTCAGAATGGGGTGTCCTTTAGAGTGGACAGTCAGAATGGGGTGTCCTTTAGAGTGGACAGTCATAATGGGGTGTCCTGGTGTCCTTTAGAGTGGATAGTCAGAATGGGGTGTCCTGGTGTCCTTTAGATTTGACAGTCAGAATTGGGTGTCCTGGTGTCCTTTAGAGTGGACAGTCAGAATGGGGTGACCTTTAGAGTGGACAGTCAGAATGGGGTGACCTTTAGAGTGGACAGTCAGAATGGGGTGTCCTTTAGGATGGACAGTCAGAATGGGGGTATCCTTTAGGGTGGACAGTCAGAATGGGGTGTCCTTTAGAGTGGACAGTCAGAATGGGGTGTCCTTTAGAGGGGACAGTCAGAATGGGGTGTCCTTTAGAGGGGACAGTCAGAATGGGGTGTCCTGGTGTTCTTTAGAGTGGACAGTCAGAATGGGGTGTCCTTTAGAGTGGACAGTCAGAATGGGGTGTCCTTTAGGTTGGACAGTCAGAATGGGGTGTCCTGGTGTCCTTTAGAGTGGACAGTCAGAATGGGGTGTCCTTTAGGGTGGACAGTCAGAATGGGGTGTCCTTTAGGGTGGACAGTCAGAATGGGGTGTCCTGGTGTCCTTTAGGGTGGACAGTCAGAATGGGGTGTCCAGGTGTCCATTAGAGTGGACAGTCAGAATGGGGTGTCCTGGTGTCCTTTAGAGGGGACAGTCAGAATGGGGTGTCCTTTAGAGTGGACAGTCAGAATGGGGTGTCCTTTAGAGGGGACAGTCAGAATGGGGTGTCCTTTAGAGGGGACAGTCAGAATGGGGTGTCCTGGTGTTCTTTAGAGTGGACAGTCAGAATGGGGTGTCCTTTAGAGTGGACAGTCAGAATGGGGTGTCCTTTAGGTTGGACAGTCAGAATGGGGTGTCCTGGTGTCCTTTAGAGTGGACAGTCAGAATGGGGTGTCCTTTAGGGTGGACAGTCAGAATGGGGTGTCCTTTAGGGTGGACAGTCAGAATGGGGTGTCCTGGTGTCCTTTAGGGTGGACAGTCAGAATGGGGTGTCCAGGTGTCCATTAGAGTGGACAGTCAGAATGGGGTGTCCTGGTGTCCTTTAGAGTGGACAGTCAGAATGGGGTGTCCTTTAGAATGGACAGACGGAATGGGGTGTCCTTTAGAGTGGAAAGTCAGAATGGGGTGTCCATTAGAGTGGACAGTCAGAATGGGGTGTCCATTAGAGTGGACAGTCAGAATGGGGTGTCCTGGTGTCCTTTAGAGGGGACAGTCAGAATGGGGTGTCCTTTAGAGGGGACAGTCAGAATGGGGTGTCCTTTAGAGTGGACAGTCAGAATGGGGTGTCCTTTAGAGTGGACAGTCAGAATGGGGTGTCCTGTTGTCCTTTAGAGGGGACAGTCAGAATGAGGTGTCCTTTAGAGTGGACAGTCAGAATGGGGTGTCCTGGTGTCCTTTAGAGTGGACAGTCAGAATGAGGTGTCTTGGTGTCCTTTAGAGTGGACAGTCAGAATGAGGTGTCCTGGTGTCCTTTAGAGTGGACAGTCAGAATGGGGTGTCCTTTAGAGTGGACAGTCAGAATGGGGTGTCCTTTAGGGTGGACAGTCAGAATGGGGTGTCCTGGTGTCCTTTAGAGTGGACAGTCAGAATGGGGTGTCCTTTAGAGGGGACAGTCAGAATGGGGTGTCCTGGTGTCCTTTAGAGTGGACAGTCAGAATGGGTGTCCTTTAGAGTGGACAGTCAGAATGGGGTGTCCTGGTGTCCTTTAGAGTGGACAGTCAGAATGGGGTGTCCTGGTGTCCTTTATAGTGGACAGTCAGAATGGGGTGTCCATTAGAGGGGACAGTCAGAATGGGATGTCCTTTAGAGGGGACAGTCAGAATGGGGTGTCCTTTAGAGGGGACAGTCAGAATGGGGTGTCCTTTAGAGGGGACAGTCAGAGTTGGGTGTCCTGGTGTCCTTTAGAGTGGACAGTCAGAATGGGGTGTCCTGGTGTCCATTAGAGTGGACAGTCAGAATGGGGTGTCCTTTAGAGGGGACAATCAGAATGGGATGTCCTTTAGAGTGGACAGTCAGAATGGGGTGTCCTTTAGAGGGGACAGTCAGAATGGGGTGTCCTGGTGTCCTTTAGAGGGGACAGTCAGAATGGGGTGTCCTGGTGTCCTTTAGATGGGACAGTCAGAATGGGGTGTCCTGGTGTCCTTTAGAAGGGACAGTCAGAATGGGGTGTCCTGGTGTCCTTTAGAGGGGACAGTCAGAATTTGGTGTCCTGGTGTCCTTTAGAGTGGACAGTCAGAATGGGGTGTCCTTTAGAGGGGACAGTCAGAATGGGGTGTCCTTTAGAATGGACAGTCAGAATGGGGTGTCCTTTAGAGGGGACAGTCAGAATGGGGTGTCCTTTAGAGCGGACAGTCAGAATGGGGTGTCCTTTAGAGCGGACAGTCAGAATGGGGTGTCCTTTAGAGGGGACAGTCAGAATGGGGTGTCCTTTAGAGGGGACAGTCAGAATGGGGTGTCCTGGTGTCCTTTAGAGGGGACAGTCAGAATGGGGTGTCCTTTAGAGTGGACAGTCAGAATGGGGTGTCCTTTAGAGTGGACAGTCAGAATGGGGTGTCCTGGTGTCCTTTAGAGGGGACAGTCAGAATGGGGTGTCCTTTAGAGGGGACAGTCAGAATGGGGTGTCCTTTAGAGTGGACAGTCAGAATGGGGTGTCCTTTAGAGTGGACAGTCAGAATGGGGTGTCCTTTAGAATGGACAGACAGAATGGGGTGTCCTGGTGTCCTTTAGAGGGGACAGTCAGAATGGGGTGTCCTTTAGAGGGGACAGTCAGAATGGGGTGTCCTGGTGTCCTTTAGAGGGGACAGTCAGAATGGGGTGTCCTTTAGAGGGGACAGTCAGAATGGGGTGTCCTTTAGAGGGGACAGTCAGAATGGGGTGTCCTTTAGAGGGGACAGTCAGAATTGGGTGTCCTGGTGTCCTTTAGAGGGGACAGTCAGAATGGGGTGTCCTGGTGTCCTTTAGAGGGGACAGTCCGAATGGGGTGTCCTTTAGAGGGGACAGTCAGAATGGGGTGTCCTGGTGTCCTTTAGAGGGGACAGTCAGAATGGGGTGTCCTTTAGAGTGGACAGTCAGAATGTGGTGTCCTTTAGAGTGGACAGTCAGAATGGGGTGTCCTTTAGAATGGACAGTCAGAATGGGGTGTCCTTTAGAATGGACAGTCAGAATGGGGTGTGCTTTAGAGGGGACAGTCAGAATGGGGTGTCCTTTAGAGGGGACAGTCAGAATGGGGTGTCCTGGTGTCCTTTAGAGGGGACAGTCAGAATGGGGTGTCCTTTAGAGTGGACAGTCAGAATGTGGTGTCCTTTAGAGTGGACAGTCAGAATGGGGTGTCCTTTAGAGGGGACAGTCAGAATGGGGTGTCCTTTAGAGGGGACAGTCAGAATGGGGTGTCCTTTAGAGTGGACAGTCAGAATGGGGTGTCCTTTAGAGGGGACAGTCAGAATGGGGTGTCCTTTAGAGTGGACAGTCAGAATGGGGTGTCCTTTAGAGTGGACAGTCAGAATGGGGTGTCCTTTAGAGGGGACAGTCAGAATGGGGTGTCCTTTAGAATGGACAGTCAGAATGGGGTGTCCTTTAGAGTGGACAGTCAGAATGGGGTGTGCTTTAGAATGGACAGTCAGAATGGGGTGTCCTTTAGAATGGACAGACGGAATGGGGTGTCCTTTAGAGTGGAAAGTCAGAATGGGGTGTCCATTAGAGTGGACAGTCAGAATGGGGTGTCCATTAGAGTGGACAGTCAGAATGGGGTGTCCTGGTGTCCTTTAGAGGGGACAGTCAGAATGGGGTGTCCTTTAGAGGGGACAGTCAGAATGGGGTGTCCATTAGAGTGGACAGTCAGAATGGGGTGTCCAGGTGTCCATTAGAGTGGACAGTCAGAATGGGGTGTCCTGGTGTCCTTTAGAGTGGACAGTCAGAATGGGGTGTCCTGGTGTCCTTTAGAGTGGACAGTCAGAATGGGGTGTCCTTTAGAATGGACAGACGGAATGGGGTGTCCTTTAGAGTGGAAAGTCAGAATGGGGTGTCCATTAGAGTGGACAGTCAGAATGGGGTGTCCATTAGAGTGGACAGTCAGAATGGGGTGTCCTGGTGTCCTTTAGAGGGGACAGTCAGAATGGGGTGTCCTTTAGAGGGGACAGTCAGAATGGGGTGTCCTTTAGAGTGGACAGTCAGAATGGGGTGTCCTTTAGAGTGGACAGTCAGAATGGGGTGTCCTGTTGTCCTTTAGAGGGGACAGTCAGAATGAGGTGTCCTTTAGAGTGGACAGTCAGAATGGGGTGTCCTGGTGTCCTTTAGAGTGGACAGTCAGAATGAGGTGTCTTGGTGTCCTTTAGAGTGGACAGTCAGAATGAGGTGTCCTGGTGTCCTTTAGAGTGGACAGTCAGAATGGGGTGTCCTTTAGAGTGGACAGTCAGAATGGGGTGTCCTTTAGGGTGGACAGTCAGAATGGGGTGTCCTGGTGTCCTTTAGAGTGGACAGTCAGAATGGGGTGTCCTTTAGAGGGGACAGTCAGAATGGGGTGTCCTGGTGTCCTTTAGAGTGGACAGTCAGAATGGGGTGTCCTTTAGAGTGGACAGTCAGAATGGGGTGTCCTGGTGTCCTTTAGAGTGGACAGTCAGAATGGGGTGTCCTGGTGTCCTTTATAGTGGACAGTCAGAATGGGGTGTCCATTAGAGGGGACAGTCAGAATGGGATGTCCTTTAGAGGGGACAGTCAGAATGGGGTGTCCTTTAGAGGGGACAGTCAGAATGGGGTGTCCTTTAGAGGGGACAGTCAGAGTTGGGTGTCCTGGTGTCCTTTAGAGTGGACAGTCAGAATGGGGTGTCCTGGTGTCCATTAGAGTGGACAGTCAGAATGGGGTGTCCTTTAGAGGGGACAATCAGAATGGGATGTCCTTTAGAGTGGACAGTCAGAATGGGGTGTCCTTTAGAGGGGACAGTCAGAATGGGGTGTCCTGGTGTCCTTTAGAGGGGACAGTCAGAATGGGGTGTCCTGGTGTCCTTTAGATGGGACAGTCAGAATGGGGTGTCCTGGTGTCCTTTAGAAGGGACAGTCAGAATGGGGTGTCCTGGTGTCCTTTAGAGGGGACAGTCAGAATTTGGTGTCCTGGTGTCCTTTAGAGTGGACAGTCAGAATGGGGTGTCCTTTAGAGGGGACAGTCAGAATGGGGTGTCCTTTAGAATGGACAGTCAGAATGGGGTGTCCTTTAGAGGGGACAGTCAGAATGGGGTGTCCTTTAGAGCGGACAGTCAGAATGGGGTGTCCTTTAGAGCGGACAGTCAGAATGGGGTGTCCTTTAGAGGGGACAGTCAGAATGGGGTGTCCTTTAGAGGGGACAGTCAGAATGGGGTGTCCTGGTGTCCTTTAGAGGGGACAGTCAGAATGGGGTGTCCTTTAGAGTGGACAGTCAGAATGGGGTGTCCTTTAGAGTGGACAGTCAGAATGGGGTGTCCTGGTGTCCTTTAGAGGGGACAGTCAGAATGGGGTGTCCTTTAGAGGGGACAGTCAGAATGGGGTGTCCTTTAGAGTGGACAGTCAGAATGGGGTGTCCTTTAGAGTGGACAGTCAGAATGGGGTGTCCTTTAGAATGGACAGACAGAATGGGGTGTCCTGGTGTCCTTTAGAGGGGACAGTCAGAATGGGGTGTCCTTTAGAGGGGACAGTCAGAATGGGGTGTCCTGGTGTCCTTTAGAGGGGACAGTCAGAATGGGGTGTCCTTTAGAGGGGACAGTCAGAATGGGGTGTCCTTTAGAGGGGACAGTCAGAATGGGGTGTCCTTTAGAGGGGACAGTCAGAATTGGGTGTCCTGGTGTCCTTTAGAGGGGACAGTCAGAATGGGGTGTCCTGGTGTCCTTTAGAGTGGACAGTCAGAATGGGGTGTCCTTTAGAGGGGACAGTCAGAATGGGGTGTCCTTTAGAGGGGACAGTCAGAATGGGGTGTCCTGGTTTCCTTTAGAGGGGACAGTCAGAATGGGGTGTCCTTTAGAGTGGACAGTCAGAATGTGGTGTCCTTTAGAGGGGACAGTCAGAATGGGGTGTCCTTTAGAGGGGACAGTCAGAATGGGGTGTCCTTTAGAGGGGACAGTCAGAATGGGGTGTCCTTTAGAGTGGACAGTCAGAATGGGGTGTCCTGGTGTCCTTTAGAGGGGACAGTCCAAATGGGGTGTCCTTTAGAGGGGACAGTCAGAATGGGGTGTCCTGGTGTCCTTTAGAGGGGACAGTCAGAATGGGGTGTCCTTTAGAGTGGACAGTCAGAATGTGGTGTCCTTTAGAGTGGACAGTCAGAATGGGGTGTCCTTTAGAATGGACAGTCAGAATGGGGTGTCCTTTAGAATGGACAGTCAGAATGGGGTGTGCTTTAGAGGGGACAGTCAGAATGGGGTGTCCTTTAGAGGGGACAGTCAGAATGGGGTGTCCTGGTGTCCTTTAGAGGGGACAGTCAGAATGGGGTGTCCTTTAGAGTGGACAGTCAGAATGTGGTGTCCTTTAGAGTGGACAGTCAGAATGGGGTGTCCTTTAGAGGGACAGTCAGAATGGGGTGTCCTTTAGAGGGGACAGTCAGAATGGGGTGTCCTTTAGAGTGGACAGTCAGAATGGGGTGTCCTTTAGAGGGGACAGTCAGAATGGGGTGTCCTTTAGAGTGGACAGTCAGAATGGGGTGTCCTTTAGAGTGGACAGTCAGAATGGGGTGTCCTTTAGAGTGGACAGTCAGAATGGGGTGTCCTGGTGTCCTTTAGAATGGACAGTCAGAATGGGGTGTCCTTTAGAGTGGACAGTCAGAATGGGGTGTGCTTTAGAATGGACAGTCAGAATGGGGTGTCCTTTAGAATGGACAGTCAGAATGGGGTGTGCTTTAGAGGGGACAGTCAGAATGGGGTGTCCTTTAGAGGGGACAGTCAGAATGGGGTGTCCTTTAGAGGGGACAGTCAGAATGGGGTGTCCTTTAGAGTGGACAGTCAGAATGTGGTGTCCTTTAGAGTGGACAGTCAGAATGGGGTGTCCTTTAGAGGGGACAGTCAGAATGGGGTGTCCTTTAGAGGGGACAGTCAGAATGGGGTGTCCTTTAGAGTGGACAGTCAGAATGGGGTGTCCTTTAGAGGGGACAGTCAGAATGGGGTGTCCTTTAGAGTGGACAGTCAGAATGGGGTGTCCTTTAGAATGGACAGTCAGAATGGGGTGTCCTTTAGAGGGGACAGTCAGAATGGGGTGTCCTGGTGTCCTTTAGAGGGGACAGTCAGAATGGGGTGTCCTGGTGTCCTTTAGAGTGGACAGTCAGAATGGGGTGTCCTTTAGAGGGGACAGTCAGAATGGGGTGTCCTTTAGAGGGGACAGTCAGGATGGGGTGTCCTGGTGTCCTTTAGAGGGGACAGTCCGAATGGGGTGTCCTTTAGAGGGGACAGTCAGAATGGGGTGTCCTTTAGAGGGGACAGTCAGAATGGGGTGTCCTTTAGAGTGGACAGTCAGAATTGGGTGTCCTTTAGAGGGGACAGTCAGAATGGGGTGTCCTGGTGTCCTTTAGAAGGGACAGTCAGAATGGGGTGTCCTGGTGTCCTTTAGAGGGGACAGTCAGAATGGGGTGTCCTGGTGTCCTTTAGAGGGGACAGTCAGAATGGGGTGTCCTGGTGTCCTTTAGAGGGGACAGTCAGAATGGGGTTTCCTTTAGAGGGGACAGTCAGAATGGGGTGTCCTTTAGAGGGGACAGTCAGAATGGGGTGTCCTTTAGAGTGGACAGTCAGAATGGGGTATCCTGGTGTCCTCTAGAATTGACAGTCAGAATGGGGTGTCCTTTAGAGGGGACAGTCAGAATGGGGTGTCCTTTAGAGGGGATAGTCAGAATGGGGTGTCCTTTAGAGTGGACAGTCAGAATGGGGTGTCCTGGTGTCCTTTAGAGGGGACAGTCCGAATGGGGTGTCCTTTAGAGGGGACAGTCAGAATGGGGTGTCCTGGTGTCCTTTAGAGGGGACAGTCAGAATGGGGTGTCCTTTAGAGTGGACAGTCAGAATGGGGTGTCCTTTAGAGGGGACAGTCAGAATGGGGTGTCCTTTAGAGGGGACAGTCAGAATGGGGTGTCCTTTAGAGTGGACAGTCAGAATGGGGTGTCCTTTAGAGTGGACAGTCAGAATGGGGTGTCCTTTAGAGGGGACAGTCAGAATGGGGTGTCCTTTAGAATGGACAGTCAGAATGGGGTGTCCTTTAGAGGGGACAGTCAGAATGGGGTGTCCTTTAGAGTGGACAGTCAGAATGGGGTGTCCTGGTGTCCTTTAGAGGGGACAGTCCGAATGGGGTGTCCTTTAGAGGGGACAGTCAGAATGGAGTGTCCTGGTGTCCTTTAGAGTGGACAGTCAGAATGTGGTGTCCTTTAGAGTGGACAGTCAGAATGGGGTGTCCTTTAGAGGGGACAGTCAGAATGGGGTGTCCTTTAGAGGGGACAGTCAGAATGGGGTGTCCTTTAGAGTGGACAGTCAGAATGGGGTGTCCTTTAGAGGGGACAGTCAGAATGGGGTGTCCTTTAGAATGGACAGTCAGAATGGGGTGTCCTTTAGAGTGGACAGTCAGAATGGGGTGTCCTTTAGAGTGGACAGTCAGAATGGGGTGTCCTTTAGAATGGACAGTCAGAATGGGGTGTCCTTTAGAGGGGACAGTCAGAATGGGGTGTCCTGGTGTCCTTTAGAGGGGACAGTCAGAATGGGGTGTCCTGGTGTCCTTTAGAGGGGACAGTCAGAATGGGGTGTCCTGGTGTCCTTTAGAGTGGACAGTCAGAATGGGGTGTCCTTTAGAGGGGACAGTCAGAATGGGGTGTCCTGGTGTCCTTTAGAGGGGACAGTCCGAATGGGGTGTCCTTTAGAGGGGACAGTCAGAATGGGGTGTCCTTTAGAGGGGACAGTCAGAATGGGGTGTCCTTTAGAGGGGACAGTCAGAATGGGGTGTCCTTTAGAGTGGACAGTCAGAATGGGGTGTCCTTTAGAGGGGACAGTCAGAATGGGGTGTCCTTTAGAATGGACAGTCAGAATGGGGTGTCCTTTAGAGTGGACAGTCAGAATGGGGTGTCCTTTAGAGTGGACAGTCAGAATGGGGTGTCCTTTAGAATGGACAGTCAGAATGGGGTGTCCTTTAGAGGGGACAGTCAGAATGGGGTGTCCTGGTGTCCTTTAGAGGGGACAGTCAGAATGGGGTGTCCTGGTGTCCTTTAGAGTGGACAGTCAGAATGGGGTGTCCTTTAGAGGGGACAGTCAGAATGGGGTGTCCTGGTGTCCTTTAGAGGGGACAGTCCGAATGGGGTGTCCTTTAGAGGGGACAGTCAGAATGGGGTGTCCTTTAGAGGGGACAGTCAGAATGGGGTGTCCTGGTGTCCTTTAGAGGGGACAGTCAGAATGGGGTGTCCTGGTGTCCTTTAGAGGGGACAGTCAGAATGGGGTGTCCTTTAGAGGGGAAGTCAGAATGGGGTGTCCTTTAGAGGGGACAGTCAGAATGGGGTGTCCTGGTGTCCTTTAGAGTGGGCAGTCAGAATGGGGTGTCCTTTAGAGGGGACAGTCAGAATGGTGTGTCCTTTAGAGGGGACAGTCAGAATGGGGTGTCCTGGTGTCCTTTAGAGTGGACAGTCAGAATGGGGTGTCCTTTAGAGTGGACAGTCAGAATGGGGTGTCCTTTAGAGTGGACAGTCAGAATGGGGTGTCCTGGTGTCCTTTAGAGGGGACAGTCAGAATGGGGTGTCCTGGTGTCCTTTAGAGGGGACAGACAGAATGGGGTGTCCTGGTGTCCTTTAGAGGGGACAGTCAGAATGGGGTGTCCTGGTGTCCTTTAGAGGGGACAGTCAGAATGGGGTGTCCTTTAGAGTGGACAGTCAGAATGGGGTGTCCTT
Organism: Oncorhynchus gorbuscha; assembly: GCF_021184085.1. Taxonomy (NCBI): domain Eukaryota; kingdom Metazoa; phylum Chordata; class Actinopteri; order Salmoniformes; family Salmonidae; genus Oncorhynchus; species Oncorhynchus gorbuscha. The sequence continues at coordinate 3,107,214 of NC_060184.1, forward strand.
TAGAGGGGACAGTCAGAATGGGGTGTCCTTTAGAGTGGACAGTCAGAATGGGGTGTCCTTTAGAGGGGACAGTCAGAATGGGGTGTCCTTTAGAATGGACAGTCAGAATGGGGTGTCCTTTAGAATGGACAGTCAGAATGGGGTGTGCTTTAGAGGGGACAGTCAGAATGGGGTGTCCTTTAGAGGGGACAGTCAGAATGGGGTGTCCTGGTGTCCTTTAGAGGGGACAGTCAGAATGGGGTGTCCTTTAGAGTGGACAGTCAGAATGTGGTGTCCTTTAGAGTGGACAGTCAGAATGGGGTGTCCTTTAGAGGGGACAGTCAGAATGGGGTGTCCTGGTGTCCTTTAGAGGGGACAGTCAGAATGGGGTGTCCTTTAGAGGGGACGGTCAGAATGGGGTGTCCTTTAGAGGGGACAGACAGAATGGGGTGTCCTGGTGTCCTTTAGAGGGGACGGTCAGAATGGGGTGTCCTTTAGAGGGGACAGACAGAATGGGGTGTCCTGGTGTCCTTTAGAGGGGACAGTCAGAATGGGGTGTCCTGGTGTCCTTTAGAGGGGACAGACAGAATGGGGTGTCCTGGTGTCCTTTAGAGGGGACAGTCAGAATGGGGTGTCCTGGTGTCCTTTAGAGGGGACAGTCAGAATGGGGTGTCCTTTAGAGTGGACAGTCAGAATGGGGTGTCCTTTAGAGGGGACAGTCAGAATGGGGTGTCCTTTAGAGTGGACAGTCAGAATGGGGTGTCCTTTAGAGTGGACAGTCAGAATGGGGTGTCCTTTAGAGGGGACAGTCAGAATGGGGTGTCCTTTAGAGGGGACAGTCAGAATGGGGTGTCCTGGTGTCCTTTAGAGTGGACAGACAGAATGGGGTGTCCTGGTGTCCTTTAGAGGGGACAGTCAGAATGGGGTGTCCTTTAGAGGGGACGGTCAGAATGGGGTGTCCTTTAGAGGGGACAGACAGAATGGGGTGTCCTGGTGTCCTTTAGAGGGGACAGTCAGAATGGGGTGTCCTTTAGAGGGGACAGACAGAATGGGGTGTCCTGGTGTCCTTTAGAGGGGACAGTCAGAATGGGGTGTTCTGGTGTCCTTTAGAGGGGACAGTCAGAATGGGGTGTCCTTTAGAGTGGACAGTCAGAATGGGGTGTCCTTTAGAGTGGACAGTCAGAATGGGGTGTCCTTTAGAGGGGACAGTCAGAATGGGGTGTCCTGGTGTCCTTTAGAGGGGACAGTCAGAATGGGGTGTCCTTTAGAGGGGACGGTCAGAATGGGGTGTCCTTTAGAGGGGACAGACAGAATGGGGTGTCCTGGTGTCCTTTAGAGGGGACGGTCAGAATGGGGTGTCCTTTAGAGGGGACAGACAGAATGGGGTGTCCTGGTGTCCTTTAGAGGGGACAGTCAGAATGGGGTGTCCTGGTGTCCTTTAGAGGGGACAGACAGAATGGGGTGTCCTGGTGTCCTTTAGAGGGGACAGTCAGAATGGGGTGTCCTGGTGTCCTTTAGAGGGGACAGTCAGAATGGGGTGTCCTTTAGAGTGGACAGTCAGAATGGGGTGTCCTTTAGAGGGGACAGTCAGAATGGGGTGTCCTTTAGAGTGGACAGTCAGAATGGGGTGTCCTTTAGAGGGGACAGTCAGAATGGGGTGTCCTTTAGAGGGGACAGTCAGAATGGGGTGTCCTGGTGTCCTTTAGAGTGGACAGTAGGTGTGTTCTCCTTTTCACAAAACAGCTTAACCCCTGTTCCACCCAAACACTCACCACCTAAACACACACAAGTCAACTGAGAGATTAACTCACGCTCAGTGTGAGTGTTTTGAGGTTATGAACGTACAGAGAGACGGTAGGTTCAGTGTGTGTGCGTTATCCATTCAGCATTTGTGTGTATTCAGGTCAGCAGAGAGAGAGGCTGTGTCTGGTTGCCTGTGCGTTGAGCCCGACATCCACCCCCTCCAGTAGCCACCCCCTCCAGACCCTCAGGGTGCCGTCCTAGCGAATCCAAAAACCAACCAACCATTCAGCCATCATGCGCCATCGACAGCTTTCCATGGGAATTAATGGATAACGTCAGTGCTATCAGGAATACACAGGGTCCCTACTCACCTCCGTGGGTTTATAGCAGTCTATTAAGGATTCCTAGAGAGACAGAGACAGTGAGACACAGACACAGAGACAAAGAGAGACAGACACACAGAGAGAGAGAGAGAGAGAGAGAGAGAGAGAGAGAGAGAGAGAGAGAGAGAGAGAGAGAGAGAGAGAGAGAGAGAGAGAGAGAGAGAGAGAGAGAGAGACAGAGAGAGAGAGAGAGAGAGAGACACAGAGAGAGAAAGGGAGGGAGAGAGAGATGTAGATCGTTTACAACGTAAGTGATTTAACATTCCATATCAATAAAGTTTATTGAACTAAATAGAGACCCGAGATATTAAGCACAACTGTATATAAACAGCCAGGCACCAAGAGAGCCAGCAAATTACTATAAGTTAGTATAATGTTGTTTAAGAAGTATTATGAAGGTCTAGTGAGATATAGATGGAGGTTTAATATCCTGACCTAGTGAGATATACATGGAGGAGGTTTAATATCCTGACCTAGTGAGATATACATGGAGGAGGTTTAATATCCTGACCTAGTGAGATATACATGGAGGAGGTTTAATATCCTGACCTAGTGAGATATAGATGGAGGTTTAATACCCTGACCTAGTGAGATATACATGGAGGAGGTTTAATATCCTGACCTAGTGAGATATACATGGAGGAGGTTTAATATCCTGACCTAGTGAGATATACATGGAGGAGGTTTAATATCCTGACCTAGTGAGATATAGATGGAGGTTTAATATCCTGACCTAGTGAGATATACATGGAGGAGGTTTAATATCCTGACCTAGTGAGATATACATGGAGGAGGTTTAATATCCTGACCTAGTGAGATATACATGGAGGAGGTTTAATATCCTGACCTAGTGAGATATACATGGAGGAGGTTTAATATCCTGACCTAGTGAGATATACATGGAGGAGGTTTAATACCCTGACCTAGTGAGATATACATGGAGGAGGTTTAATATCCTGACCTAGTGAGATATACATGGAGGAGATTTAATATCCTGACCTAGTGAGATATACATGGAGGAGGTTTAATATTCTGATCTAGCCTGGTGCAGGTCTACAATTTTAGTTTCTGGTGTCCTTTGACAGCTCTTTTGTCTTGGCCATAGTGGAGTTTGGAGTGTGACTGTTTGAGGTTGTGGACAGGTGTCTTTTATACTGATACCAAGTTCAAACAGGTAACGAGTGGAGGACAGAGAAGCCTCTTAAAGAAGTTACAGGTCTGTGAGAGCCAGAAATCTGCTTGTTTGTAGGTGACCAAATACTTATTTTCCACCATAATTTGCAAATAAATTCATTAAAAATCCTACAATGTGATTTTCTGGATTTCTTTTCTCATTTTGTCTGTCATAGTTGAAGTGTACCTATGATGAAAATTACAAGCCTCTCTCGTCTTTTTAAGTGGGAGAACTTGCACAATTGATGGCTGACTAAATACTTTTTTGACCCACTGTATATATATATATATATATATATATATATATATATATATATATATATATATGTGTGTGTGTTTTTTAGTATCAGTCAAAAGTTTGAACACACCTACTCATTCCTGAGTTTTCCTTTAATTTTACAATTTCCTACATTGTAGAATGATAGTGAAGACATGAAAACTATGAAAATAACACAATATGGAATCATGTAGCAACCAAAAATTAAAAATTAAAATTACATTAATTACAATTAAAAAATACAATTTATATCTGAGATTCCTAAAAGTAGCCTCTTTTAGGAATCTCAAATATAAAATGTATTTTTTAATTGTAATTAATGTAAGATAGCTTTGCATACTCTTGGCATTCTCTCAACCAGTTTCCTGAGGTAGTCACCTGGAATGCATTTCAATTAACAGATGTGCTTTGTTAAAAGTTAATTTGTGGAATTTCTTGTCCTATTTGGTAAAAGACCAAGTCCATATTATGTCAAGAACAGCTCAAATTAGCAGAGAGAAACTTCATTCCATAATTACTTCAAGACATGAAGGTCAGTCAATTTCAAGAACTTTGAAAGTTTCTTCAAATGCAGTCGCAAAAACCATCAAGAGCTATGATGAAACTGGCTCTTGTGAGGACCGCCACAAAAATGAAATACCCAGAGTTCCCTATGCTGCAGCACAAATAAAAGCTACACGAGTTCAAGAAACAGACACATCTCAACATCAACTGTTCAGAGGAGACTGTGTAAATCAGGCATTTAATGGTTGAATTGCTGCAAAGAAACCACTACTAAAGGACACCAATAAGAAGAAGAGACTTGCTTGGGCCAAGAAACACAAGCAATGGACATTAGACCAGTGGAAATCTGTCCTTTGTTCTGATGAGACCAAATTGGAGATTTTTGGTTCCAACCACTGTGTCTTTGTGAGACATGGTGTGGGTGAACGGATGATCTCCGCATGTGTATTTCCCACCGTGAAGCATGGAGGAGGAGGTGTTATGGTGTGGGGGTGCTTTACTGGTGACAATGTCTGGGGTGTATTTTGAACGCATGCTACCACAGCATTCTACAGTGATATGCCAGCCCATCTGGTTTGCGCTTAGTGGGGACAATGACCCAACACACCTCCAGGCTGTGTAAGGGCTATTTGACCAAGAAGGAGAGTGATGGAGTGCTGCATCAGACGACCTGGCCTCCACAATCACCAGACCTCAACCCAACTGAGATGGTTTGGGATGAGTCGGAACGCAGAGTGAAGGAAAAGCAGCCAACATGAGCTCAGCATATATAGGAACTCGTTCAAGACTGTTGGAAAAGCATTCCAGGTGAAGCTGGTTGAGAGAATGCCAAGAATGTGCAAAGCTGTGGGGTGACTTTACCTTCATTAATCTGATGACTGTTATTCAATTAATCCACTAGCTAGGTTTAACTGACTTCATTTAATCCACTAACTAGGTTTAATGTTACCCGATTAAAATAATAATGTAATCATGCAGAGGTTGTGTTAGGGATGATGCGAATTTTCGCAGCTTTTTGTAAAAATCGCGCAACATTTCAACGTCCTGCTACTCATGCCAGGAATATAGTATATGCATATGATAAGTATGTGTGTATAGAAAACACTCTGAAGTCTCTCAAACTGGTTAAATCGTGTCTGTGGCTATAACAGAATGTGTTTAGGAGTAAAAATCCCAGGGAAAACTGTTCACCAAAAACACAAAAAAAATATTCATCCGCCAGTCAATGCATTGTCTAAGGCGACAGAAAAAAAACGAGGATTCCATTACATTGCCTACAGCTTCCACACGATGTCGCCAGTACTGGCATTTTATGGCTGCTTTATCCTTGGTTAGATGACGTATAGGCACTTCCTGTCTTGGGGCTCACCGCAGGATGTTATGAAAGTGAAAACATGGACGATGATTTCAAGACTTGCTGCTATCGAATACACATCGCCCCGTGATCAATCTGATAGATTATTAACGTTTATTAATACCTAAAGTTGGTTTAGAAAAATAGTTTGAAGTGATTTGTAAAAGTTTATAGGCAACTTTTGTCATTTTAAAAAGTTACGTTGCGTCTTGTAAAGCGGAATTTTCCTGGATCAGACCGGTCTTCATGAAATGACATTTTGGGTATACAATGACGGATTTAATCGGGAAAAAGACCCAATTGTGATGTTTATGGGACATATAGGAGTGCCAACAGAGAAGCTCATCAAAGGTAATGAATGTTTTATATTTTATTTCTGCGTTTTGTGTAGCGCCGGCTACCGCAAAATCTGTTGTTTAGGTGACTTCTGGTATTTTGGGTGGTGCATGCTATCAGATAATAGCTTCTCATGCTTTCGCCGAAAAGCATTTTACAAATCTGACTTGGTGGCTAGATTCACAACGAGTGTAGCTTTAATTCAGTACCTTGCATGTGTGTTTTAATGAAAGTTTGAGTTTTATCGAAAACTATAGGTGGCGCTCTGAAATTTCCGCTGATTGATGTTCCTGCACTGGGATTACATTCTGCGTCATCCCTACCATCTCTTGAATTAAACTCTATAAAAAGGTATCTATTATATACATTAATAAACCGTCATCTTATTAATCATAATCTCTTATCATATCATCATTCTGAACAGTCGTAACCTCGTGCATCTGCAAAAACCCTAGCCTTGCTCATGATTCAGTACTACACCAATTGGTTTAACAACTGATTTACTAGCTAACTAAATAATAACATAGAATAACACTTAATACATGACACAAAGGTCCCTAGTGGACTGACAAAATATAATGGCTTGTTACAACATAGATGGAGGGGGGGGATTCACTTATCGTCGAGACATTTCAGAATTATTGTCACAGTAACGGAAGTAGTTTCCCCATGAACCCCCGGCTGTTTGGAGTAAGAAATCATGAATGCTTTTACATGTGAAATGCCTTCGATCGTCATCTATCTCCGTCGAAACCTCTTCTTGGAAAGTATTTTGGTTGAGTCACCTGTAGGCTCTGATTGTCCAGAAGAGGTCACAATGTTCATCTTAGTTGTCTGGTCTCCAGTGAGTGTCCATTCCTCAGAACAGCTACTTAACGTCCTCTCTCCACCTCGGGTAGATAGTCAAAGTTCCAAACCACTTTACACACACAGCTGCAGACTGGCAGTGTCTTGCTCTGGAAGGTGAGTTAATTTCTTCACCTTGTGTTGAGGTTGGTTTCAACCATTTCAAACGTACATCGCTCACGTTTCCTTGTCTAATTATTCTACAAACAGTGAAAAAATAAAGAAAGAAAAACCCTTGAATGAGAAGGTGTGTCCAAACTTTTGACTGTGTATATTTACAAAATAAATATATGGGGGGTTGGAAATGATGCAGAAAATTGCATCAGAATTAAAGCTGATCTACCCCCCCCCCTGCCCAAAATATTAATAAATATATACAATTTACCTGTAGTTTGACAGCTCTCTCATCTTCACTGTTGACTTCCAGCAGGTCATCAATATCTATCTCTACCTCCGGCATCTCCTCTTCCTGCAACACAACACAAGACACACACACACAGTCAGTGATACACACACCAGAAAGTATTACATATGGAGATCAAGCACGACAATGGGCTACAGGACGTCGTCACGGCATCTCCGTTCATTCACATTGTGTTTCTTGTCCATAGCTTCAGGTCTGCTCATACCAGAACCCCCACTGCCACCATGGGGTACTACTCTGTTCAAACCTTTGACATCAGACAACCGCTTGCCCACACCATCTGCCTGGGAACAGTTGAAACTGGGATTCATCCGTGAAGGGCACACTTCTCCAGTATGTGCAGAAATCCGTTGGTTGTGTAAACCCAGCTTGTTTTAGCTTGTTGTAGCCAGCCTGTTGCTAGCTAGCATCACTGGTAAATACATGGATGTAATGTTAGCTAGCAAGCTAAGGATGTTGGGTAATGCACTGATAAACACCATGCAGCTTGTCACTTATTTTAACAACCCATACTATTCTGTTCCATAACGACAGCCAGACAACAACCCATACTATTCTGTTCCATAACGACAGCCAGACAACAACCCATACTATTCTGTTCCATAAAGAAGACAGACAACAACCCATACTATTCTGTTCCATAACGACAGCCAGACAACAACCCATACTATTCTGTTCCATAACGACAGCCAGACAACAACCCATACTATTCTGTTCCATAACGACAGCCAGACAACAACCCATACTATTCTGTTCCATAATGACAGACAGACAACAACCCATACTATTCTGTTCCATAACGACAGCCAGACAACAACCCATACTATTCTGTTCCATAAAGAAGACAGACAACAACCCATACTATTCTGTTCCATAACGACAGCCAGACAACAACCCATACTATTCTGTTCCATAAAGAAGACAGACAACAACCCATACTATTCTGTTCCATAACGACAGCCAGACAACAACCCATACTATTCTGTTCCATAACGACAGCCAGACAACAACCCATACTATTCTGTTCCATAACGACAGCCAGACAACAACCCATACTATTCTGTTCCATAACGACAGCCAGACAACAACCCATACTATTCTGTTCCATAACGACAGCCAGACAACAACCCATACTATTCTGTTCCATAAAGAGGACAGACAGACAACAACCCATACTATTCTGTTCCATAAAGAGGACAGACAGACAGACAACAACCCATACTATTCTGTTCCATAAAGAAGTCAGACAGACAACCCATACTATTCTGTTCCATAAAGAAGACAGACAACAACCCATACTATTCTGTTCCATAAAGAGGACAGACAGACAACAACCCATACTATTCTGTTCCATAACGACAGCCAGACAACAACCCATACTATTCTGTTCCATAAAGAGGACAGACAGACAACAACCCATACTATTCTGTTCCATAAAGAGGACAGACAGACAACCCATACTATTCTGTTCCATAAAGAAGACAGACAACAACCCATACTATTCTGTTCCATAACGACAGCCAGACAACAACCCATACTATTCTGTTCCATAACGACAGCCAGACAACAACCCATACTATTCTGTTCCATAAAGAGGACAGCCAGACAACAACCCATACTATTCTGTTCCATAAAGAGGACAGACAGACAACAACCCATACTATTCTGTTCCATAAAGAAGTCAGACAGACAACCCATACTATTCTGTTCCATAAAGAAGACAGACAACAACCCATACTATTCTGTTCCATAAAGAGGACAGACAGACAACAACCCATACTATTCTGTTCCATAACGACAGCCAGACAACAACCCATACTATTCTGTTCCATAAAGAGGACAGACAGACAACAACCCATACTATTCTGTTCCATAAAGAGGACAGACAGACAACAACCCATACTATTCTGTTCCATAAAGAAGACAGACAGACAACCCATACTATTCTGTTCCATAAAGAAGACAGACAACAACCCATACTATTCTGTTCCATAAAGAAGTCAGACAACAACCCATACTATTCTGTTGCATAAAGAAGTCAGACAGACAACCCATACTATTCTGTTGCATAAAGAAGTCAGACAGACAACCCATACTATTCTGTTGCATAAAGAAGTCAGACAGACAACCCATACTATTCTGTTGCATAAAGAAGTCAGACAGACAACCCATACTATTCTATTCCATAAAGAAGTCAGGCAGAGTTGGTACCAATATTGAACTGGGTCATGATTCCTCACTGGCCACCTGGGAATATTTACAAACTATGTTTGCACATAATGATTTCATTGTGTATTACATCATATTCTTAGCTAGGAATATGACTATTAGCATCAGCCATAATTCATCAACGGCACCATACAGGGTTTGATGTGGAAGACATTTTGGCTCAGTGAAGAGGCACTCTTGGAGTTCTATATTTGTTTCAGTGAAGAGGAACGCTTGGAGTTCTATATTTGGTTCAGTGAAGAGGGACTCTTGGAGTTCTATATTTGGTTCAGTTCAGTGAAGAAGAACCCCTAGGGTATATGAAGCAAGCGATAGAATATTCTTGCAACCAAAACGGGTGCACGTACACAGTCCTGCAATATGAATGATATAGAACACACAGCAGAATGAGAGAGAGATAAGTGGGTCATGGTGATTATATGAGGTCTGTGGGGCTGAGGACATGATGAGGAGGAGTAACAGGAGGAGGAGTGGGCGTCGGGAAATGTCAAAGCTCAGCCCTCTAATCTGCTGCGCAACAAGGTGAGAGAGAAGGGAAGGTCCCTCCCCCATTGAGACAGAGAGAGTGGTAGAGGAAGGGAAAGGTTAAAGAGGAGAAAAGAGAGAAGCTCTCCCTCTCCCTCTCCTCTCGCTCCTCCCTCTCCTCTCCTCTCCTCTCACCCTCCTCTCCCTCTCCTCTCATCTCCCTCCTCCTCTCTCCTCCTCTCTCCCTCTCCTCTCCTCTCCTCTCCTCTCCTCTCCTCTCACCCTCCTCTCCCTCTCCATCCCCCTCTCCCTCCCCTCCCTCTATATTCCCTAAATACATCCTGTAGCTGTAGAGCTCCTTAGATGGAGGAAGGGGCACGGTGAGCTGTGGAATGAAGAAACAGCTAGGTGAATCACACTGAACAGGCTTAAAGAACAGTGAAGGAATACAGTGAATTGTGGAATGAGGACACAGCTGAGAACAGAAAGAAGGCTGTGCGTCTTTAAAATAATGGTGCTAATGTTTAAAACCCATAAAATAATGATGTTAATGTTTATAACCCATTCAGAAGTCTTAAACAAGCTGCATATTGACTGGCTGGCCTGACTGGCAGGTCTCTCTCTAGTGATGTCTCTATAAAGGGTCCTAGCTGGCCTGACAATACACATTCTCTCTCTAGTGATGTCTCTATAAAGGGTCCTAGCTGGCCTGACAATACACATTCTCTCTCTAGTGATGTCTCTATAAAGGGTCCTAGCTGGCCTGACAATACACATTCTCTCTCTAGTGATGTCTCTATAAAGGGTCCTAGCTGGCCTGACAATACACATTCTCTCTCTAGTGATGTCTCTATAAAGGGTCCTAGCTGGCCTGACAATACACATTCTCTCTCTAGTGATGTCTCTATAAAGGGTCCTAGCTGGCCTGACAATACACATTCTCTCTCTAGTGATGTCTCTATAAAGGTTCCTAGCTGGCCTGACAATACACATTCTCTCTCTAGTGATGTCTCTATAAAGGGTCCTAGCTGGCCTGACAATACACATTCTCTCTCTAGTGATGTCTCTATAAAGGGTCCTAGCTGGCCTGACAATACACATTCTCTCTCTAGTGATGTCTCTATAAAGGTTCCTAGCTGGCCTGACAATACACATTCTCTCTCTAGTGATGTCTCTATAAAGGGTCCTAGCTGGCCTGACAATACACATTCTCTCTCTAGTGATGTCTCTATAAAGGGTCCTAGCTGGCCTGACAATACACATTCTCTCTCTAGTGATGTCTCTATAAAGGGTCCTAGCTGGCCTGACAATACACATTCTCTCTCTAGTGATGTCTCTATAAAGGGTCCTAGCTGGCCTGACAATACACATTCTCTCTCTAGTGATGTCTCTATAAAGGGTCCTAGCTGGCCTGACAATACACATTCTCTCTCTAGTGATGTCTCTATAAAGGGTTGTATCTTTTTGAGCAGAGAGGAGAGAGAGAGAAAGGGAGAGAGAGAGAACGCGAGACAGAGAGGGAGGGTGAGAGAGGGCGAGAGAGAGAGAGAGAGAGTCTAAACAACCTCTGACCTTTTCTCCTTGTTTTAAATCAGATATCTGGCACCGGGCCAGCTGTGTGTTGTAACGTACACACTTATCTGTGTATGTTTTGAATCTATTCCAGTCAGCATCTAGCAGTATCTAGCTATCCATCTATAATTAGGGACAGATTGTAGCGGCTGAGCCGTTGTTGCTCCTAGACCTTTCCGCTTCACAAAATCAGCACTTACGGTTGACCGGGGGAAGCTGGAGCAAATTTGACGAGCCGACTTGTTGGAAAGGTGTGCATCCTGTGACGGTGCCATGTTGAAAGTCACTGAGCTCTTCAGTACGGGGGTCATTCTACTGCCAATGTTTGTCTATGGAGATCGCATGGCGGTGCGCTCGATTTTTATACATCCGTCAACAACGAAATAACCGAATCCACTCATTTGAAGGGGTGTCCACATACTTTTGGCCAAGTAGTGTATCATGCGTGAATCCAAGTTTACTTCGATGTGACGGTTTTTAGGTTAATATTTGTGCATAAAAAAAGTGTTTCGACCGCGGTGATAAATTTTACCGACACCAAAAGATCCCACCAATGTTGAATGAATATAAATTATCTGTCGACATTTAGAAACATCATACCAGAAACGTCCTTGTGCTGCCATCCTGTTAGAAGATAACAGATTATTTTATTACAATGGTTAAATTGGATTTTCATTGTGTTCAATGGTGTTATTTGCCCCCTAGTGGCGCTTTCTGGTACTTAGAGAGACGACGCAAACAGGAAGTTCAGAATTTGTTTTGCACGCATAGAGCAGCTACAAGCAACGCTACGGTGCAGGTCTTTCAATGTAGTTATTTCTTGTCACGCTTCAGCCTTGGAAAAATATTTGTTTGTAAGTTCAATTCAAGCATTTAGCTAATGATAATAATCTTGTTATTGATAGAGTTTCTTACATATCAATGTTGGTTGCATTTACTCACAAATTGCAATGCCTTTTGTGTATGTCGTTAGCTGTATTACTTTGCTCATGCGTCATGCAAACGAATTGTAAAATATACAATACTGTAGTTTTGTTACTGTTTTTAGTGTAATATGCTTTGTTATTCTACATAGATGGTTATACATTATTAGAGTAATGAAAGGAGCAATTACCATATGGTTAACAATTAGCTATATGGTTTGGCATCATGCCAGATGCATGGTACCTTAGCACGTGCTTTGTATTTATGCAACTTCAAATGTTTAATGTACAGCTACAGTATGTCGGTGTGAATTGAACACTAAAGTATATTCTTTTCTGTATTTTGCAGTTTCACAACATAAACGTTTTCAATATATTCATTCAAGAAAAGTCACGCCTTGGGAGTTTTATTGAAGACTTAGTTGTTAGCTATCTGTCTAGTTTTGCATGGGAACGCAACTCAAGGGCAGAATAGTCCTGTTTCCATCACAGCTGTCATGACTATTTTTTTATACGGTGTGATGTGAAAATGATGAATGGAAACATGGTTTGTTTACTACAGCGGCTGGTAAAATAAATCACACAGAGGAAGACGAGGAGAAAAAATAACAACTATAAAACCCCTCCCCCCCCTCAGCCAGGAGAAAAACCCTTTACTTAGCTACGGGGGGGGGGGGGGTTTAAAACAGCCGTTATCATTGATGGTGTTTCGATGAGCTCGTTCCCCTCAGGCCTGACCTGTCAGTCAGTCAGTCTGGGGAACCTGCAGGGCCTAATGATCAATGACAATCTGTTCAATGATGGACGGAAAGTGCACATATGATGGCTGGTAGTCTACGTGTGTTTGTGGGTTAGTCTGACCTACAACTCCTGTAATCATTAGTGCATTACTAATAATGTGTCTATATGTACCCTGTCTGTCCATGGTAATAATGTAGCCTGTCTGTCCATGGTAATAATGTAGCCTGTCTGTCCATGGTAATAATGTAGCCTGTCTGTCCATGGTAATAATGTAGCCTGTCTGTCCATGGTAATAATGTAGCCTGTATGTCCATGGTAATAATGTAGCCTGTCTGTCCATGGTAATAATGTAGCCTGTATGTCCATGGTAATAATGTAGCCTGTCTGTCCATGGTAATAATGTAGCCTGTCTGTCCATTGTAATAATGTAGCCTGTCTGTCCATGGTAATAATGTAGCCTGTCTGTCCATGGTAATAATGTAGCCTGTCTGTCCATGGTAATAATGTAGCCTATGTCCATGGTAATAATGTAGCCTGTCTGTCCATGGTAATAATGTAGCCTATGTCCATGGTAATAATGTAGCCTGTCTGTCCATGGTAATAATGTAGCCTGTCTGTCCATGGTAATAATGTAGCCTATACTGTGAACCCACTGACCGGTACTGACAGATGTAACCATGGAAATACGCAGGTCTAATGGCTTAGTGAAGACTGATAAAATAATAACAATGTCTTCTGAGATTTAGTGGGACAGTGTTACTTTAATTCAAGGTCGCCTTTGAGGTCAAATGAAACCAGACTTGACTGCTGTACATTCATTCTATAAAAAGGTCAATAGGCCAGACCTGTTCAATCGATCACAGAGACAGATCACATATATTACCAAAACACTCCAACCAGGACAGAATGAAGCACAGGCCAGACCTGTTCAATGGATCACAGAGACAGATCACATATATTACCAAAACACTCCAACCAGGACAGAATGAAGCACAGACCAGACCTGTTCAATGGATCACAGAGACAGATCACATATATTACCAAAACACTCCAACCAGGACAGAATGAAGCACAGGCCAGACCTGTTCAATGGATCACAGAGACAGATCACATATATTACCAAAACACTCCAACCAGGACAGAATGAAGCACAGGCCAGACCTGTTCAATGGATCACAGAGACAGATCACATATATTACCAAAACACTCCAACCAGGACAGAATGAAGCACAGGCCAGACCTGTTCAATCGATCACAGAGACAGATCACATATATTACCAAAACACTCCAACCAGGACAGAATGAAGCACAGACCAGACCTGTTCAATGGATCACAGAGACAGATCACATATATTACCAAAACACTCCAACCAGGACAGAATGAAGCACAGGCCAGACCTGTTCAATGGATCACAGAGACAGATCACATATATTACCAAAACACTCCAACCAGGACAGAATGAAGCACAGGCCAGACCTGTTCAATGGATCACAGAGACAGATCACATATATTACCAAAACACTCCAACCAGGACAGAATGAAGCACAGGCCAGACCTGTTCAATCGATCACAGAGACAGATCACATATATTACCAAAACACTCCAACCAGGACAGAATGAAGCACAGGCCAGACCTGTTCAATGGATCACAGAGACAGATCACATATATTACCAAAACACTCCAACCAGGACAGAATGAAGCACAGGCCAGACCTGTTCAATGGATCACAGAGACAGATCACATATATTACCAAAACACTCCAACCAGGACAGAATGAAGCACAGGCCAGACCTGTTCAATGGATCACAGAGACAGATCACATATATTACCAAAACACTCCAACCAGGACAGAATGAAGCACAGGCCAGACCTGTTCAATGGATCACAGAGACAGATCACATATATTACCAAAACACTCCAACCAGGACAGAATGAAGCACAGGCCAGACCTGTTCAATGGATCACAGAGACAGATCACATATATTACCAAAACACTCCAACCAGGACAGAATGAAGCACAGGCCAGACCTGTTCAATCGATCACAGAGACAGATCACATATATTACCAAAACACTCCAACCAGGACAGAATGAAGCACAGACCAGACCAGGGAATCGAGCTCCCAATCAAATGTATTTTATAAATCATCAACAGTGCCTAGGAAACCTCCCTAGAAAGACAGGAACCTAGGAAGGAACTGGGGCTGGGATGGGACCAGTATTGTGACAAAATTAACACAGGACCAAACTCTAAAATCCTGCTGTGTGTTATAATATAGTGTGCTACAGCTTGGAAAATAAATACATGAGACTCTGGATAACAACATTAAGTTTATTTTCAACATCAGGGCTGTTTTCCTAAAGAAGTTACATCCACTTTGTGTTTTGTTTCCTTGCCACGATACTAATGAATATCGTCATACTGGTAGCGTCTCAGCCCTAGAAGAACCAGGCTCTGAGGGGTGACCAGTCCTCTACTGGCTGTACTGGGTAGAGAGGAACCAGGCTCTGAGGGGTGACCAGTCCTCTACTGGCTGTACTGGGTAGACCAGAGGAACCAGGCTCTGAGGGGTGACCAGTCCTCTACTGGCTGTACTGGGTAGAGAGGAACCAGGTTCTGAGGGGTGACCAGTCCTCTACTGGCTGTACTGGGTAGAGAGGAACCAGGCTCTGAGGGGTGACCAGTCCTCTACTGGCTGTACTGGGTAGAGAGGAACCAGGCTCTGAGGGGTGACCAGTCCTCTACTGGCTGTACTGGGTAGAGAGGAACCAGGTTCTGAGGGGTGACCAGTCCTCTACTGGCTGTACCGGGTAGACCAGAAGAAACAGGCTCTGAGGGGTGACCAGTCCACTGGCTGTAAGAAAACCAGGCTCTGAGGGGTGACCAGTCCTCTACTGGCTGTACTGGGTAGAGAGGAACCAGGCTCTGAGGGGTGACCAGTCCTCTACTGGCTGTACTGGGTAGACCAGAAGAACCAGGCTCTGAGGGGTGACCAGTCCTCTACTGGCTGTACTGGGTAGACCAGAGGAACCAGGCTCTGAGGGGTGACCAGTCCTCTACTGGCTGTACTGGGTAAACCAGAGGAACCAGGCTCTGAGGGGTGACCAGTCCTCTACTGGCTGTACTGGGTAGACCAGAGGAACCAGGCTCTGAGGGGTGACCAGTCCTCTACTGGCTGTACTGGGTAGAGAGGAACCAGGTTCTGAGGGGTGACCAGTCCTCTACTGGCTGTACTGGGTAGAGAGGAACCAGGCTCTGAGGGGTGACCAGTCCTCTACTGGCTGTACTGGGTAGAGAGGAACCAGGCTCTGAGGGGTGACCAGTCCTCTACTGGCTGTACTGGGTAGACCAGAGGAACCAGGCTCTGAGGGGTGACCAGTCCTCTACTGGCTGTACTGGGTAGACCAGAGGAACCAGGCTCTGAGGGGTGACCAGTCCTCTACTGGCTGTACTGGGTAGACCAGAGGAACCAGGCTCTGAGGGGTGGCCAGTCCTCTACTGGCTGTACTGGGTAGAGAGGAACCAGGCTCTGAGGGGTGACCAGTCCTCTACTGGCTGTACTGGGTAGACCAGAGGAACCAGGCTATGAGGGGTGGCCAGTCCCCCCCCCCCCCCCCCATCAGAACCGCTAGTGGATACAGCTAACACAGTTCCTATCAGTCTGAGCAGGGTCTGTACCTCTGGAGCCCTGCCCTCTCCTCATCTCATTGGTTAGCCCACTGCCCTGCTCTCCTCATCTCATTGGTTAGCCCACTGCCCTGCCCTCTCCTCATCTCATTGGTTAGCCCACTGCCCTGCTCTCCTCATCTCATTGGTTAGCCCACTGCCCTGCTCTCCTCATCTCATTGGTTAGCCCACTGCCCTGCTCTCCTCATCTCATTGGTTAGCCCACTGCCCTGCTCTCCTCATCTCATTGGTTAGCCCACTGCCCTGCTCTCCTCATCTCATTGGTTAGTCCACTGCCCTGCTCTCCTCATCTCATTGGTTAGCCCACTGCCCTGCTCTCCTCATCTCATTGGTTAGTCCACTGCCCTGCTCTCCTCATCTCATTGGTTAACCCACTGCCCTATCCTCCTCCTCTCATTGGTTAACCCACTGCCCTATCCTCCTCCTCTCATTGGTTAACCCACTGCCCTATCCTCCTCCTCTCATTGGTTAACCCACTGCTCTGTCCTCATCTCATTGGTTAACCCACTGCTCTGTCCTCATCTCATTGGTTAACCCACTGCTCTGTCCTCATCTCATTGGTTAACCCACTGCTCTGTCCTCATCGCATTGGTTAACCCACTGCTCTGTCCTCATCTCATTGGTTAACCCACTGCTCTGTCCTCATCTCATTGGTTAACCCACTGCTCTGTCCTCATCTCATTGGTTAACCCACTGCCCTCTCCTCCTCTCATTGATTAACCCACTGCCCTCTCCTCCTCCTCTCATTGATTAACCCACTGCCCTCTCCTCCTCCTGTCATTGGTTAACCCACTGCTCTGTTCTCATCTCATTGGTTAACCCACTGCTCTGTCCTCATCTCATTGGTTAACCCACTGCTCTGTCCTCTCCTCTCCTCTCTAGCAGCATCCTGTATGATATGGATCACACAGCACTGTGGAGAAGCTCTCAGCTCTTCAAACGTTAAATTATGTACCGACCACCGCAGAGCGCGTGAGAACGCATTCCAATGTCTCGGTCAATACCATCTCTCAGGGAAAGACACAGACTTGCCTGTGATCAGAAGGGTTAAGAATATTCCCGACTCGACACATCACAGGCAGATGGTAACATGAATGGACTCACATACCAGACAGCCAATCATCATCTAGACAGCAGTTTGCCCTTCCTTCAAGCATTATTCTGAATCAATATGAAAACACAAGCTATTCGGGTCGACATTATGAATTCATGAAACAGATTGTGTATTCTGGTAAAGGGCGCAGATTATTTAATGCCTTTCCCGGAAGAAAATAAATAGTGTGTCAGAATGTTTGTCTGTCTGTCGGCCTATTAACAAATCAGCCCTCTAGAGCCGACTGTGAACGCAGCAGTTAAAGGAGATGGGACTCGGCTACAAAAAGAGTCTGGTGCTTAAAGCGCAGCTGTGTGGTGTGTTTTACGACCTCAAAACAGTCATTCCCCACTCGGCACAGACTTCAGTTGAATGTCTACATTTGGTTGGGTTGTCAACTAACGTGCATTCAACGTGAACTCAACAAATGTCACAATGTCATTGGATTTAGGTTAAAAGTTCGGTGGAAAAATTACGAAATGCCCTAAAAATTGATAACATATTTGGTTGAAATGACGTGGAAACGTTGATTCAAACCGTTTCTGCCCAGTGGTTCGTCTGTTCTGTGCGACCCTCTTTTGGAAGCTGCCTGCCCAGGGGAGAGACAATGTAGCCGGGGAGAGAGGGGACAATAGACCGGCGTGACCCGCGGATTTACACAGTTAACCAAACCACCTCCATGTCCCCTTCCCCGGGCATTACGCACCACCACTGCAAACATACCAAAACACACTCCAAACTCTAAAGATAACATTTTAAACACGGATTATCTTGCCAATTAATGATTCATCCCGAATCCTCCAAGAATAACCGACCCAAAGCGCCAATAAAACCTCCTCTCCTCACCTCACAGTCGTACAGATCGCTGAGTTGTTCAATGATCCACTCCTCCAGTATCAGTCTCTTCCGCAGCTCCTTCCTGTCGTACTTCACCGTCACTTTTCCCTGCTTCCTCTGGACCGGGTCATCCCGCGGAATGGGGCCGGAACCAGCGCACCCAACCCCGGCCGGCGGCTGGAAGAACACCCGGCTGGCGGACGCGGGCAACTGGGCGCTCGTCTCGGTGCTGGCGGCTGACATCGCGTGTGTTTTGACGTTGAGTTAAAGAGAGAGGGACGCAGCAGGCAGACCTACAGTAGTGACAGGCTGAGCATGAACCGTTTTTAAACACCTGCTATTTAAAGCGCAGCGCGTCCAGTGGAGTACAGCCGAGGGGGGCGTGCCTTCCATCAACGGACCTGAAGACCGTTCCTCTCTGTCAGATTATGTGATTAGTGCTGGGATGAAACGAAACACTGCTCTTTACTGCAGGTGGCACCACAGGTTCAAAAGTTGAGTGGCAAAATTCGTACATCTTTACTGGGTCCTGGAGTTTTTCCTGATATCATGACATGGTCAGGTAAATGTCTACTGTACATGGTGGAGAAACAACCATAACTATAACTACTATAACCAGTCAATACCATTATTTCTGCAGTCACTACCACTACTATAACCAGACACTACCACTACTATAACTATAACCAGTCACTACCACTACTATAACCAGTCACTACCACTACTATAACTATAACCAGTCAATACCATTATTTCTGCAGTCACTACCACTACTATAACCAGACACTACCACTACTATAACTATACCCAGTCACTACCACAACTATAACTATAACCAGACACTACCACTACTATAACTATAACCAGTCACTACCACTACTATAACTATAACCAGTCACTACCACTACTATAACCAGACACTACCACTACTATAACTATAACCAGTCAATACAGATACTATAACTATAACCAGTCACTACCACTACTATAACTATAACCAGTCACTACCACTACTATAACTATAACCAGTCACTACCACTACTATAACTATAACCAGTCACTACCACTACTATATCTATAACCAGTCACTACCACTACTATAACTATAACCAGTCACTACCACTACTATAACCAGTCACTACCACTACTATAACCAGTCACTATCACTACTATAACTAGTCACTACCATTACTATAACTATAACCAGTCACTACCATAACTATAACCAGTCACTATCACTACTATAACTAGTCACTACCACTACTATAACTATAACCAGTCACTACCATAACTATAACCAGACACTACCACTACTATAACCAGACCCTACCACTACTATAACTATAACCAGTCACTCCCACTATTATAACCAGACACTACCACTACTATAACTATAACCAGTCACTACCATTACTACTGTCGACACTACCACTACTATAACCAGTCACTACCACTACTATAACGAGTCACTACCACTACTATAACCTACCACTACTATAACTATAACCAGTCACTACCACTACTATAACGAGTCACTACCACTACTATAACCTACCACTACTATAGTGTGCTAGTGCATGCAGGATATACAGTAGGGTCCATTTGGAACATCCCTGTAGGTCTGACTTGGACCTATTGTCTCCCAGAGTGCCTCAGACAGACACTTCATCCACCATTAATACCACAACATCTATAAAGATGATCACACTAACTGAGGAGCTAAGGCCCAAATGAAGAGGTCTGTGCTGCTTCTCACCACCCAGGCTATATAACCACACACACACATATCCATTTATTTCATCCACTTCCAGATTGTACCAGTAGACGAGGCTGTTGCATAGTCTGCCCTCTGCTGGTCAGATGTGTATTAACAATCAGAAAAACAGTCAGAAACATCCTCCAGACAAAATGTGTTTTATTAACATGCTATACAGATGGAACAGTTGGGAAACGACTTGACAGAAGCTCTGACAGGCAGTTACTATGAAGCCAGACAGGAGCACAGAGTCAGAGGAACCCTAGTACCACTAGAGTTCTCTTACAGAACCCGCCCTATGGTTCAGAACCATTAGAGTAATATTAGAGAACCCACCCTATGATTCAGAACAATTAGAGTTCTATTATAGAACCCACCCTATGGTTCAGAACCATTAGAGTTCTATTATAGAACCCATCCTATGGTTCAGAACCATTAGAGTAATATTAGAGAACCCACCCTATGATTCAGAACAATTAGAGTTCTATTATAGAACCCATCCTATGGTTCAGAACCATTAGTTCTATTATAGAACCCACCCTATGGTTCAGAACCATTAGTTCTATTATAGAACCCACCCTATGGTTCAGAACCATTAGAGTTCTATTATAGAACCCACCCTATGGTTCAGAACCATTAGAGTTCTATTATAGAACCCATCCTATGGTTCAGAACCATTAGTTCTATTATAGAACCCACCCTATGGTTCAGAACCATTAGTTCTATTATAGAACCCACCCTATGGTTCAGAACCATTAGAGTTCTATTATAGAACCCACCCTATGGTTCAGAACCATTAGAGTTCTATTATAGAACCCACCCAATGGTTCAGAACCATTAGAGTTCTATTATAGAACCCACCCTATGGTTCAGAACCATTAGAGTTCTATTATAGAACCCACCCTATGGTTCAGAACCATTAGAGTTCTATTATAGAACCCACCCTATGGTTCAGAACCATTAGAGTTCTATTATTGAACCCACCCTATGGTTCAGAACCATTAGAGTTCTATTATAGAACCCATCCTATGGTTCAGAATCATTAGAGTTCTATTATAGAACCCATCCTATGGTTCAGAACCATTACAGTAATATTAGAGAACCCACCCTATGATTCTGAACCATTAGAGTTCTATTATAGAACCCACCCTATGGTTCAGAACCATTAGAGTTCTATTATAGAACCCATCCTATGGTTCAGAACCATTAGAGTAATATTAGAGAACCCACCCTATGATTCAGACCCATTAGAGTTCTATTATAGAACCCATCCTATGGTTCAGAACCATTAGAGTTCTATTATAGAACCCATCCTATGGTTCAGAACCATTACAGTAATATTAGAGAACCCACCCTATGATTCTGAACCATTAGAGTTCTATTATAGAACCCACCCTATGGTTCAGAACCATTAGAGTTCTATTATAGAACCCATCCTATGGTTCAGAACCATTAGAGTAATATTAGAGAACCCACCCTATGATTCAGAACCATTAGAGTTCTATTATAGAACCCATTCTGTTTTCAGCCCTCTCCGTTTCAGTGAAGGACCGTCTTAGTAAAATATATACATAATATATGTATTAATATGTTCTTCATGTAGTTACCCCCTTCAAACCTTCATTTGAAAGAAATGTAGACCGCATCCCAAATGTGCACTATATGTAATGGCTAGGGTGCCATTTGGGAAGCGATGGTAGTAATGCCTACGTGCTTTTAAAAGATCATAGAACAGAAAGGTCAATCAAGTCCCAACCGTGTCATGACTGCCCCACCCGTTGCCCAGGATAGGACAGCATGCTGGCCATGGAACATTAAGTCCCAACCGTGTCATGACTGCCCCACCCGTTGCCCAGGATAGGACAGCATGCCGGCCATGGAACATTAAGTCCCAACCGTGTCATGACTGCCCCACCCGTTGCCCAGGATAGGACAGCATGCCGGCCATGGAGCATCAAGTCACAGACGACCTAAGATCATTCCATGTCTACGTTTTATGGTTCTGTGACAGTTCAGAGGGTTCTAACAGAACATGGAACCATTAGTGCTAAGCTAACAGTTCAGAGGGTTCTAACAGAACATGGAACTATTGGTGCTAAGCTAACAGTTCAGAGGGTTCTAACAGAACATGGAACTATTGGTGCTAAGCTAACAGTTCAGAGGGTTCTAACATAACATGGAACCATTGGTGCGAAGCTAAGAGAACCGAGCGCTGAAGAGTAGTAGAATATGGGAATTAGTTTACTATGTGCAGACTGTGTTTACGGTCTTTGGGAATTAGTTTACTATGTGTTGAATGTGTTTACGGTCTTTGGAATTAGTTTACTATGTGCAGACTGTGTTTACGGTCTTTGGGAATTAGTTTACTATGTGCAGACTGTGTTTACGGTCTTTGGGAATTAGTTTACTATGTGCAGACTGTGTTTACGGTCTTTGGGAATTAGTTTACGGTCTTTGGAATTAGTTTACTATGTGCAGACTGTGTTTACGGTCTTTGGAATTAGTTTACGGTCTTTGGAATTAGTTTACTATGTGCAGACTGTGTTTACGGTCTTTGGGAATTAGTTTACTATGTGCAGACTGTGTTTACGGTCTTTGGGAATTAGTTTACTATGTGCAGACTGTGTTTACGGTCTTTGGAATTAGTTTACTATGTGCAGACTGTGTTTACGGTCTTTGGAATTAGTTTATTATGTGCAGACTGTGTTTACGGTATTTGGGAATTAGTTTACTATGTGCAGACTGTGTTTACGGTCTTTGGGAATTAGTTTACTATGTGCAGACTGTGTTTACGGTCTTTGGAATTAGTTTACTATGTGCAGAACGTGTTTACGGTCTTTGGAATTAGTTTACTATGTGCAGAATGTGTTTACGGTCTTTGGAATTAGTTTACTATGTGCAGAATGTGTTTACGGTCTTTGGGAATTAGTTTACTATGTGCAGACTGTGTTTACGGTCTTTGGGAATTAGTTTACTATGTGCAGACTGTGTTTACGGTCTTTGGAATTAGTTTACTATGTGCAGACTGTGTTTACGGTCTTTGGGAATTAGTTTACTATGTGCAGACTTCACCGTCTTTGAGATCAACTACGTTGCAGTCAGACTTCACAGCATTACTGATTTATAAATCTCCTTGCATATCGAATAACTATGTATTCAAGTTATTTTAAACTATTATTTGATCAAGATGAGTGAATCTGTGCCTCGCCTTGATCAAACTAATCCCCTGAAACACTATTGACATGATGGGAATGCATATCTGTTCTGCATGTCATTACTTTACTGTGTGTTTACCATAGAATTCAATGGAACATCTGATTGTATCTCTCTATGGTGTAGACTCTCTGAACTGCTCTCTCTCTCTCTCTCTCTCTCTCTCTCTCTCTCTCTCTCTCTCTCTCTCTCTCTCTCTCTCTCTCTCTGGTGTAGACTCTCTGAACTGCTCTCTCTCTCTCTCTCTCTCTCTCTCTCTCTCTATAGTGTAGACTCTCTGAACTGCTCTCTCTCTCTCTCTCTCTCTCTCTCTCTCTCTATAGTGTAGACTCTCTGAACTGCTCTCTCTCTCTCTCTCTCTCTCTCTCTCTCTCTCTCTATAGTGTAGACTCTCTGAACTGCTCTCTCTCTCTCTCTCTCTATAGTGTAGACTCTCTGAACTGCTCTCTCTCTCTCTCTCTATAGTGTAGACTCTGAACTGCTCTCTCTCTCTCTATAGTGTAGACTCTCTGAACTGCTCTCCCTCTCTCTCTCTCTCTATAGTGTAGACTCTGAACTGCTCTCTCTCTCTCTATAGTGTAGACTCTGAACTGCTCTCTCTCTCTCTATAGTGTAGACTCTCTGAACTGCTCTCTCTCTCTCTCTCTCTCTCTCTCTCTCTCTCTCTCTCTCTCTCTCTCTCTCTCTCTCTCTCTCTCTCTCTCTCTCTCTCTCTCTCTCTCTCTCTCTCTCTCTCTCTCTCTCTCTCTCTCTCTCTCTCTCTCTCTCTCTCTCTCTCTCTCTCTCTCTCTCTCTCTCTCTCTCTCTCTCTCTCTCTCTAGTGTAGACTCTCTGAACTGCTCTCCCTCTCTCTCTCTCTCTCTCTATGGTGTAGACTCTCTGAACTGCTCTCTCTCTCTCTCTCTCTCTCTCTCTCTCTCTCTCTATGGTGTAGACTCTCTGAACTGCTCTCTCTCTCTCTCTCTCTATAGTGTAGACTCTCTGAACTGCTCTCTCTCTCTCTCTCTATGGTGTAGACTCTCTGAACTGCTCTCTCTCTCTCTCTCTCTCTCTCTCTCTCTCTATAGTGTAGACTCTCTGAACTGCTCTCTCTCTCTCTCTCTCTCTCTCTCTATAGTGTAGACTCTCTGAACTGCTCTCTCTCTCTATAGTGTAGACTCTCTGAACTGCTCTCTCTCTCTATAGTGTAGACTCTCTGAACTGCTCTCTCTCTCTCTCTCTCTCTATAGTGTAGACTCTCTGAACTGCTCTCTCTCTCTCTCTCTCTCTCTCTCTCTCTCTCTCTCTCTCTATAGTGTAGACTCTCTGAACTGCTCTCTCTCTCTATAGTGTAGACTCTCTGAACTGCTCTCTCTCTCTATAGTGTAGACTCTCTGAACTGCTCTCTCTCTCTCTCTCTATAGTGTAGACTCTCTGAACTGCTCTCTCTCTCTCTCTATAGTGTAGACTCTCTGAACTGCCCTCTCTCTCTCTCTCTATAGTGTAGACTCTCTGAACTGCCCTCTCTCTCTCTCTCTATAGTGTAGACTCTCTGAACTGCCCTCTCTCTCTCTCTCTGAACTGCCCTCTCTCTCTCTCTCTGTGGTGTAGACTCTCTGAACTGCCCTCTCTCTCTCTCTCTCTATAGTGTAGACTCTGAACTGCTCTCTCTCTCTCTATAGTGTAGACTCTCTGAACTGCCCTCTCTCTCTCTCTCTCTCTATAGTGTAGACTCTGAACTGCTCTCTCTCTCTCTATAGTGTAGACTCTGAACTGCTCTCTCTCTCTCTCTCTAGTGTCTCTCTCTCTGAACTGCTCTCTCTCTCTCTCTCTCTCTCTCTCTCTCTCTCTCTCTCTCTCTCTCTCTCTCTCTCTCTCTCTCTCTCTCTCTCTGAAATTATAAGGCAAAAGAAAGTCATAAATAGCAGCAGCATCAACTTAATTTAATAAACCCTTGATAGTGATCATAAGACAATTAAAATCTATCGGATAAGGTTATTTTAGAATTCATAGAAATGCCAGTGGTCAACAATTGAACAGTTCAATATTCAATACTATCTGTTGGCTGGTTGACCCAAACAACAACCACCCCCCCTTCCTTCACTACAGAGACATCTAGAGGAGGAGGAGATGTCTGTTACAGGGGGAACCCCCTCCTTCCTTCACTACAGAGTCATCTAGAGGTGGAGGAGATGTCTGTTACAGGGGGAACCCCCCCTTCCTTCACTACAGAGACATCTAGAGGAGGAGATGTCTGTTACAGGGGGAACCCCCCCTTCCTTCACTACAGAGACATCTAGAGGAGGAGATGTCTGTTACAGGGGGAACCCCCTCCTTCCTTCACTACAGAGTCATCTAGAGGAGGAGGAGATGTCTGTTACAGGGGGAACCCCCCCTTCCTTCACTACAGAGTCATCTAGAGGAGGAGGAGGAGGAGGAGGAGGTGTCTGTTACAGGGGGGAACCCCCCTTCCTTCACTACAGAGACATCTAGAGGAGGAGGAGATGTCTGTTACAGGGGGAACCCCCCCTTCCTTCACTACAGAGACATCTAGAGGAGGAGGAGGAGGAGGAGGAGATGTCTGTTACAGGGGGAACCCCCCCTTCCTTCACTAGAGAGTCATCTAGAGGAGGAGGAGGAGATGTCTGTTACAGGGGGAACCCCCCCTTCCTTCACTTCAGAGACATCTAGAGGAGGAGGAGGAGGAGATGTCTGTTACAGGGGGAACCCCCCCTTCCTTCACTACAGAGACATCTAGAGGAGGAGGAGGAGGAGGAGGAGGAGGAGGAGGAGGAGGAGGAGGAGATGTCTGTTATAGGGGGAACCCCCCCTTCCTTCACTACAGAGTCATCTAGAGGAGGAGATGTCTGTTACAGGGGGAACCCCCTCTTCCTTCACTACAGAGTCATCTAGAGGAGGAGGAAGAGATGTCTGTTACAGGGGGAACCCCCCCTTCCTTCACTACAGAGTCATCTAGAGGAGGAGGAGATGTCTGTTACAGGGGGAACCCCCCCTTCCTTCACTACAGAGACATCTAGAGGAGGAGGAGGAAGAGGAGGAGGAGATGTCTGTTACAGGGGGAACCCCCCCTTCCTTCACTACAGAGACATCTAGAGGAGGAGGAGGAGGAGGAGGAGGAGATGTCTGTTACAGGGGGAACCCCCCCTTCCTTCACTACAGAGACATCTAGAGGAGGAGGAGGAGGAGGAGGAGGAGGAGGAGGAGGAGGAGGAGGAGGAGGAGGAGGAGGAGGAGGAGGAGATGTCTGTTACAGGGGAACCCCCTTCCTTCACTACAGAGACATCTAGAGGAGGAGGAGGAGGAGGAGATGTCTGTTACAGGGGGAACCCCCCCTTCCTTCACTACAGAGTCATCTAGAGGAGGAGGAGGAGGAGGAGGTGTCTGTTACAGGGGGAACCCCCCCTTCCTTCACTACAGAGTCATCTAGAGGAGGAGGAGGAGGAGATGTCTGTTACAGGGGGAACCCCCCCTTCCTTCACTACAGAGTCATCTAGAGGAGGAGGAGGAGATGTCTCATCTAGAGTCATCTAGAGGAGGAGGAGGAGATGTCTGTTACAGGGGGAACCCCCCCTTCCTTCACTACAGAGTCATCTAGAGGAGGAGGAGGTGTCTGTTACAGGGGGAACCCCCCCTTCCTTCACTACAGAGTCATCTAGAGGAGGAGGAGGAGATGTCTGTTACAGGGGGAACCCCCCCTTCCTTCACTACAGAGACATCTAGAGGAGGAGGAGGAGGAGGAGGAGGAGGAGGAGATGTCTGTTACAGGGGGAACCCCCCCTTCCTTCACTACAGAGTCATCTAGAGGAGGAGGAGATGTCTGTTACAGGGGGAACACCCCCTTCCTGCTGACTGGCTGAAGGGGACGTCAACAACGTGCAGCTTTGAGAGAGGAGCCAATCAAATCACTGACACAATGTGAATTTGGCGGGATCTTTGGGTTGGGAGGTTAATCAATCACTCTGATCGGCATAGAAGAAATGGCAAAAACAGAAAGGACATGTTTTTAAGAAGAAACGCAAGAGTGAGAAAAATCCCATTCATTCTTTACAGCAATACGTATCAAACTAAAACATGAATCAGTAGTGTACACTATTCTTTACAGCAATACGTATCAAACTAAAACATGAATCAGTAGTGTACACTATTCTTTACAGCAATACGTATCAAACTAAAACATGAATCAGTAGTGTACACTATTCTTTACAGCAATACGTATCAAACTAAAACATGAATCAGTAGTGTACACTATTCTTTACAGCAATACGTATCAAACTAAAACATGAATCAGTAGTGTACACTATTCTTTACAGCAATACGTATCAAACTAAAACATGAATCAGTAGTGTACACTATTCTTTACAGCAATACGTATCAAACTAAAACATGAATCAGTAGGAGAAACCTTTACAGCAATACGTATCAAACTAAAACATGAATCAGTAGTGTACACTCTTTACAGCAATACGTATCAAACTAAAACATGAATCAGTAGTGTACACTATTCTTTACAGCAATAAGTATCAAACTAGCAATACGTATCAAACTAAAACATGAATCAGTAGTGTACTATTCCAACCAAACTGGAACAAATCAGTAGTGTAACTATTCTTTACAGCAATACGTATCAAACTAAAACATGAAGAAACACTATTCTTTACCTCCTAAAACCCTGAATCAGTAGTGTAACTATTCTTTACAGGTTAATACCTATTCCAACCCATGGAGAAACAGTAGTGTACACTATTCTTTCTTTACCTCACCTTCCAACCCTGGAGAAACCTCTAGGTTAACCTCCTCACCTCCAACCCTGGAGAAACCTCTAGGTTAACCTCCTCACCTCCCAACCCTGGAGAAACCTCTAGGTTAACCTCCTCACCTTCCAACCCTGGAGAAACCTCTAGGTTAACCTCCTCACCTTCCAACCCTGGAGAAACCTCTAGGTTAACCTCCTCACCTCCCAACCCTGGAGAAACCTCTAGGTTAACCTCCTCACCTTCCAACCCTGGAGAAACCTCTAGGTTAACCTCCTCACCTTCCAACCCTGGAGAAACCTCTAGGTTTATCTCCTCACCTTCCAACCCTGTAGAAACCTCTAGGTTTATCTCCTCACCTTCCAACCCTGTAGAAACCTCTAGGTTTATCTCCTCACCTTCCAACCCTGTAGAAACCTCTAGGTTTACCTCCTCACCTTCCACCCCTGTAGAAACCTCTAGGTTTAGTATCCCCTTCCACCCCTGTAGAAACCTCTAGGTTGAGTTGGCAACAGATTCCCTCCAGGCCAGAAGATGCTGTGAGAAGTCTTGAGAAGGAGAGCAGCATTGAGTTGGGAACAGATTCTCTCCAGGCCAGAAGATGCTGTGAGAAGTCTTGAGAAGGAGGGCAGCATCTCCTGTTTTCCAGCCATCAGACATCTGTGAGCCAAGGAGAAGAGTCACTATTAAACTGACGTTTTAAAATGAATTCCATTACAAAGTGGAGATGGAAATAGTGAAGAGAGGAATATGATGTCTATTGACCTGCTGTGTGTTGTTGGAGGGTCATCTACTCCTTCACGATCCCGTTCTCCTGGAACGCAGTGGCAGGTACATGCTGCTCCTCACCAGGAGGAAGTCTGGAGTCAGCAGGGAGAACAATCACCTCCTCAAACAAACCGTTCTCCCTGACACAGAGAGAGAGACAGACACACAGAGAGAGAGAGAGAGAGAGAGAGGGAGAGGGAGAGACACACAGAGAGAGAGAGACACAGAGAGATTAGCTAGCCAGCTATTGTCGTTCTTTTAACGCAACGTAACGTAAACAACACTACTAGCTAGCCAGCTAGCCCCCGAATAGCAGCACTGTAGAAACTATTACACTCAACGGAAGGACTTGATTAGTGTAGTGTCAACAACGCACCCACTGCCAGCTAGCCTACTTCAGCAGTACTTCAGCAGTACTGTATCATTTTAATCATTTTAGTCAATAAGATTCTTGCTACGTAGCTTAACTTTCTGAACATTCGAGACGTGTAGTCCACTTGTCATTCCAATCTCCTTTGCATTAGCGTAGCCTCTTCTGTAGCCTGTTAACTATGTGTCTGTTTATCCCTGTTCTCTCCTCTCTGCACAGACCATACAA
>NC_060184.1:3141867-3301867 GCF_021184085.1 Oncorhynchus gorbuscha
AGTAAACACAGGGTACCTAGTAAATACAGGGTACCTAGTAAACACAGGGTACCTAGTAAATACAGGGTAACTAGTAAATACAGGGTACCTACATTTGGAGGTAAACACAGGGTACCTAGCAAACACAGGGTACCTAGTAAACACAGGGTACCTAGTAAATACAGGGTAACTAGTAAACACAGGGTACCTACATTTGGAGGTAAACACAGGGTACCTAGCAAACACAGGGTACCTAGTAAATACAGGGTACCTAGTAAACACAGGGTAACTAGTAAACACAGGGTAACTAGTAAACACAGGGTACCTACATTTGGAGGTAAACACAGGGTACCTAGCAAACACAGGGTACCTAGTAAATACAGGGTACCTAGTAAACACAGGGTAACTAGTAAACACAGGGTAACTAGTAAACACAGGGTACCTACATTTGGAGGTAAACACAGGGTACCTAGTAAATACAGGGTACCTAGTAAACACAGGGTAACTAGTAAACACAGGGTACCTACATTTGGAGGTAAACACAGGGTACCTAGCAAACACAGGGTACCTAGTAAATACGGGGTACCTAGTAAATACGGGGTACCTAGTAAACACAGGGTAACTAGTAAACACAGGGTAACTAGTAAACACAGGGTACCTACATTTAGAGGTAAACACAGGGTACCTATAGTAAACACAGGGTACCTACATTTGGAGGTAAACACAGGGTACCTACATTTGGAGGTAAACACAGGGTACCTACATTTGGAGGTAAACACAGGGTACCTACATTTGGAGGTAAACACAGGGTACCTACATTTGGAGGTAAACACAGGGTACCTACATTTGGAGGTAAACACAGGGTACCTACATTTAGAGGTAAACACAGGGTACCTATAGTAAACACAGGGTACCTACATTTGGGGGTAAACACAGGGTACCTACATTTGGAGGTAAACACAGGGTACCTACATTTGGAGGTAAACACAGGGTACCTACATTTGGAGGTAAACACAGGGTACCTATATTTGGAGGTAAACACAGGGTACCTACATTTGGAGGTAAACACAGGGTACCTAAATTTGGAGGTAAACACAGGGTACCTACATTTGGAGGTAAACACAGGGTACCTACATTTGGAGGTAAACACAGGGTACCTATATTTGGAGGTAAACACAGGGTACCTACATTTGGAGGTAAACACAGGGTACCTACATTTGGAGGTAAACACAGGGTACCTATATTTGGAGGTAAACACAGGGTACCTACATTTGGAGGTAAACACAGGGTACCTATATTTGGAGGTAAACACAGGGTACCTACATTTGGAGGTAAACACAGGGTACCTACATTTAGAGGTAAACACAGGGTACCTATAGTAAACACAGGGTACCTACATTTGGAGGTAAACACAGGGTACCTACATTTGGAGGTAAACACAGGGTACCTACATTTGGAGGTAAACACAGGGTACCTACATTTGGAGGTAAACACAGGGTACCTATATTTGGAGGTAAACACAGGGTACCTAAATTTGGAGGTAAACACAGGGTACCTAAATTTGGAGGTAAACACAGGGTACCTACATTTGGAGGTAAACACAGGGTACCTACATTTGGAGGTAAACACAGGGTACCTACATTTGGAGGTAAACACAGGGTACCTACATTTGGAGGTAAACACAGGGTACCTACATTTGGAGGTAAACACAGGGTACCTATATTTGGAGGTAAACACAGGGTACCTACATTTGGAGGTAAACACAGGGTACCTATATTTGGAGGTAAACACAGGGTACCTACATTTGGAGGTAAACACAGGGTACCTAAATTTGGAGGTAAACACAGGGTACCTAAATTTGGAGGTAAACACAGGGTACCTAAATTTGGAGGTAAACACAGGGTATCTACATTGCTCATATTATCAGGTCGCTGTGCTATTTTAGCATTAAGCATTCTGATGTAGCCTGATGTAGCATCGTGGCTCGGCTGTAGACGGCTGAAGCATGGGGATAATCCCTCACATTCTGATGTAGCATCGTGGCTCGGCTGTAGACGGCTGAAGCATGGGGATAATCCATCGGCATTTATTTAGGCTACTAATCATTAGCTAGATCACAAATTCTTGTCACAATATCAGAATTCGATACCAATACCAGCTTCAGTATAATAATACTGAGTACCATAACGATACCACAGAGAGAGAGAAAAACAATGCCGAAAGTCAAATATACAGAAGTGCTACTGTCTAAAACATGGTGGTCTATCCTCCATCTGGAGAGCAACTGGGTCAGCCCTACTCAAAACACACCCACGGCAGCTTCAGGTCCTACAGGAGAGCTACTGGGTCAGCCCTACTCAAAACACACCCACGGCAGCTTCAGGTCCTACAGTCTGATGTGAACAGTCTGATGTCTACAGTCTGAACAACAGTCTGATGTGAACAGTCTGAACAACAGTCTGAACAACAGTCTGAACAACAGTCTGATGTGAACAGTCTGAACAACAGTCTGAACAACAGTCTGATGTGAACAGTCTGATGTGAACAGTCTGAACAACAGTCTGAACAACAGTCTGAACAACAGTCTGAACAACAGTCTGAACAACAGTCTGAACAACAGTCTGAACAACAGTCTGATGTCTACAGTCTGATGTCTACAGTCTGATGTCAACAGTCTGATGTCAACAGTCTGATGTCAACAGTCTGATGTGAACAGTCTGAACAACAGTCTGAACAACAGTCTGAACAACAGTCTGAACAACAGTCTGATGTGAACAGTCTGATGTGAACAGTCTGATGTGAACAGTCTGATGTGAACAGTCTGATGTGAACAGTCTGATGTGAACAGTCTGATGTGAACAGTCTGATGTGAACAGTCTGATGTGAACAGTCTGAACAACAGTCTGAACAACAGTCTGAACAACAGTCTGAACAACAGTCTGAACAACAGTCTGAACAACAGTCTGAACAACAGTCTGATATGAACAGTCTGATATGAACAGTCTGATATGAACAGTCTGATATGAACAGTCTGATGTGAACAGTCTGATGTGAACAGTCTGATGTGAACAGTCTGAACAACAGTCTGAACAACAGTCTGAACAACAGTCTGAACAACAGTCTGAACAACAGTCTGAACAACAGTCTGATGTGAACTGAACAGTCTGAACAACAGTCTGAACAACAGTCTGAACAACAGTCTGAACAACAGTCTGAACAACAGTCTGAACAACAGTCTGAACAACAGTCTGAACAACAGTCTGAACAACAGTCTGAACAACAGTCTGAACAACAGTCTGAACAACAGTCTGAACAACAGTCTGATATGAACAGTCTGATATGAACAGTCTGATATGAACAGTCTGATATGAACAGTCTGATATGAACAGTCTGATGTGAACAGTCTGAACAACAGTCTGAACAACAGTCTGAACAACAGTCTGAACAACAGTCTGAACAACAGTCTGAACAACAGTCTGAACAACAGTCTGATATGAACAGTCTGAACAACAGTCTGATATGAACAGTCTGATGTGAACAGTCTGAACAACAGTCTGAACAACAGTCTGAACAACAGTCTGAACAACAGTCTGAACAACAGTCTGATGTCTACAGTCTGATGTGAACAGTCTGAACAACAGTCTGATATGAACAGTCTGATGTGAACAGTCTGATGTGAACAGTCTGATGTGAACAGTCTGATGTGAACAGTCTGATGTGAACAGTCTGAACAACAGTCTGATATGAACAGTCTGATATGAACAGTCTGAACAACAGTCTGAACAACAGTCTGATGTGAACAGTCTGATGTGAACAGTCTGAACAACAGTCTGAACAACAGTCTGAACAACAGTCTGAACAACAGTCTGAACAACAGTCTGAACAACAGTCTGAACATCTGAACAACAGTCTGATATGAACAGTCTGATATGAACAGTCTGATGTGAACAGTCTGATGTGAACAGTCTGATGTGAACAGTCTGATGTGAACAGTCTGAACAACAGTCTGAACAACAGTCTGAACAACAGTCTGAACAACAGTCTGAACAACAGTCTGATATGAACAGTCTGAACAACAGTCTGATATGAACAGTCTGATGTGAACAGTCTGAACAACAGTCTGAACAACAGTCTGAACAACAGTCTGAACAACAGTCTGATGTCTACAGTCTGATGTGAACAGTCTGAACAACAGTCTGATATGAACAGTCTGATGTGAACAGTCTGATGTGAACAGTCTGATGTGAACAGTCTGATGTGAACAGTCTGATGTGAACAGTCTGATGTGAACAGTCTGAACAACAGTCTGAACAACAGTCTGAACAACAGTCTGAACAACAGTCTGAACAACAGTCTGAACAACAGTCTGAACAACAGTCTGAACAACAGTCTGATGTCTACAGTCTGATGTGAACAGTCTGATGTGAAGTGTCCTCCTTCAGTGTCCTCCTTCAGTGTCCTCCTTCAGTGTCCTCCTTCAGTGTCCTCCTTCAGTGTCCTCCTTCAGTGTCAGTGTCCTCCTTCAGTGTCAGTGTCCTCCTTCAGTGTCAGTGTCCTCCTTCAGTGTCCTCCTTCAGTGTCCTCCTTCAGTGTCCTCCTTCAGTGTCCTCCTTCAGTGTCCTCCTTCAGTGTCCTCCTTCAGTGTCCTCCTTCAGTGTCCTCCTTCAGTGTCCTCCTTCAGTGTCCTCCTTCAGTGTCAGTGTCCTCCTTCAGTGTCAGTGTCCTCCTTCAGTGTCAGTGTCCTCCTTCAGTATTACATATCTTTACTTTTGTCTGCATGGAAGGCATGTGTCCATTATGTTCCTATGAAAATCTCTCTCTGATCAGAAAGACCGGTTTGAACCGGCGCCAAATGGATTTCTTAAATCACAATATTGATCGATCAAAAGAAGCGATTAACAATCAGAGTAAACATGGTTTAAAAATGCACCCGTTCATGAGTGTCGGCCATTCGTGGATATGAGTGCGTGTCGGCCATTCGTGGATATGAGTGCGTGTCGGCCATTCGTGGATATGAGTGCGTGTCGGCCATTCGTGGATATGAGTGCGTGTCGGCCATTCGTGGATATGAGTGCGTGTCGGCCATTCGTGGATATTCGCGAGAACTGCTGGAAGTTCTTTTATTAGGACATGACATTAATTCATGCTAATAATAGCTGGCTAAATAGGTAATAGCATAGCATAGATACCGTAGCTCTACCATCTCTAAAGCATAGATACCGTAGCTCTATCATCTCTAAAGCATAGATACCGTAGCTCTATCATCTCTAAAGCATAGATACCGTAGCTCTATCATCTATAAAGCATAGATACCGTAGCTCTATCATCTCTAAAGCATAGATACCGTAGCTCTT
Source organism: Oncorhynchus gorbuscha (assembly GCF_021184085.1). NCBI lineage: Eukaryota > Metazoa > Chordata > Actinopteri > Salmoniformes > Salmonidae > Oncorhynchus > Oncorhynchus gorbuscha. The sequence continues at coordinate 3,147,201 of NC_060184.1, forward strand.
TAGCTCTAGCATCTTGAAAGTGTAGATACCGTAGCTCTACCATCTCTAAAGCATAGATACCGTAGCTCTTTAGCTCTAGCATCTTGAAAGTGTAGATACCATAGCTCTAGCATCTTGAAAGTGTAGATACCGTAGCTCTATCATCTCTAAAGCATAGATACCGTAGCTCTATCATCTCTAAAGCTTAGATACCGTAGCTCTACCATCTCTAAATCATAGATACTGTAGCTCTTTAGCTCTAGCATCTTGAAAGTGTAGATACCGAAGCTCTATCATCTCTAAAGCATAGATACCGTAGCTCTATCATCTCTAAATCATAGATACCATAGATACAGTAGCTCTATCATCTCCAAAGCATAGATACCGTAGCTCTCTAGCATCTCTAAATCATAGATACCGTAGCTCTACCATCTCTAAAGCATAGATACCGTAGCTCTACCATCTTTAAAGCATAGATACCGTAGCTCTACCATCTTTAAAGCATAGATACAGTAGCTCTACCATCTCTAAAGCATAGATACCGTAGCTCTACCATCTCTAAAGCATAGATACCGTAGCTCTACCATCTCTAAAGCATAGATACCGTAGCTCTACCATCTCTAAAGCATAGATACCGTAGCTCTACCATCTCTAAAGCATAGATACCGTAGCTCTACCATCTCTAAAGCATAGATACCGTAGCTCTCTACCATCTCTAAAGCATAGATACCGTAGCTCTCTACCATCTCTAAAGCATAGATACCGTAGCTCTACCATCTCTAAAGCATAGATACCGTAGCTCTATCATCTCTAAAGCATAGATACCGTAGCTCTATCATCTCTAAAGCAGATACCGTAGCTCTACAATCTCTAAAGCATAGATACCGTAGCTCTACCATCTCTAAAGCATAGATACCGTAGCTCTATCATCTCTAAAGCATAGATACCATAGCTCTACCATCTCTAAAGCATAGATACCGTAGCTCTACCATCTCTAAAGCATAGATACCGTAGCTCTACCATCTCTAAAGCATAGATACCGTAGCTCTACCATCTCTAAAGCATAGATACCATAGCTTTATCATCTCTAAATCATAGATACCGTAGCTCTCTATCATCTCTAAATCATAGAAAGCATAGATACCGTAACTCTACCATCTCTAAAGCATAGATACCGTAGCTCTACCATCTCTAAAGCATAGATACCGTAGCTCTATCATCTCTAAAGCATAGATACCGTAGCTCTACCATCTCTAAAGCATAGATACCGTAGCTCTATCATCTCTAAAGCATAGATACCGTAGCTCTATCATCTCTAAAGCATAGATACCGTAGCTCTACCATCTCTAAAGCATAGATACCGTAGCTCTACCATCTCTAAAGCATAGATACCATAGCTCTATCATCTCTAAATCATAGATACCGTAGCTCTACCATCTCTAAAGCATAGATACCGTAGCTCTACCATCTCTAAAGCATAGATACCGTAGCTCTACCATCTCTAAAGCATAGATACCGTAGCTCTATCATCTCTAAAGCATAGATACCGTAGCTCTTTAGCTCTAGCATCTTGAAAGTGTAGATACCGTAGCTCTACCATCTCTAAAGCATAGATACCGTAGCTCTTTAGCTCTAGCATCTTGAAAGTGTAGATACCATAGCTCTAGCATCTTGAAAGTGTAGATACCATAGCTCTATCATCTCTAAAGCATAGATACCGTAGCTCTATCATCTCTAAAGCATAGATACCGTAGCTCTACCATCTCTAAATCATAGATACCGTAGCTCTTTAGCTCTAGCATCTTGAAAGTGTAGATACCGAAGCTCTATCATCTCTAAAGCATAGATACCGTAGCTCTATCATCTCTAAATCATAGATACCATAGCTCTTTAGCTCTACCATCTCTAAAGCATAGATACAGTAGCTCTATCATCTCCAAAGCATAGATACCGTAGCTCTCTAGCATCTCTAAATCATAGATACCGTAGCTCTACCATCTCTAAAGCATAGATACCGTAGCTCTACCATCTTTAAAGCATAGATACAGTAGCTCTACCATCTCTAAAGCATAGATACCGTAGCTCTACCATCTCTAAAGCATAGATACCGTAGCTCTACCATCTCTAAAGCATAGATACCGTAGCTCTACCATCTCTAAAGCATAGATACCGTAGCTCTACCATCTCTAAAGCATAGATACCGTAGCTCTACCATCTCTAAAGCATAGATACCGTAGCTCTACCATCTCTAAAGCATAGATACCGTAGCTCTACCATCTCTAAAGCATAGATACCGTAGCTCTCTACCATCTCTAAAGCATAGATACCGTAGCTCTACCATCTCTAAAGCATAGATACCGTAGCTCTATCATCTCTAAAGCATAGATACCGTAGCTCTATCATCTCTAAAGCAGATACCGTAGCTCTACCATCTCTAAAGCATAGATACCGTAGCTCTACCATCTCTAAAGCATAGATACCGTAGCTCTATCATCTCTAAAGCATAGATACCATAGCTCTACCATCTCTAAAGCATAGATACCGTAGCTCTACCATCTCTAAAGCATAGATACCGTAGCTCTACCATCTCTAAAGCATAGATACCGTAGCTCTACCATCTCTAAAGCATAGATACCATAGCTTTATCATCTCTAAATCATAGATACCGTAGCTCTCTATCATCTCTAAATCATAGAAAGCATAGATACCGTAACTCTACCATCTCTAAAGCATAGATACCGTAGCTCTACCATCTCTAAAGCATAGATACCGTAGCTCTATCATCTCTAAAGCATAGATACCGTAGCTCTACCATCTCTAAAGCATAGATACCGTAGCTCTATCATCTCTAAAGCATAGATACCGTAGCTCTATCATCTCTAAAGCATAGATACCGTAGCTCTACCATCTCTAAAGCATAGATACCGTAGCTCTACCATCTCTAAAGCATAGATACCATAGCTCTACCATCTCTAAAGCATAGATACCGTAGCTCTCTATCATCTCTAAATCATAGATACCGTAGCTCTACCATCTCTAAAGCATAGATACCATAGCTTTATCATCTCTAAATCATAGATACCGTAGCTCTCTATCATCTCTAAATCATAGATACCGTAGCTCTACCATCTCTAAAGCATAGATACCGTAGCTCTACCATCTCTAAAGCATAGATACCGTAGCTCTACCATCTCTAAAGCATAGATACCGTAGCTCTACCATCTCTAAAGCATAGATACCGTAGCTCTACCATCTCTAAAGCATAGATACCGTAGCTCTCTCATCTCTAAAGCATAGATACCGTAGCTCTCTACCATCTCTAAAGCATAGATACCGTAGCTCTCTACCATCTCTAAAGCATAGATACCGTAGCTCTACCATCTCTAAAGCATAGATACCGTAGCTCTATCATCTCTAAAGCATAGATACCATAGCTCTATCATCTCTAAAGCATAGATACCGTAGCTCTATCATCTCTAAAGCATAGATACCGTAGCTCTATCATCTCTAAAGCATAGATACCTTAGCTCTTTAGCTCTAGCATCTTGAAAGTGTAGATACCGTAGCTCTACCATCTCTAAAGCATAGATACCGTAGCTCTTTAGCTCTAGCATCTTGAAAGTGTTGATACCGTAGGTCTAGCATCTTGAAAGTGTAGATACCGTAGCTCTATCATCTCTAAAGCATAGATACCGTAGCTCTATCATCTCTAAAGCATAGATACCGTAGCTCTACCATCTCTAAATCATAGATACCGTAGCTCTTTAGCTCTAGCAAGTGTAGATACCGAAGCTCTATCATCTCTAAAGCATAGATACCGTAGCTCTATCATTTCTAAATCATAGATACCATAGCTCTTTAGCTCTACCATCTCTAAAGCATAGATACAGTAGCTCTATCATCTCCAAAGCATAGATACCGTAGCTCTCTAGCATCTCTAAATCATAGATACCGTAGCTCTACCATCTCTAAAGCATAGATACCGTAGCTCTACCATCTCTAAAGCATAGATACCGTAGCTCTCTCATCTCTAAAGCATAGATACCGTAGCTCTCTACCATCTCTAAAGCATAGATACCGTAGCTCTCTACCATCTCTAAAGCATAGATACCGTAGCTCTACCATCTCTAAAGCATAGATACCGTAGCTCTATCATCTCTAAAGCATAGATACCATAGCTCTATCATCTCTAAAGCATAGATACCGTAGCTCTATCATCTCTAAAGCATAGATACCGTAGCTCTATCATCTCTAAAGCATAGATACCTTAGCTCTTTAGCTCTAGCATCTTGAAAGTGTAGATACCGTAGCTCTACCATCTCTAAAGCATAGATACCGTAGCTCTTTAGCTCTAGCATCTTGAAAGTGTTGATACCGTAGGTCTAGCATCTTGAAAGTGTAGATACCGTAGCTCTATCATCTCTAAAGCATAGATACCGTAGCTCTATCATCTCTAAAGCATAGATACCGTAGCTCTACCATCTCTAAATCATAGATACCGTAGCTCTTTAGCTCTAGCATCTAGAAAGTGTAGATACCGAAGCTCTATCATCTCTAAAGCATAGATACCGTAGCTCTATCATTTCTAAATCATAGATACCATAGCTCTTTAGCTCTACCATCTCTAAAGCATAGATACAGTAGCTCTATCATCTCCAAAGCATAGATACCGTAGCTCTCTAGCATCTCTAAATCATAGATACCGTAGCTCTACCATCTCTAAAGCATAGATACCGTAGCTCTACCATCTCTAAAGCATAGATACCGTAGCTCTACCATCTCTAAAGCATAGATACCGTAGCTCTACCATCTCTAAAGCATAGATACCGTAGCTCTACCATCTCTAAAGCATAGATACCGTAGCTCTACCATCTTTAAAGCATAGATACAGTAGCTCTACCATCTCTAAAGCATAGATACCGTAGCTCTACCATCTCTAAAGCATAGATACCGTAGCTCTACCATCTCTAAAGCATAGATACCGTAGCTCTACCATCTCTAAAGCATAGATACCGTAGCTCTACCATCTCTAAAGCATAGATACCGTAGCTCTACCATCTCTAAAGCATAGATACCGTAGCTCTACCATCTCTAAAGCATAGATACCGTAGCTCTACCATCTCTAAAGCATAGATACCGTAGCTCTACCATCTCTAAAGCATAGATACCGTAGCTCTATCATCTCTAAAGCATAGATACCGTAGCTCTATCATCTCTAAAGCATAGATACCGTAGCTCTATCATCTCTAAAGCATAGATACCGTAGCTCTTTAGCTCTAGCATCTTGAAAGTGTAGATACCGTAGCTCTACCATCTCTAAAGCATAGATACCGTAGCTCTTTAGCTCTAGCATCTTGAAAGTGTAGATACCGTAGCTCTAGCATCTTGAAAGCAGATACCGTAGCTCTATCATCTCTAAAGCATAGATACCGTAGCTCTACCATCTCTAAATCATAGATACCGTAGCTCTTTAGCTCTAGCATCTTGAAAGTGTAGATACCGAAGCTCTATCATCTCTAAAGCATAGATACCGTAGCTCTATCATCTCTAAATCATAGATACCATAGCTCTTTAGCTCTACCATCTCTAAAGCATAGATACAGTAGCTCTATCATCTCCAAAGCATAGATACCGTAGCTCTCTAGCATCTCTAAAGCATAGATACCGTAGCTCTACCATCTCTAAAAATAGATACCGTAGCTCTACCATCTCTAAAGCATAGATACCGTAGTACCATAAAAGCATAGATACCGTAGTCTACCATCTTTAAAGCATAGATACAGTAGCTCTACCATCTCTAAAGCATAGATACCGTAGCTCTACCATCTCTAAAGCATAGATACCGTAGCTCTACCATCTCTAAAGCATAGATACCGTAGCTCTACCATCTCTAAAGCATAGATACCGTAGCTCTACCATCTCTAAAGCATAGATACAGTAGCTCTACCATCTCTAAAGCATAGATACCGTAGCTCTACCATCTCTAAAGCATAGATACCGTAGCTCTACCATCTCTAAAGCATAGATACCGTAGCTCTACCATCTCTAAAGCATAGATACCGTAGCTCTACCATCTTTAAAGCATAGATACAGTAGCTCTACCATCTCTAAAGCATAGATACCGTAGCTCTACCATCTCTAAAGCATAGATACCGTAGCTCTACCATCTCTAAAGCATAGATACCGTAGCTCTACCATCTCTAAAGCATAGATACCGTAGCTCTACCATCTCTAAAGCATAGATACCGTAGCTCTCTACCATCTCTAAAGCATAGATACCGTAGCTCTACCATCTCTAAAGCATAGATACCGTAGCTCTACCATCTTTAAAGCATAGATACAGTAGCTCTACCATCTCTAAAGCATAGATACCGTAGCTCTATCATCTCTAAAGCATAGATACCTTAGCTCTTTAGCTCTAGCATCTTGAAAGTGTAGATACCGTAGCTCTACCATCTCTAAAGCATAGATACCGTAGCTCTTTAGCTCTAGCATCTTGAAAGTGTTGATACCGTAGGTCTAGCATCTTGAAAGTGTAGATACCGTAGCTCTATCATCTCTAAAGCATAGATACCGTAGCTCTATCATCTCTAAAGCATAGATACCGTAGCTCTACCATCTCTAAATCATAGATACCGTAGCTCTTTAGCTCTAGCAAGTGTAGATACCGAAGCTCTATCATCTCTAAAGCATAGATACCGTAGCTCTATCATTTCTAAATCATAGATACCATAGCTCTTTAGCTCTACCATCTCTAAAGCATAGATACAGTAGCTCTATCATCTCCAAAGCATAGATACCGTAGCTCTCTAGCATCTCTAAATCATAGATACCGTAGCTCTACCATCTCTAAAGCATAGATACCGTAGCTCTACCATCTCTAAAGCATAGATACCGTAGCTCTCTCATCTCTAAAGCATAGATACCGTAGCTCTCTACCATCTCTAAAGCATAGATACCGTAGCTCTCTACCATCTCTAAAGCATAGATACCGTAGCTCTACCATCTCTAAAGCATAGATACCGTAGCTCTATCATCTCTAAAGCATAGATACCATAGCTCTATCATCTCTAAAGCATAGATACCGTAGCTCTATCATCTCTAAAGCATAGATACCGTAGCTCTATCATCTCTAAAGCATAGATACCTTAGCTCTTTAGCTCTAGCATCTTGAAAGTGTAGATACCGTAGCTCTACCATCTCTAAAGCATAGATACCGTAGCTCTTTAGCTCTAGCATCTTGAAAGTGTTGATACCGTAGGTCTAGCATCTTGAAAGTGTAGATACCGTAGCTCTATCATCTCTAAAGCATAGATACCGTAGCTCTATCATCTCTAAAGCATAGATACCGTAGCTCTACCATCTCTAAATCATAGATACCGTAGCTCTTTAGCTCTAGCATCTAGAAAGTGTAGATACCGAAGCTCTATCATCTCTAAAGCATAGATACCGTAGCTCTATCATTTCTAAATCATAGATACCATAGCTCTTTAGCTCTACCATCTCTAAAGCATAGATACAGTAGCTCTATCATCTCCAAAGCATAGATACCGTAGCTCTCTAGCATCTCTAAATCATAGATACCGTAGCTCTACCATCTCTAAAGCATAGATACCGTAGCTCTACCATCTCTAAAGCATAGATACCGTAGCTCTACCATCTCTAAAGCATAGATACCGTAGCTCTACCATCTCTAAAGCATAGATACCGTAGCTCTACCATCTCTAAAGCATAGATACCGTAGCTCTACCATCTTTAAAGCATAGATACAGTAGCTCTACCATCTCTAAAGCATAGATACCGTAGCTCTACCATCTCTAAAGCATAGATACCGTAGCTCTACCATCTCTAAAGCATAGATACCGTAGCTCTACCATCTCTAAAGCATAGATACCGTAGCTCTACCATCTCTAAAGCATAGATACCGTAGCTCTCTACCATCTCTAAAGCATAGATACCGTAGCTCTACCATCTCTAAAGCATAGATACCGTAGCTCTACCATCTTTAAAGCATAGATACAGTAGCTCTACCATCTCTAAAGCATAGATACCGTAGCTCTATCATCTCTAAAGCATAGATACCGTAGCTCTATCATCTCTAAAGCATAGATACCGTAGCTCTATCATCTCTAAAGCATAGATACCGTAGCTCTTTAGCTCTAGCATCTTGAAAGTGTAGATACCGTAGCTCTACCATCTCTAAAGCATAGATACCGTAGCTCTTTAGCTCTAGCATCTTGAAAGTGTAGATACCGTAGCTCTAGCGTCTTGAAAGTGTAGATACCGTAGCTCTATCATCTCTAAAGCGTAGATACCGTAGCTCTACCATCTCTAAATCATAGATACCGTAGCTCTTTAGCTCTAGCATCTTGAAAGTGTAGATACCGAAGCTCTATCATCTCTAAAGCATAGATACCGTAGCTCTATCATCTCTAAATCATAGATACCATAGCTCTTTAGCTCTACCATCTCTACAGCATAGATACAGTAGCTCTATCATCTCCAAAGCATAGATACCGTAGCTCTCTAGCATCTCTAAAGCATAGATACCGTAGCTCTACCATCTCTAAAGCATAGATACCGTAGCTCTACCATCTCTAAAGCATAGATACCGTAGCTCTACCATCTCTAAAGCATAGATACCGTAGCTCTACCATCTTTAAAGCATAGATACAGTAGCTCTACCATCTCTAAAGCATAGATACCGTAGCTCTACCATCTCTAAAGCATAGATACCGTAGCTCTACCATCTCTAAAGCATAGATACCGTAGCTCTACCATCTCTAAAGCATAGATACCGTAGCTCTACCATCTTTAAAGCATAGATACAGTAGCTCTACCATCTCTAAAGCATAGATACCGTAGCTCTACCATCTCTAAAGCATAGATACCGTAGCTCTACCATCTCTAAAGCATAGATACCGTAGCTCTACCATCTCTAAAGCATAGATACCGTAGCTCTACCATCTCTAAAGCATAGATACCGTAGCTCTACCATCTCTAAAGCATAGATACCGTAGCTCTACCATCTCTAAAGCATAGATACCATAGCTTTATCATCTCTAAATCATAGATACCGTAGCTCTCTATCATCTCTAAATCATAGAAAGCATAGATACCGTAACTCTACCATCTCTAAAGCATAGATACCGTAGCTCTACCATCTCTAAAGCATAGATACCGTAGCTCTATCATCTCTAAAGCATAGATACCGTAGCTCTATCATCTCTAAAGCATAGATACCGTAGCTCTACCATCTCTAAAGCATAGATACCGTAGCTCTACCATCTCTAAAGCATAGATACCATAGCTCTACCATCTCTAAAGCATAGATACCGTAGCTCTCTATCATCTCTAAATCATAGATACCGTAGCTCTACCATCTCTAAAGCATAGATACCATAGCTTTATCATCTCTAAATCATAGATACCGTAGCTCTCTATCATCTCTAAATCATAGATACCGTAGCTCTACCATCTCTAAAGCATAGATACCGTAGCTCTACCATCTCTAAAGCATAGATACCGTAGCTCTACCATCTCTAAAGCATAGATACCGTAGCTCTACCATCTCTAAAGCATAGATACCGTAGCTCTACCATCTCTAAAGCATAGATACCGTAGCTCTCTCATCTCTAAAGCATAGATACCGTAGCTCTCTACCATCTCTAAAGCATAGATACCGTAGCTCTCTACCATCTCTAAAGCATAGATACCGTAGCTCTACCATCTCTAAAGCATAGATACCGTAGCTCTATCATCTCTAAAGCATAGATACCATAGCTCTATCATCTCTAAAGCATAGATACCGTAGCTCTATCATCTCTAAAGCATAGATACCGTAGCTCTATCATCTCTAAAGCATAGATACCGTAGCTCTATCATCTCTAAAGCATAGATACCGTAGCTCTATCATCTCTAAAGCATAGATACCTTAGCTCTTTAGCTCTAGCATCTTGAAAGTGTAGATACCGTAGCTCTACCATCTCTAAAGCATAGATACCGTAGCTCTTTAGCTCTAGCATCTTGAAAGTGTTGATACCGTAGGTCTAGCATCTTGAAAGTGTAGATACCGTAGCTCTATCATCTCTAAAGCATAGATACCGTAGCTCTATCATCTCTAAAGCATAGATACCGTAGCTCTACCATCTCTAAATCATAGATACCGTAGCTCTTTAGCTCTAGCATCTAGAAAGTGTAGATACCGAAGCTCTATCATCTCCAAAGCATAGATACCGTAGCTCTCTAGCATCTCTAAATCATAGATACCGTAGCTCTACCATCTCTAAAGCATAGATACCGTAGCTCTACCATCTCTAAAGCATAGATACCGTAGCTCTACCATCTTTAAAGCATAGATACAGTAGCTCTACCATCTCTAAAGCATAGATACCGTAGCTCTACCATCTCTAAAGCATAGATACCGTAGCTCTACCATCTCTAAAGCATAGATACCGTAGCTCTTTAGCTCTAGCATCTAGAAAGTGTAGATACCGAAGCTCTATCATCTCCAAAGCATAGATACCGTAGCTCTCTAGCATCTCTAAATCATAGATACCGTAGCTCTACCATCTCTAAAGCATAGATACCGTAGCTCTACCATCTCTAAAGCATAGATACCGTAGCTCTACCATCTTTAAAGCATAGATACAGTAGCTCTACCATCTCTAAAGCATAGATACCGTAGCTCTCTACCATCTCTAAAGCATAGATACCATAGCTTTATCATCTCTAAATCATAGATACCGTAGCTCTCTATCATCTCTAAATCATAGATACCGTAGCTCTACCATCTCTAAAGCATAGATACCGTAGCTCTACCATCTCTAAAGCATAGATACCGTAGCTCTACCATCTCTAAAGCATAGATACCGTAGCTCTTTAGCTCTAGCATCTTGAAAGTGTAGATACCGAAGCTCTATCATCTCTAAATCATAGATACCATAGCTCTTTAGCTCTACCATCTCTACAGCATAGATACAGTAGCTCTATCATCTCCAAAGCATAGATACCGTAGCTCTACCATCTCTAAAGCATAGATACCGTAGCTCTACCATCTCTAAATCATAGATACCGTAGCTCTAGCATCTTGAAAGTGTGCCTCGGTAGGAGTATCATTTAACGTTTTAGTTGTCGCCATGGTGACAACAACTTAGCAGCGGCACAATATAACGGAAACACCAAACACCATCTCCGGTTTTAGTTGTCGCCATGGAAACACCATTCTGTTAAGACGGGAAACCCTGTAACGTACCTTCTTCCTCTCCAACCTTTCAGCCTCTTCTTTCTGAAAATGTTTCTCTCTCTCCTTCCTCAGTCTGTCTGCATCCTCCCTCTGCCGACATTCCTCCTCCTCTCTCTGAGAACACAGAGACAGACAGAGAAATATATGAGTAAAGATCATAACGTCGACCCCTCTACGGGCCGGGCGACCCCTCTACGGGCCGGGCGACCCCTCTACGGGCCGGGCGGCCCCTCTACGGGCCGGGCGGCCCCTCTACGGGCCGGGCGGCCCGAAGGGCCGGGCAACCCCGCTACAGACAAGACGACCCCGCTACAGACAAGACGACCCCGCTACAGACAAGACGACCCCGCTACAGACAGGCCTCTACAGACAGGACGACCCCTCTACAGACAGGCCTCTACAAACAGGACGACCCCTCTACAGACAGGACGACCCCGCTACAGACAAGACGACCCCGCTACAGACAAGACGACCCCGCTACAGACAAGACGACCCCGCTACAGACAAGACGACCCCGCTACAGACAAGACGACCCCGCTACAGACAAGACGACCCCGCTACAGACAAGACGACCCCGCTACAGACAAGACGACCCCGCTACAGACAAGACGACCCCGCTACAGACAGGCCTCTACAGACAGGACGACCCCTCTACAGACAGGCCTCTACAAACAGGACGACCCCTCTACAGACAGGCCTCTACAGACAGGACGACCCCTCTACGGACGGGACGACCCCGCTACGGGCGGGGCGACCCCTCTACGGGCGGGGCGACCCCGCTACAGACGGGACGACCCCGCTACAGACGGGACGACCCCGCTACAGACGGGACGACCCCGCTACAGACGGGACGACCCCGCTACAGACGGGACGACCCCGCTACAGACGGGACGACCCCGCTACAGACGGGACGACCCCGCTACAGACGGGACGACCCCGCTACAGACGGGACGACCCCGCTACAGACGGGACGACCCCGCTACAGACGGGACGACCCCTCTACAGACGGGACGACCCCTCTACAGACGGGACGACCCCTCTACAGACGGGACGACCCCTCTACAGACGGGACGACCCCTCTACAGACGGGACGACCCCTCTACGGACGGGACGACCCCTCTACAGACAGGACGACCCCTCTACAGACAGGACGACCCCTCTACAGACAGGACGACCCCTCTACGGACAGGACGACCCCTCTACAGACAGGACGACCCCTCTACGGACAGGACGACCCCTCTACGGACAGGACGACCCCTCTACGGACAGGACGACCCCTCTACGACAGGACGACCCCTCTACGGACAGGACGACCCCTCTACGGACAGGACGACCCCTCTACAGACAGGACGACCCCTCTACGGACAGGACGACCCCTCTACGGACAGGACGACCCCTCTACGGACAGGACGACCCCTCTACGGACAGGACGACCCCTCTACGGACAGGACGACCCCTCTACGGACAGGACGGCCCCTCTACGGACAGGACGACCCCTCTACGGACAGGACGACCCCTCTACGGACAGGACGACCCCTCTACGGACAGGACGACCCCTCTACGGACAGGACGACCCCTCTACGGACAGGACGACCCCTCTACGGACAGGACGACCCCTCTACGGACAGGACGACCCCTCTACGGACAGGACGGCCCCTCTACGGACAGGACGACCCCTCTACGGACAGGACGGCCCCTCTACGGACAGGACGGCCCCTCTACGGACAGGACGACCCCTCTACGGACAGGACGACCCCTCTACGGACAGGACGACCCCTCTACGGACAGGACGACCCCTCTACGGACAGGACGACCCCTCTACGGACAGGACGACCCCTCTACGGACAGGACGACCCCTCTACGGACAGGACGACCCCGCTACGGGCAGGGCGACCCCTCTACGGGCAGGGCGACCCCTCTACGGGCAGGGCGACCCCTCTACGGACAGGGACGACCCCGCTACAGACAGGGACGACCCCGCTACAGACGGGACGACCCCGGGCGACCCCGACGGGACGACCCCGCTACAGGCGGGACGACCCCGCTACAGACGGGCAGGGCGACCGACCCCGCTACAGACAGGACGACCCCGCTACAGACAGGACGACCCCGCTACAGACGGGACGACCCCGCTACAGACGGGACGACCCCGCTACAGACGGGACGACCCCGCTACAGACGGGACGACCCCGCTACAGACGGGACGACCCCGCTACAGACGGGACGACCCCGCTACAGACAGGACGACCCCGCTACAGACAGGACGACCCCGCTACAGACAGGACGACCCCGCTACAGACAGGACGACCCCGCTACAGACAGGACGACCCCTCTACAGACAGGCCTCTACGGGCAGGGCGACCCCTCTACGGGCAGAGCGACCCCTCTACGGGCAGGGCGACCCCTCTACGGGCAGGGCGACCCCTCTACGGGCAGGGCGACCCCTCTACGGGCAGGGCGACCCCTCTACGGGCAGGGCGACCCCTCTACGGGCAGGGCGACCCCTCTACGGGCAGGGCGACCCCTCTACGGGCAGGGCGACCCCTCTACGGGCAGGGCGACCCCTCTACAGGGCGACCCCTCTACGGGCGACGACCCCCTCTACGGGCAGGGCGACCCCGCTACGGGCAGGGCGACCCCTCTACAGGCAGGGCGACCCCTCTACGGGCAGGGCGACCCCTCTACGGACAGGACGACCCCTCTACAGACAGGACGACCCCTCTACAGACAGGACGACCCCTCTACAGACAGGACGACCCCTCTACAGACAGGACGACCCCTCTACAGACAGGACGACCCCTCTACAGACAGGACGACCCCTCTACAGACAGGACGACCCCTCTACAGACAGGACGACCCCTCTACAGACAGGACGACCCCTCTACAGACAGGACGACCCCGCTACAGACAGGACGACCCCTCTACAGACAGGACGCCCCTCTACGGGCAGGGCGACCCCTCTACAGACAGGGCGACCCCTCTACAGACAGGGCGACCCCTCTACAGACAGGGCGACCCCTCTACAGACAGGGCGACCCCTCTACGGACAGGGCGACCCCTCTACAGACAGGACGACCCCTCTACAGACAGGGCGACCCCTCTACAGACAGGGCGACCCCTCTACAGACAGGGCGACCCCTCTACAGACAGGACGACCCCGCTACAGACAGGACGACCCCGCTACAGACAGGCAGAGTGTGAGAGAGAGTCTGACCTGTTTCTGCAGTCGCTCTGCCTCCTCTCTCTCCTGCTGGGCTCTCTCCTCCTCCTCCTCCCTCCTTCTTCTCTCCTCCTCTTCCTCTCTCCTCTGTCTCTCCTCAGCCTTACCACACCTGGATACACACAGAGTAAGTACACACACAGTACACAGAACACACACAGAACACACACAGAACACACACAGTTGTACCTCTCTGCCTCCTGTATCCCTCTCCTCTCCTCCCCTCTCTCCCTCTGTTCCCGGGCTTGTCTGCGTTTCTCTGCCAGGACCCGTGTGGCCTCCTCTGGGTCTGTGGTGCCCGCAGTAGACTTATGGGCTGGGGAACTGCCCACACTCTCTATACACACACACACACATGCACACACACACACACACACACACACACGTCATGTGGCTGTACAATGCTGTGATGTGGAATATCCTAGGCTGCAGTAACAGACCAGACCAGCTGCAGTAACAGACCAGCTGCAGTACCAGACCAGCTGCAGTAACAGACCAGCTGCAGTAACAGACCAGCTGCAGTAACAGACCAGCTGCAGTAACAGACCAGCTGCAGTAACAGACCAGCTGCAGTAACAGACCAGCTGCAGTAACAGACCAGACCAGCTGCAGTAACAGACCAGACCAGCTGCAGTAACAGACCAGCTGCAGTAACAGACCAGCTGCAGTAACAGACCAGCTGCAGTAACAGACCAGCTGCAGTAACAGACCAGCTGCAGTAACAGACCAGCTGCAGTAACAGACCAGCTGCAGTAACAGACCAGCTGCAGTAACAGACCAGCTGCAGTAACAGACCAGACCAGCTGCAGTAACAGACCAGACCAGCTGCAGTAACAGACCAGCTGCAGTAACAGACCAGCTGCAGTAACAGACCAGACCAGCTGCAGTAACAGAACAGAACGCTAGCTGTCGTGTGTGTGTGTGTGTGTGTGTGTGTGTGTGTGTGTGTGTGTGTGTGTGTGTGTGTGTGTGTGTGTGTGTGTGTGTGTGTGTGTGTGTGTGTGTGTGTGTGTGTGTGTGTGTGGCCTCCACTCACCGCTGACTGCTGACAGTGTGTCCTTCGTGTCTGTGCTGGGGAAGGCTTTGGGTTGGCCCAGGCTCTGGGGGCGGGGCTGGGAGGGGGTCACAGCCCCCTGGTCTCCCTCAGGTCCTCCTGCCTGTAGTCCAATTAGAGACAGGCTCTCTGGCACTGTCCTGCTGGGCCTGAGGTTCCCCAAGTCCTCTCCACGGGGAGACCGTAGCTGCTTGGGGGTGGAGGGGCGAGGGGACAGCTTCTGGGGGGGTCTGTAGGGAGGAAGGGACAGCTTCTGGGGGGGTCTGGAGGGAGAAAGGGGAGAGCGTATTTGGCTACTCTGAAATGGCACCCTATTCCCTATATAGAGCACTACTCTTATTTATATTGAACCTTTATTTAACTCTGTAAATAACAATGTGTTCTTAACCATGACAGCCTAGGAATAGTGGGTTAACTGGTCTAGGAATAGTGGGTTAACTGGTCTAGCAACAGTGGGTTAACTGGTCTAGGAATAGTGGGTTAACTGGTCTAGGAATAGTGGGTTAACTGGTCTAGGAATAGTGGGTTAACTGGTCTAGGAATAGTGGGTTAACTGGTCCAGGAATAGTGGGTTAACTGGTCTAGGAATAGTGGGTTAACTGGTCTAGGAACAGTGGGTTAACTGGTCTAGGAACAGTGGGTTAACTGGTCTAGGAACAGTGGGTTAACTGGTCTAGGAACAGTGGGTTAACTGGTCTAGGAACAGTGGGTTAACTGGTCTAGGAACAGTGGGTTAACTGGCCTAGGAACAGTGGGTTAACTGGCCTAGGAACAGTGGGTTAACTGGCCTAGGAACAGTGGGTTAACTGGCCTAGGAACAGTGGGTTAACTGGCCTAGGAACAGTGGGTTAACTGGTCTAGGAACAGTGGGTTAACTGGTCTAGGAACAGTGGGTTAACTGGTCTAGGAACAGTGGGTTAACTGGTCTAGGAACAGTGGGTTAACTGGTCTAGGAACAGTGGGTTAACTGGTCTAGGAACAGTGGGTTAACTGGTCTAGGAACAGTGGGTTAACTGGTCTGGGAACAGTGGGTTAACTGGCCTGGGAACAGTGGGTTAACTGGCCTGGGTACAGTGGATTATCTGGTCTGGGAACAGTGGGTTAACTGGTCTAGGAACAGTGGGTTAACTGGTCTAGGAACAGTGGGTTAACTGGTCTAGGAACAGTGGGTTAACTGGTCTAGGAACAGTGGGTTAACTGGTCTAGGAACAGTGGGTTTACTGCCTTGTTCAGGGGCAGAATGACAGCTTGTCACCTTGTCAGTTCAGTTATTCAATCTAGCAACCTTCTGGTTACTGGCCCAATGCCCTAACCACTAGGCTACCTGCCGGCCCAACGCTCTAACCACTAGGCTACCTGCCGGCCCAACGCTCTAACCACTAGGCTACCTGCCGGCCCGACGCTCTAACCACTAGGCTACCTGCCGGCCCAACCAGGGCCTTTGAGCAGGGCCTTTGAGCAGGGCCTTTGAGCAGGGCCTTTGAGCAGGGCCTTTGAGCAGGGCCTTTGAGCAGGGCCTTATAGAGCAGGGCCTTATAGAGCAGGGCCTTATAGAGCAGGGCCTTATAGAGCAGGGCCTTATAGAGCAGGGCCTTATAGAGCAGGGCCTTATAGAGCAGGGCCTTATAGAGCAGGGCCTTATAGAGCAGGGCCTTATAGAGCAGGGCCTTATAGAGCAGGGCCTTTTAGAGCAGGGCCTTATAGAGCAGGGCCTTATAGAGCAGGGCCTTTTAGAGCAGGGCCTTAGAGCAGGGCCTTAGAGCAGAGTCTTTAACCAGTCTTTAACCAGTCTTTAACCAGAGCCTTAGAGCAATGTTAGTGGGTCAGAACCTAACAGGTTCAATTCTCGGGCCGACTCTTTTCTCTGTATATATCAATGATGTTGCTCTTGCTGCGGGCGATTCCCTGATCCACCTCTACGCAGACGACACCATTGTATACACTTTCGGCCCGTCATTGGACACTGTGCTATCTAACCTCCAATCGAGCTTCAATGCCATACAACACTCCTTCCGTGGCCTCCAACTGCTCTTAAACGCTAGTAAAACCAAATGCATGCTTTTCAACCGATCGCTGCCTGCACCCACATGCCCGACTAGCATCACCACACTGGATGGCTCCGACCTTGAATATGTGGACACCTATAAGTACCTAGGTGTCTGGCTAGACTGCAAACTCTCCTTCCAGACCCATATCAAACATCTCCAATCAAAAATCAAATCAAGAATCGGCTTTCTATTCCGCAACAAAGCCTCCTTCACTCATTCATTGTATATAGACTCCCCTTTTTTTTCTCTGTGTTATTGACTTGTTAATTGTTTACTCCATGTGTAACTCTGTGTTGTCTGTTCACACTGCTATGCTTTATCTTGGCCAGGTCGCAGTTGCAAATGAGAACCTGTTCTCAACTAGCCTACCTGGTTAAATAAAGGTGAAATAAAATTTTAAAAAATGAAAAACAGTTACTAACACTAGAAAGAGGACAACTCTAGGATCTCTATGAGCTGCTATTCCACCAACCTGCCAGGTGAGGGCGGTGTCACTCTACTCTGCTGTTTCCCTGGTGACCGGAACCTCTTGTCAGTAGGCGTGGTCAGAGGAGGTGTGGCCAGAGGCAGGGAGAGGTTGCTCCAAGACTTCCTGACAAAGTCCTTATGTTTATCCTTACACACACACACACACACACACACACACACACACACACACACACACACACACACACACACACACACACACACACACACACACACACACACACACACACACGGATGAAATGATCTTCATTCAATTAATGTGGAACTGCCTCCTCTTCCTCTGACACCACATGACTGAAGGGGGTCCAAACTGATTGAGGGTAGCATATTGATGCTAACATGGGACAGTGTGGGGGTCCAGACGGTAGCATATTGATGCATATTGATGCTAACATGGGACAGTGTGGGGGTCCAGACGGTAGCATATTGATGCTAACATGGGACAGTGTGGGGGTCCAGACGGTAGCATATTGATGCTAACATGGGACAGTGTGGGGGTCCAGACGGTAGCATATTGATGCTAACATGGGACAGTGTGGGGGTCTTTGTCATATAAACTGAAATGAGGTATTAGAATGTTTGCAAACAGGAAACGGTGGAGGGATTCCTGCATAGTTCAGCTTTAATAATGCCATAATCCATCACAGACAGACAGACAGACAGACAGACAGACAGACAGACAGACAGACAGACAGACAGACAGACAGACAGACAGACAGACAGACAGACAGACAGACAGACAGACAGACAGACAGACAGACAGACAGACAGACAGACAGACAGACAGACAGACAGACAGACAGACAGACAGACAGACAGACAGACAGACAGACAGACAGACAGACAGACAGACAGACAGACAGACAGACAGACAGACAGACAGACAGACAGACAGACAGACAGACAGACAGACAGACAGACAGACAGACAGACAGACAGACAGACAGACAGACAGACAGACAGACAGACAGACAGACAGACAGACAGACAGACAGACAGACAGACAGACAGACAGACAGACAGACAGACAGACAGACAGACAGACAGACAGACAGACAGACAGACAGACAGACAGACAGACAGACAGACAGACAGACAGACAGACAGACAGACAGACAGACAGACAGACAGACAGACAGACAGACAGACAGACAGACAGACAGACAGACAGACAGACAGACAGACAGACAGACAGACAGACAGACAGACAGACAGACAGACAGACAGACAGACAGACAGACAGACAGACAGACAGACAGACAGACAGACACAGACAGACAGACAGACAGACAGACAGACAGACAGACAGACAGACAGACAGACAGACAGACAGACAGACAGACAGACAGACAGACAGACAGACAGACAGACAGACAGACAGACAGACAGACAGACAGACAGACAGACAGACAGACAGACAGACAGACAGACAGACAGACAGACAGACAGACAGACAGACAGACAGACAGACAGACAGACAGACAGACAGACAGACAGACAGACAGACAGACAGACAGACAGACAGACAGACAGACAGACAGACAGACAGACAGACAGACAGACAGACAGACAGACAGACAGACAGACAGACAGACAGACAGACAGACAGACAGACAGACAGACAGACAGACAGACAGACAGACAGACAGACAGACAGACAGACAGACAGACAGACAGACAGACAGACAGACAGACAGACAGACAGACAGACAGACAGACAGACAGACAGACAGACAGACAGACAGACAGACAGACAGACAGACAGACAGACAGACAGACAGACAGACAGACAGACAGACAGACAGACAGACAGACAGACAGACAGACAGACAGACAGACAGACAGACAGACAGACAGACAGACAGACGGCTGCAGAGCCCACAGTCAGGCTGATCTTTTGTGTCTGACTGACCTGGTTTTCACCGATGCACGCATCAAGTCCGAACGTCGTCATGGGATATCTTACTGGCGCAGGTTGTTATCGTCATGGGATATCTTACCGGTGCAGGTTGTTATCGTCATGGGATATCTTACCAGTGCAGGTTGTTATCGTCATGGGATATCTTACCGGCGCAGGTTGTTATCGTCATGGGATATCTTACCGGTGCGTTGCCGGTGGTCCTCCTGCGGTTGGTCATGTCCATGGGGAGGCGTGGCTCTTGGCTGCGGCAGACGGTCAGAGGCTGGGACTGGATGGACTTGAAGGACATAGATCCCATAGGGTGGCAGGACACCGAGCGAGGACATACAGGCAAGGCTCCTGTCACACGGTCACCACCAATCAGGGGTTAGACATGGACAGGATGGGCGAAAGGAGCGATGGATCGGGTGGAGCAGAGGGAGAGAGGTGGTGAGGGGAGAGAGAGGTGGTGAGGGGAGAGAGAGGTGGTGAGGAGAGAGAGAGGTGGTGAGGAGAGAGAGAGGTGGTGAGGAGAGAGAGAGGTGGTGAGGAGAGAGAGAGATAGGTGAGGAGAGAGAGAGGTGGTGAGGAGAGAGAGAGGTGGTGAGGAGAGAGAGAGGTGGTGAGAGAGAGAGAGGTGGTGAGGAGAGAGAGAGAGGTGGTGAGGGGAGAGAGGTGGTGAGGGGAGAGAGAGGTGGTGAGGAGAGAGAGGTGGTGAGGGAGAGAGAGGTGGTGAGGAGGGAGAGAGAGGTGGTGAGGGAGAGAGAGGTGGTGAGGGAGAGAGAGGTGGTGAGGGAGAGAGAGAGGTGGTGAGGGGAGAGAGAGGTGGTGAGGGGAGAGAGAGGTGGTGAGGGGAGAGAGAGGTGGTGAGGGAGAGAGAGGTGGTGAGGAGAGAGAGAGGTGGTGAGGAGAGAGAGGTGGTGAGGGAGAGAGAGGTGGTGAGGAGGAGAGAGATAGGTGGTGAGGAGAGAGAGAGGTGAGGGGAGAGAGAGGTGGTGAGGAGAGAGAGAGTGGTGAGAGGAGAGAGAGGTGGTGGTGAGGGGAGAGAGAGGTGGTGGGAGAGGGGAGAGAGAGGTGGTGGTGAGGGGAGAGAGAGGTGGTGAGGGAGAGAGGTGGTGAGGGAGAGAGGTGGTGAGGGAGAGAGAGGTGGTGAGAGGAGAGGTGGTGGTGAGGGGAGAGAGGTGGTGAGGGAGAGAGAGGGGTGAGGGGAGAGAGAGGTGGTGAGGGGAGAGAGGTGGTGAGGGAGAGAGGTGGTGGTGAGGGGAGAGAGAGGTGGTGAGGGGAGAGAGGTGGTGGTGAGGGGAGAGAGGTGGTGGTGAGGGGAGAGAGGTGGTGGTGAGGGGAGAGAGGTGGTGGTGAGGGGGTGAGAGAGAGGTGGTGAGGAGGAGAGAGAGGTGGTGAGGGGGAGAGAGAGGTGGTGAGGGGGAGAGAGGTGGTGAGGGGAGAGAGGTGGTGAGGGGAGAGAGGTGGTGAGGGGAGAGAGAGGTGGTGAGGGGAGAGAGAGGGTGGTGAGGGAGAGAGAGGTGGTGAGGGGAGAGAGAGGTGGTGAGGGGAGAGAGAGGTGGTGAGGGGGAGAGAGAGGTGGTGAGGGAGAGAGGGTGGTGAGGGAGAGAGAGGGGAGAGGTGGTGAGGGGAGAGAGAGGTGGTGAGGGGAGAGAGAGGTGGTGAGGGGAGAGAGGGTGGTGAGGGGAGAGAGGGTGGTGAGGGGAGAGAGAGGTGGTGAGGGAGAGAGGTGGTGAGGGGAGAGAGGTGGTGAGGGGAGAGAGGTGGTGAGGGGAGAGAGGTGGTGAGGGGGGAGAGAGGTGGTGAGGGGAGAGAGGTGGTGGTGAGGGAGAGAGAGGTGGTGGTGAGGGAGAGAGAGGTGGTGAGGGGAGAGAGGTGGTGAGGGGAGAGAGGGTGGTGAGGGGTGAGAGAGAGGTGGTGAGGGGAGAGAGAGGTGGTGAGGGAGAGAGGTGGTGGTGAGGGAGAGAGAGGTGGTGAGGGAGAGAGGTTGGTGAGTGAGAGAGAGGTGGTGAGGGGAGAGAGGGTGGTGAGGGGAGAGAGGTGGTGAGGGGAGAGAGAGGTGGTGAGGGGAGAGGGTGGTGAGGGAGGAGAGAGGTGGTGAGGGAGAGAGAGGTGGTGAGGGGAGAGGTGGTGAGGGAGAGAGAGGTGGTGAGGGGAGAGAGAGGTGGTGGTGAGGAGAGAGAGAGGTGGTGGTGAGGGGAGAGAGGTGGTGGTGAGGGGAGAGAGGTGGTGAGGGGAGAGAGGTGGTGAGGGGAGAGAGGTGGTGGTGAGGGGTGGTGAGGAGAGGTGGTGAGGGGAGAGAGAGGTGGTGAGGAGAGAGAGGGAGAGGTGGTGAGGGAGGAGGGTGGTGAGGGAGAGAGGTGGAGGGAGAGAGGTGGTGAGGGGAGAGAGAGGTGGTGAGGGGAGAGAGGTGGTGGTGAGGGGAGAGAGGTGGTGAGGGGAGAGAGTGGTGGGGAGGGAGAGAGGGTGGTGAGGGGAGAGAGGTGGTGGTGAGGGGGAGAGAGGTGGTGAGGGGAGAGAGGTGGTGGTGAGGGGAGAGAGAGGTGGTGAGGGGGAGAGAGGTGGTGGTGAGGGGAGAGAGAGGTGGTGAGGGAGAGAGAGGGTGGTGAGGGGAGAGAGAGGTGGTGAGGGGAGAGAGGTGGTGGTGAGGGGAGAGAGGTGGTGAGGGAGAGAGAGGTGGTGGTGAGGGGAGAGAGAGGTGGTGAGGGGAGAGAGAGGTGGTGAGGGGAGAGAGGGTGAGGGGAGAGAGGTGGTGAGGGGGAGAGAGTGGTGAGGTGGTGAGTGGGGGAGAGAGAGGTGGTGAGGGGAGAGAGGTGGTGAGGGGGGAGAGGGTGGTGAGGGGAGAGGTGGTGAGGGGAGAGAGAGGTGGTGAGGGAGAGAGGTGGTGAGGGAGAGAGAGGTGGTGAGGGGAGAGAGGTGGGGAGAGAGGTGGTGAGGGGAGAGAGAGGTGGTGAGGGGAGAGAGAGGTGGTGAGGGAGAGAGGTGGTGAGGGGAGAGGGGGGAGAGAGGTGGTGAGGGGAGAGGGTGGTGAGGGGAGAGGTGGTGAGGGGAGGAGAGAGGTGGTGAGGGGAGAGAGAGGTGGTGAGGGAGAGAGAGGTGGTGAGGAGAGAGGGTGGTGAGGGGAGAGGGTGGTGAGGGAGAGAGAGGTGGTGAGGGGAGAGAGGTGGTGAGGGGAGAGAGAGGTGGTGAGGGGAGGGGAGAGAGAGTGGTGGTGAGGGGAGAGAGAGGTGGTGGTGAGGGGTGAGAGAGGTGGTGGTGAGGGAGAGAGAGGTGGTGAGGGGAGAGAGGTGGTGGTGAGGGAGAGAGGTGAGGGAGAGGTGGTGAGGGGAGAGAGGTGGTGAGGGGAGAGAGAGGTGGTGAGGGAGAGAGGGTGGTGAGGGAGAGAGAGGTGGTGGTGAGGGAGAGAGGTGGTGAGGGAGAGAGGTGGTGAGGGGAGAGAGGTGGTGAGGGGGAGAGAGAGGTGGTGAGGGAGAGAGGTGGTGAGGAGAGAGAGGGTGAGGGTGAGGGGAGAGAGAGGTGGTGAGGGGAGAGAGGGTGGTGAGGGGAGAGAGGTGGTGAGGGAGAGAGAGAGGTGGTGAAGGGAGAGAGAGAGGTGGTGAGGAGAGAGAGGTGGTGAGGGAGAGAGAGGTGGTGAGGAGAGAGAGGTGGTGAGGGGAGAGAGAGGTGGTGAGGGGAGAGAGGTGGTGAGGGAGGAGAGGTGGTGAGGGGAGAGAGGTGGTGAGGGAGAGAGAGGTGGTGAGGGAGAGAGGTGGTGAGGGGAGAGAGGTGGTGAGGGAGAGAGGTGGTGAGGGGAGAGAGGTGGTGAGGGGAGAGAGGTGGTGAGGGGAGAGAGGTGGTGAGGGGAGAGGTGGTGAGGGGAGAGAGGTGGTGAGGGGAGAGAGGTGGTGAGGGGGAGAGAGGTGGTGAGGGGAGAGAGGTGGTGAGGGAGAGAGAGGTGGTGAGGAGAGAGGTGGTGAGGAGAGAGAGGTGGTGAGGGGAGAGAGGTGGTGAGGAGAGAGAGGTGGTGAGGGAGAGAGAGGTGGTGAGGGGAGAGAGGTGGTGAGGGGGAGAGAGGTGGTGAGGGGAGAGAGGTGGTGAGGTAGATCAGACAGGTTAGTGATGTCATCAATCAGAGCTCACTGCACCCATCAGTGAGATGTAGTAGGTGTGTTACCTGTGTCTCCAGACAGGCTCATGGCGCTGCGGCTGCGTGCCAGGTAGGAGTGTGTGGGCTGTAGCAGACGATTGACCACTGTGTTCTCCCACGGGGTCAGCGGCATACAACGCATGCCTGGAACGAACACACACACAGATCGTTAGTTGAGATGCAAATGCAGTAAGGGGAGGATCGCCATAGTAACATGCGTTAAAGGATTGCCATAGTAACGTGCAGTAAGGGGAGGATCGCCATAGTAACGTGCGTTAAGGGTAGGATCGCCAAAGTAATGTGCGGTAATGGGAGGATCGCCCTAGTAACGTACTGTAAGAGGGGAATCGCCATAGTAACATGCGGTAAGGGGGGAATCGCCATAGTAACTGCGGTACAGGGAGGATCGCCATAGTAACGTGCAGTAAGGGGATGATCGCCATAGTAACATGTGGTAAGGGGAGGATCGCCATAGTAACGTGTGGTAAGGGGAGGATCGCCATAGTAACATGCAGTAAGGGGAGGATCGCCATAGTAACTGAGAAAACGTGCAAAAGATCATGGTGAATTAAGTGAACCGTTGTGTAACCAGTGTGACAGGATCCGTGTCCTTATGGGTTTCATTTGAGATGCAGACATCATGGGGGATAGAACCACATCCCAGAGTCCCTTTCATTCATTATCCAATTACTCAATACATGATTTACTGAAAGACAGAGCTGGTGTGAGTGTGAGAGATCTGGTGTGTGCACACGGGAAAGCCACCAAGCCATGCTGAAGCTCTTAGCGGCGCGCCTGGGACCGACGGGACCTTAGCGTCTGGGACCGACGGGACCTTCCTTAGTGGCGCGTCTGGGACCGACGGGACCTTCCTTAGTGGCGCGTCTGGGACCGACGGGACCTTCCTTAGTGGCGCGTCTGGGACCGACGGGACCTTCCTTAGCGGCGCGTCTGGGACCGACGGGACCTTAGCGGCGCGTCTGGGACAGACGGGACCTTCCTTAGTGGCGCGTCTGGGACAGACGGGACCTTAGCGGCGCGTCTGGGACAGACGGGACCTTAGCGGCGCGTCTGGGACCGACGGGACCTTAGTGGTGCGTCTGGGACAGACGGGACCTTAGCGGCGCGTCTGGGACCGACGGGACCTTAGTGGTGCGTCTGGGACAGATGGGACCTTAGCGGCGCGTCTGGGACAGACGGGACCTTAGTGGCGCGCCTGGGACCGACAGGACGTTCCTTAGCGGCGCGCCTGGGACAGACAGGACCTTCCTTAGCGGCGCGTCTGGGACAGACAGGACCTTCCTTAGCGGCGCGTCTGGGACCGAGGGGACCTTAGTGTCTGGGACAGACAGGATCAGTGGACAGAGGGATAACAGTGTGACATGCAGGATTCAGAACAAGCTTCCCAGACAAAACTCCTCTGAACAGATGCACACAGGCTGGAAACTATCTAGTCAACTGCATAGGCCTGCTTCCCCTGATGATCCAGGCCCGGTCTCAACTGCATAGGCCTGCATTATCGTCAGTATCCTAGACCACCCAGAACTACATTATCGCCAGTCTCCTAGCGCTGCATTATCGTCAGTCTCCCAGCGTTACATTATCGTCAGTCTCCCGGCGCCACATTATCGTCAGTCTCCCGGCGCCACATTATCGTCAGTCTCCCAGCGTCACATTATCGTCAGTCTCCCAGCGTTACATTATCGTCAGTCTCCCAGCGTTGCATTATCGCCAGTCTCCTAGCGCTGCATTATCGTCAGTCTCGTAGAGTTACATTATCGTCCGTCTCGTAGAGCTACATTATCATCAGTCTCGTGGAGCTACATTATCGTCGGTCTCCTAGAACTACATTATCGGTCTCCTAGACCACCTAGAGCTACATTACCGCCTGTCTCCGAGACCACCTAAAATTACATTATCTTCTGTTTCCTCGACCGTCTTGTGTGTAAATGATAATAAATGCAACAGATTGATTTTCATATAAACACAGTAGCAAAAAGGGAGATTTAAAAACGTTTCAAGAACATGTAATGTGGTCTGTATTAAAAACCTTTAACGGAATAATGACTGAGAACTAATGTGTTTGTAGAATGTTATAGTACAGTGTTGATTTTAATGATTGAAAAGTGTCCATCCTCAGATAAATACATGTAAATAATAAATAAATGACAATAAAGTTATATTGTAATTTGAAGAGATCAGTTTCCAGCCTGTGATGTGATAGGTGGGAATGAGGGTGATTACAGAGTAAAAATTCCCTATTTTTCCCAGAACCACCTTGGGGTTTGTAGTGGGCGGTCTTTCCCCCTGGTAGGCGGAGTTTGAACTGTGATTTGTTAAGTAAGGGTGAAGAGGAGGTCCTTTTCTGTAACACTGAGAGGAGCAATGACAAATCACCACACTTTCTATAATATATACATTAAAACACACCACACAGCCGAAATTAGAATACCAAATATCATGCCACAACACGGAAAGCCTACATGTAAACACCACACTGTGAACATGCAACATTTAGTCAGATTATGGCACATTTACACAACAATTTTTACCATGACGTTAGCCAATGTAAACTTTACTTGACAAACCAACCAATGAGAACTTAGAGATGAAACAAACCACTGTAGTAACAGCAATAGTTCATTAATACCTTCTTCTGTACAATATGATCATCTGTGTGCCTAAAATATAAACGCAACACGCAACAATTAAAAATATTTTACTGAGTTACAATTCATATAAGGAAATCAGTTAATTAAATGAAATTCAGGTCTTTATCTATGGATTTCACATGACTGGACAGGGGTTCAGCTATGGGGAATACTCCTCAGCCCCCCATGCTTCCAAAATTTCCTAAAATTATATTGGAGGCGGCTTATGGTAGAGAAATTAACATTCAATTCTCTGGTTGACATTGCTGCAGTTTTCATGCAAATAGCACGCTCCCTCAAAACTAGAGACGTCTGTGGCATTGTGTTGTGTGACAAAACTGCACATTTTAAAGTGGATTTTTATTGTCCCCAGCACAAGGTGCACTTGTGTAATGATCATG
Source organism: Oncorhynchus gorbuscha (assembly GCF_021184085.1). NCBI lineage: Eukaryota > Metazoa > Chordata > Actinopteri > Salmoniformes > Salmonidae > Oncorhynchus > Oncorhynchus gorbuscha. Next base: position 3,174,314 of record NC_060184.1, read on the forward strand.
CTGTTTAATCAGCTACTTGATATGCCACACCTGTCAGGGATTATCTTGGCAAAGGAGAAATGCTCACTAACAGGGATGTAAACACATTTTTTGTACAATTTCTGGGATTTTTTTTTGAGATCATGAAACTTGGGACCAACACATTACATGTTGCGTTTATATTTTTGTTTAGCGTATATACACACGTGTGTGTGTGTGTGTGTGTGTGTGTGTGTGTGTGTGTGTGTGTGTGTGTGTGTGTGTGTGTGTGTGTGTGTGTGTGTGTGTGTGTGTGTGTGTTTACCTCGGTCTGGAGAATGTAAGAGTGTGGCAGAGGAGTAGGACAGTCTCTTGGTTATAACTGGATCAGCTGCATGTTTAGAAAGGTTCATGGTCGACACAGACCGTCTGTCAGCATCTACAGACACAGATACACAGACAGAACAGACATCAGGTAACAGACTGACAGACAGAGCTGAGAGAGAGGGGGGAGAGCTGAGAGAGAGTTGACAGAGAGAGGGGGAGAGCTGAGAGAGTTGACAGAGGGGGAGAGCTGAGAGAGAGAGGGGGAGAGCTGAGAGAGAGAGGGGGAGAGCTGAGAGAGAGAGGGGGAGAGCTGAGAGAGAAATGGGGAGAGCTGAGAGAGAAAGGGGGAGAGCTGATAGAGAAAGGGGGAGAGCTGATAGAGAAAGGGGGAGAGCTGAGAGAGCTCACAGAGGGGGAGAGCTGAGAGAGAGAGGGGGAGAGCTGAGAGAGAGGGGGGAGAGCTGAGAGAGAGAGGGGGAGAGCTGAGAGAGCGAGGGGGAGAGCTGAGAGAGAGTTGACAGAGGGGGAGAGCTGAGAGAGAGAGGGGGAGAACTGAGAGAGAAAGGGGGAGAGCTGAGAGAGAGGAGGAGAGCTGAGAGAGCTGACAGAGGGGAGAGCTGAGAGAGAGAGGGGGAGAGAGCTGATAGAGAAAGGGGGAGAGCTGAGAGAGCTCACAGAGGGGGAGAGCTGAGAGAGAGGGGGAGAGCTGAGAGAGAGAGGGGAGAGCTGAGAGAGAGAGGGGGAGAGCTGAGAAAGAGCTGACAGAGGGGGAGAGCTGAGAGAGAGAGGGGGAGAGCTGACAGAGGGGAGAGCTGAGAAAGAGCTGACATAGGGGGAGAGCTGAGAGAGAGGGGGAGAGCTTAGAAAGAGCTGACAGAGATGAGAGCTGACAGAGGGGGAGAGCTGAGAGAGAGGGGAGAGGAGAGGGAGAGAGGGGGAGAGACTGAGAGAGAGAGGGGGAGCTGAGAGAGAGAGGGGAGAGCTGAGAGAGAGAGAGGGGGAGAGCTGAGAGAGAGAGGGGGAGAGCTGAGAGAGAGAGGGGGAGAGCTGAGAGAGAGCTGAGAGAGAGGGGGAGAGCTGAGAGAGAGAGAGAGAGAGAGAGGAGAGCTGAGAGAGGGAGAGCTGAGAGAGAGAGGGGGAGAGCTGAGAGAGAGAGAGGGGGAAGAGCTGAGAGAGAGCTGAGAGAGGGGGGGAGAGCTGAGAGAGAGGGGGGGAGAGCTGAGAGAGAGAGAGAGGGGAGAGCTGAGAGAGAGGGAGAGAGCTGAGAGAGAGAGAGAGAGAGCTGAGAGAGAGGGGGAGAACTGAGAGAGAGGGGGAGAGCTGAGAGAGAGAGAGGGGGAGAGCTGAGAGAGAGAGAGAGAGACAGAGGAGAGAGAGAGAGAGGGGGGAGAGCTGAGAGAAAGAGGGGGGAGAGCTGAGAGAAAGAGGGGAGAGCTGAGAGAAAGAGAGAGGAGAGAAGAGAGAGAGAGAGAGAGAGAGAGGGAGAGAGATGAGAGAGAGAGAGGAGAGAGCTGAGAGAGAGAGAGAGGGGAGAGAGCTGAGAGGGGGAGAGCTGAGAGAGAGAGGGGGAGAGCTGAGAGAGAGCTGAGAGAGAGAGAGCTGGAGAGAGAGAGAGAGAGAGAGCTGAGAGAGAGAGAGAGAGCTGAGAGAGAGAGAGGGGGAGAGCTGAGACGGGGAGAGCTGAGAGAGAGAGAGGGAGAGCTGAGAGAGAGAGGGAGAGCTGAGAGAGAGAGAGAGAGCTGAGAGAGAGAGAGAGGGGGAGAGCTGAGAGAGAGAGAGGAGAGCTGAGAGAGAGAGAGAGCTGAGAGAGAGGGGAGAGCTGAGAGAGAGAGAGAGAGGGGGGAGAGCTGAGAGAGAGGGGGGAGAACTGAGAGAGAGAGAGGGGGAGAGCTGAGAGAGAGAGAGAGAGCTGAGAGAGAGAGAGAGGGGGAGAGCTGAGAGAGAGAGAGAGGGGGAGAGCTGAGAGAGAGAGAGAGAGGGGGAGAGCTGAGAGAAAGAGGGGGGAGAGCTGAGAGAAAGAGAGAGCTGAGGAAGAGGGGGAGAGCTGAGAGAGAGAGAGAGAGAGAGAGAGAGAGAGAGAGAGAGAGAGAGAGCTGAGAGAGAGGGGGGAGAGCTGAGAGAGAGAGGGGGGGAGAGCTGCGAGAGAGAGAGAGAGGGGAGAGCTGCGAGAGAGAGAGAGAGGGGGAGAGCTGCGAGAGAGAGAGAGGGGGGAGAGCTGCGAGAGAGAGAGAGGGGGGAGAGCTGCGAGAGAGAGAGAGGGGGGAGAGCTGCGAGAGAGAGAGAGAGGGGGAGAGCTGCGAGAGAGAGAGAGGGGGAGAGCTGAGAGAGAGAGAGGGGGAGAGCTGAGAGAGAGAGAGAGAGGGGGAGAGCTGAGAGAGAGAGAGGGCTGAGAGAGAGAGCTGAGAGAGAGAGGGGGAGAGCTGAGAGAGAGAGGGGGGAGAGCTGAGAGAGAGAGGGGGAGAGCTGAGAGAAAGGGGGAGAGCTGAGAGAGAAGAGGGGAGAGCTGAGAGAAAGAGAGAGAGAGAGAGAGAGAGAGAGAAGAGAGAGAGAGAGAGCTGAGAGAGAGAGAGAGGAGAGAGAGAGGGGGAGAGCTGCGAGAGAGAGAGGGGGGAGAGCTGCGAGAGAGAGGGGGGGAGAGCTGCGAGAGAGAGAGAGGGGGAGAGCTGCGAGAGAGAGAGAGGGGGGAGAGCTGCGAGAGAGAGAGAGGGAGAGCTGCAGAGAGAGAGAGGGGGGAGAGCTGCAAGAGAGAGAGAGAGCTGAGAGAGAGAGGGGAGAGCTGCAAGAGAGAGAGGGGGAGAGCTGCGAGAGAGAGAGAGAGGGGGGAGAGCTGCGAGAGAGAGGGGGGAGAGCTGAGAGAGAGGGGGGAGAAAGTGAAAACGAGAAAACAAAGGGAGCGCTAGAGAGCTTTCCAGCCAAGACTCTCTAGAGGTGCTACTGCTCTATTCTATGACAAAACCAGGTCTGTTAGCATGCTGGAACCAACAGCATTATGCTGCTAGCATCTGGGGGCTAGCTCAGAGGAAAGGGCACCCATACCTAGTGATGGTAGCTAGCATTAGTCAGATATCCGCCATTGTTTAGCAGTTTTGTAGTGACTTGTGAATCAACTTGGAGCTCATTGGTGAAGTCCTGGTGACCCGGACCTGGACCGGCCTTCTCGTGACTTGTAAGCACTTGGACTGGACAGGCTACTATGACAAGCAGAATATGAGCAGCACTGAACAGCGTGGGTTCTGTTCTCTAGCAGGGGAAGAACGTGCCACACACAGACTCCAGGAGGGTACATCCTCCAGTAGGGGACTTCCTGCACCAGGGGACTTCTTCCACCAGGGGGACTTCCTCCACCAGGGGGACTTCCTCCACCAGGGGGACTTCCTCCACCAGGGGGACTTCCTGCACCAGGGGGACTTCCTGCACCAGGGGGACTTCCTGCACCAGGGGGACTTCCTGCACCAGGGGGACTTCCTCACCAGGGGGACTTCCTGCACCAGGGGGACTTCCTCCACCGGGTGTTTAGCGCTAATGATGAGGGAACTAGCTACTATTCTCTACCGCTAACCTATAGGGATACATACTCACATAACACACCGACATGCTAATGCTAATTCATTATCATTTTGCTCACGCTAATCAAGCAGAACATTCACATTCAGTTCAACTAGCTACCAAGCTAATGCTAGCTAGCTAATGCTAGGTAGCAGGCTAGCGCTAGCTGAGAATGATATATTCACATTGGTGGCTCAGGCCGTATCTGCGGTAGACACTGAATGCACCTTGGAGATGGTGCTCCAGCCCTGCTAGGTCGAGGGGATAGAGGAACGACGACTCGACAAAACCTGCAACAGGACAAAACAACCAGAGAGCAGAGAGAGGTAGAGACAGGGGGAAGTGGGGAGGAGGGCAGCGAGCGATAGAGAGTGTTTGTGTGTGTGTGTGTTTGTACAGTGTTTGGAGACAGTGGGGGGAGAGAGAGAGAGAGAGAGAGAGAGAGAGAGAGAGAGAGAGAGAGAGAGAGAGAGAGAGACAGAGAGAGAGTCAGAGAGAGAGAGAGAGACAGAGAGAGAGAGAGAGACAGAGAGAGAGAGAGAGAGAGAGAGAGAGAGAGAGAGAGAGAGAGAGAGAGAGAGAGAGAGACAGAGAGAGAGAGAGAGAGAGGGAGAGAGCATGGTATGTATGAGTCAGCATAAACACCAGTCAACAAAAAGGATGAACATGCAACAGACTCAACTTAATAACACACACGCAGACACACACACACGTAGACACACACACGTAGACACACACACGTAGACACACACACGTAGACACACACACACACACACACACACACACACACACACACACACACACACACACTCTCTCTCTCTCTCTCTCTCCAGGAACAGAAAGATAAAGCCTAAAACCAAAGCTGAAACCTGGTTCTGGTACTTAAGGGAGAATTGAATGAATGTAGATATGTATTCCACCCAGGGTGTGGTGGGTGTTTACGCCCCAGGGTGTGGTGGGTGTTTACGCCCCAGGGTGTGGTGGGTGTTTACGCCCCAGGGTGTGGTGGGTGTTTACCACCCAGGGTGTGGTGGGTGTTTACGCCCAGGGTGTGGTGGGTGTTTACCACCCAGGGTGTGGTGGGTGTTTACCCCCCAGGGTGTGGTGGGTGTTTACCCCCCAGGGTGGGTGTTTACCCCCCAGGGTGTGGTGGGTGTTTACGCCCAGGGTGTGGTGGGTGTTTACGCCCCAGGGTGTGGTGGGTGTTTACGCCCCAGGGTGTGGTGGGTGTTTACCACCCAGGGTGTGGTGGGTGTTTACGCCCAGGGTGTGGTGGGTGTTTACCACCCAGGGTGTGGTGGGTGTTTACCCCCCAGGGTGTGGTGGGTGTTTACCCCCCAGGGTGTGGTGGGTGTTTACCCCCCAGGGTGGGTGTTTACCCCCCAGGGTATGGTGGGTGTTTACGCCCAGGGTGTGGTGGGTGTTTACCACCCAGGGTGTGGTGTGTGTTTACGCCCAGGGTGTGGTGGGTGTTTACCCCCCAGGGTGGGTGTTTACCCCCCCAGGGTGTGGTGGGTGTTTACCACCCAGGGTGTGGTGGGTGTTTACCCCCCAGGGTGTGTGTTTACGCCCCAGGGTGTGGTGGGTGTTTACGCCCCAGGGTGTGGTGGGTGTTTACGCCCAGGGTGTGGTGGGTGTTTACGCCCCAGGGTGTGGTGGGTGTTTACGCCCAGGGTGTGGTGGGTGTTTGCCCCAGGGTGTGGTGGGTGTTTATGCCCCAGGGTGTGGTGGGTGTTTATCCCCCCAGGGTGTGGTGGGTGTTTATCCCCCCAGGGTGTGGTGGGTGTTTATCCCCCAGGGTGTGGTGGGTGTTTACGCCCCAGGGTGTGATGGGTGTTTACCCCCCAGGGTGTGATGGGTGTTTACCCCCCAGGGTGGGTGTTTACCCCCCAGGGTGGGTGTTTACCCCCCAGGGTGGGTGTTTACCCCCCAGGGTGGGTGTTTACCCCCCAGGGTGTGGTGGGTGTTTACCACCCAGGGTGTGGTGGGTGTTTACCACCCAGGGTGTGGTGGGTGTTTACGCCCCAGGGTGGGTGTTTACGCCCCAGGGTATGGTGGGTGTTTACGCCCCAGGGTGTGGTGGGTGTTTACGCCCCAGGGTGTGGTGGGTGTTTACGCCCCAGGGTGTGGTGGGTGTTTACGCCCCAGGGTGTGGTGGGTGTTTACCCCAGGGTGTGGTGGGTGTTTACCCCAGGGTGTGGGTGGGTGTTTATGCCCCAGGGTGTGGTGGGTGTTTATGCCCCAGAGTGTGGTGGGTGTTTATTCCCAGGGTGTGGTGGGTGTTTACCCCAGGGTGTGGTGGGTGTTCACCCCAGGGTGTGGTGGGTGTTTACCCCCAGGGTGGGTGTTTATGCCCCAGGGTGTGGTGGGTGTTTACCCCAGGGTGTGGTGGGTGTTTACCCCCAGGGTGGGTGTTTACGCCCCAGGGTGGGTGTTTACCCCAGGGTGTGGTGGGTGTTTACCCCCCAGGGTGTGGTGGGTGTTTACCCCCCAGGGTGTGGTGGGTGTTTACCCCCCAGGGTGTGGTGGGTGTTTACCCCCCAGGGTGGGTGTTTACCCCCAGGGTGGGTGTTTACCCCCAGGGTGGGTGTTTACGCCCCAGGGTGTGGTGGGTGTTTACCCCCGGGTGTGGTGGGTGTTTACCTCCCCGGGTGTGGTGGGTGTTTACCCCCGGGTGTGGTGGGTGTTTATCCCCCCAGGGTGTGGTGGGTGTTTATCCCCCCAGGGTGTGGTGGGTGTTTATCCCCCCAGGGTGTGGTGGATGTTTATCCCCCCAGGGTGTGGTGGGTGTTTATCCCCGGGTGTGGTGGGTGTTTACCCCCAGGGTGTGGTGGGTGTTTATCCCCCAGGGTGTGGTGGGTGTTTATCCCCCAGGGTGTGGTGGGTGTTTACCACCCAGGGTGTGGTGGGTGTTTACGCCCCAGGGTGTGGTGGGTGTTTACCACCCAGGGTGTGGTGGGTGTTTACGCCCAGGGTGTGGTGGGTGTTTACCACCCAGGGTGTGGTGGGTGTTTACCCCCCAGGGTGTGGTGGGTGTTTACCCCCCAGGGTGGGTGTTTACCCCCCAGGGTATGGTGGGTGTTTACGCCCAGGGTGTGGTGGGTGTTTACCACCCAGGGTGTGGTGTGTGTTTACGCCCAGGGTGTGGTGGGTGTTTACCCCCAGGGTGGGTGTTTACCCCCAGGGTGTGGTGGGTGTTTACCACCCAGGGTGTGGTGTTTACCCCCAGGGTGTGTGTTTACGCCCCAGGGTGTGGTGGGTGTTTACCCCCAGGGTGTGGTGGGTGTTTACGCCCAGGGTGTGGTGGGTGTTTACGCCCCAGGGTGTGGTGGGTGTTTACGCCCAGGGTGTGGTGGGTGTTTGCCCCAGGGTGTGGTGGGTGTTTATGCCCCAGGGTGTGGTGGGTGTTTATCCCCCCAGGGTGTGGTGGGTGTTTATCCCCCCAGGGTGTGGTGGGTGTTTACCCCCCAGGGTGTGGTGGGTGTTTACGCCCCAGGGTGTGATGGGTGTTTACCCCCCAGGGTGGGTGTTTACCCCCCAGGGTGGGTGTTTACCCCCCAGGGTGGGTGTTTACCCCCCAGGGTGTGGTGGGTGTTTACCACCCAGGGTGTGGTGGGTGTTTACCACCCAGGGTGTGGTGGGTGTTTACGCCCCAGGGTGGGTGTTTACGCCCCAGGGTATGGTGGGTGTTTACGCCCCAGGGTGTGGTGGGTGTTTACGCCCCAGGGTGTGGTGGGTGTTTACGCCCCAGGGTGTGGTGGGTGTTTACGCCCCAGGGTGTGGTGGGTGTTTACCCCAGGGTGTGGTGGGTGTTTACCCCAGGGTGTGGGTGGGTGTTTATGCCCCAGGGTGTGGTGGGTGTTTATGCCCCAGGGTGTGGTGGGTGTTTATTCCCCAGGGTGTGGTGGGTGTTTACCCCAGGGTGTGGTGGGTGTTCACCCCCCAGGGTGTGGTGGGTGTTTACCCCCAGGGTGGGTGTTTATGCCCCAGGGTGTGGTGGGTGTTTACCCCCAGGGTGTGGTGGGTGTTTACCCCCAGGGTGGGTGTTTACCCCCAGGGTGGGTGTTTACGCCCCAGGGTGTGGTGGGTGTTTACCCCCCAGGGTGTGGTGGGTGTTTACCCCCCAGGGTGTGGTGGGTGTTTACCCCCCAGGGTGTGGTGGGTGTTTACCCCCCAGGGTGGGTGTTTACCCCCCAGGGTGGGTGTTTACCCCAGGGTGGGTGTTTACGCCCCAGGGTGTGGTGGGTGTTTACCCCCGGGTGTGGTGGGTGTTTACCTCCCGGGTGTGGTGGGTGTTTACCCCCGGGTGTGGTGGGTGTTTATCCCCCCAGGGTGTGGTGGGTGTTTATCCCCCCAGGGTGTGGTGGGTGTTTATCCCCCCAGGGTGTGGTGGATGTTTATCCCCCCAGGGTGTGGTGGGTGTTTATCCCCCAGGGTGTGGTGGGTGTTTACCCCCAGGGTGTGGTGGGTGTTTATCCCCCAGGGTGTGGTGGGTGTTTATCCCCCAGGGTGTGGTGGGTGTTTACCTCCCCGGGTGTGGTGGGTGTTTACCCCCGGGTGTGGTGGGTGTTTACCCCCGGGTGTGGTGGGTGTTTACCCCCGGGTGTGGTGGGTGTTTATCCCCCCAGGGTGTGGTGGGTGTTTACGCCCAGGGTGTGGTGGGTGTTTACCCCCCAGGGTGGGTGTTTACCCCCCCAGGGTGTGGTGGGTGTTTACCACCCAGGGTGTGGTGGGTGTTTACCCCCCAGGGTGTGTGTTTACGCCCCAGGGTGTGGTGGGTGTTTACGCCCCAGGGTGTGGTGGGTGTTTACGCCCAGGGTGTGGTGGGTGTTTACGCCCCAGGGTGTGGTGGGTGTTTACGCCCCAGGGTGTGGTGGGTGTTTACGCCCCAGGGTGTGGTGGGTGTTTATGCCCCAGGGTGTGGTGGGTGTTTATCCCCCCAGGGTGTGGTGGGTGTTTATCCCCCCAGGGTGTGGTGGGTGTTTACCCCCCAGGGTGTGGTGGGTGTTTACGCCCCAGGGTGTGGTGGGTGTTTACGCCCCAGGGTGTGATGGGTGTTTACCCCCCAGGGTGGGTGTTTACCCCCCAGGGTGGGTGTTTACCCCCAGGGTGGGTGTTTACCACCCAGGGTGTGGTGGGTGTTTACCACCCAGGGTGTGGTGGGTGTTTACGCCCCAGGGTGGGTGTTTACGCCCCAGGGTGTGGTGGGTGTTTACGCCCCAGGGTGTGGTGGGTGTTTACGCCCCAGGGTGTGGTGGGTGTTTACGCCCCAGGGTGTGGTGGGTGTTTACGCCCCAGGGTGTGGTGGGTGTTTACGCCCCAGGGTGTGGTGGGTGTTTACGCCCCAGGGTGTGGTGGGTGTTTACCCCAGGGTGTGGTGGGTGTTTACCCCAGGGTGTGGTGGGTGTTTACCCCAGGGTGTGGTGGGTGTTTATGCCCCAGGGTGTGGTGGGTGTTTATGCCCCAGAGTGTGGTGGGTGTTTATTCCCCAGGGTGTGGTGGGTGTTTACCCCAGGGTGTGGTGGGTGTTCACCCCCCAGGGTGTGGTGGGTGTTTACCCCCAGGGTGGGTGTTTATGCCCCAGGGTGTGGTGGGTGTTTACCCCAGGGTGTGGTGGGTGTTTACCCCCAGGGTGGGTGTTTACCCCCAGGGTGGGTGTTTACCCCCAGGGTGGGTGTTTACGCCCCAGGGTGGGTGTTTACGCCCCAGGGTGTGGTGGGTGTTTACCCCCCAGGGTGTGGTGGGTGTTTACCCCCCAGGGTGTGGTGGGTGTTTACCCCCCAGGGTGGGTGTTTACCCCCCAGGGTGGGTGTTTACCCCCAGGGTGGGTGTTTACCCCCAGGGTGGGTGTTTACGCCCCAGGGTGTGGTGGGTGTTTACCCCCGGGTGTGGTGGGTGTTTACCTCCCGGGTGTGGTGGGTGTTTACCCCCGGGTGTGGTGGGTGTTTATCCCCCCAGGGTGTGGTGGGTGTTTATCCCCCCAGGGTGTGGTGGGTGTTTATCCCCCCAGGGTGTGGTGGGTGTTTATCCCCCCAGGGTGTGGTGGGTGTTTATCCCCGGGTGTGGTGGGTGTTTACCCCCAGGGTGTGGTGGGTGTTTATCCCCCAGGGTGTGGTGGGTGTTTATCCCCCAGGGTGTGGTGGGTGTTTACCACCCCCGGGTGTGGTGGGTGTTTACCCCCGGGTGTGGTGGGTGTTTACCCCCGGGTGTGGTGGGTGTTTACCCCCGGGTGTGGTGGGTGTTTATCCCCCCAGGGTGTGGTGGGTGTTTATCCCCCCAGTGTGTGGTGGATGTTTATCCCCCCAGGGTGTGGTGGATGTTTATCCCCCCAGGGTGTGGTGGATGTTTATCCCCCCAGGGTGTGGTGGATGTTTATCCCCCCAGGGTGTGGTGGATGTTTATCCCCCCAGGGTGTGGTGGGTGTTTACCCCCAGGGTGTGGTGGGTGTTTATGCCCCAGGGTGTGGTGGGTGTTTACTCCCCCAGGGTGTGGTGGGTGTTTACCCCCCCAGGGTGTGGTGGGTGTTTACGTCACAGGGTGTGGTGGGTGTTTACTCCCCAGGGTGGGTGTTTATCCCCCAGGGTGTGGTGGGTGTTTACTCCCGGGTGTGGTGGGTGTTTACCTCCCCGGGTGTGGTGGGTGTTTACCCCCGGGTGTGGTGGGTGTTTATCCCCCCAGGGTGTGGTGGGTGTTTATCCCCCCAGGGTGTGGTGGGTGTTTACCCCCCAGGGTGTGGTGGGTGTTTACCCCCCAGGGTGGGTGTTTACCCCCCAGGGTGGGTGTTTACCCCCAGGGTGGGTGTTTACCCCCAGGGTGGGTGTTTACCCCCGGGTGTGGTGGGTGTTTACCTCCCCGGGTGTGGTGGGTGTTTACCTCCCCGGGTGTGGTGGGTGTTTACCCCCGGGTGTGGTGGGTGTTTATCCCCCCAGGGTGTGGTGGGTGTTTATCCCCCCAGGGTGTGGTGGGTGTTTATCCCCCCAGGGTGTGGTGGGTGTTTATCCCCCCAGGGTGTGGTGGGTGTTTATCCGCCCAGGGTGTGGTGGGTGTTTATCCGCCCAGGGTGTGGTGGGTGTTTATCCCCGGGTGTGGTGGGTGTTTACCCCCAGGGTGTGGTGGGTGTTTATCCCCCAGGGTGTGGTGGGTGTTTATCCCCCAGGGTGTGGTGGGTGTTTACCTCCCCAGGGTGTGGTGGGTGTTTACCCCCGGGTGTGGTGGGTGTTTACCCCCGGGTGTGGTGGGTGTTTACCCCCGGGTGTGGTGGGTGTTTATCCCCCCAGGGTGTGGTGGGTGTTTATCCCCCCAGTGTGTGGTGGATGTTTATCCCCCCAGGGTGTGGTGGATGTTTATCCCCCCAGGGTGTGGTGGATGTTTATCCCCCCAGGGTGTGGTGGATGTTTATCCCCCCAGGGTGTGGTGGGTGTTTACCCCCAGGGTGTGGTGGGTGTTTATGCCCCAGGGTGTGGTGGGTGTTTACCCCCCCAGGGTGTGGTGGGTGTTTACGTCACAGGGTGTGGTGGGTGTTTACTCCCCAGGGTGGGTGTTTATCCCCCAGGGTGTGGTGGGTGTTTACTCCCGGGTGTGGTGGGTGTTTACCTCCCCGGGTGTGGTGGGTGTTTACCCCCGGGTGTGGTGGGTGTTTATCCCCCCAGGGTGTGGTGGGTGTTTATCCCCCCAGGGTGTGGTGGGTGTTTACTCCCCCAGGGTGTGGTGGGTGTTTATCCCCCAGGGTGTGGTGGGTGTTTATCCCCCAGGGTGTGGTGGGTGTTTACCCCCGGGTGTGGTGGGTGTGTTTCCAGGCAGTGCTCCGCCCCAGGACCAGCGGTTGGGTGTGTGTTTGGCTCTCTGACTTCGCTCCATCGTCCGACGCATCACCGCCTCATGACGGGCCTACACAACAACAACAACAACCACCACGGCAGTTAACCAAGCAGAACATGTCAACAACGTCGACAGGAAATCTGTGTCACGTTCAGATTGTGTCCCTCTTTCTGAATGAGTTCTCATTGCTACAATCAACATTCAGCTATTCCAGTGATGTGTGTGTGTATGTGTGTATGTGTGTATGTGTGTATGTGTGTATGTGTGTATGTGTGTATGTGGTGTATGTGGTGTGTGTGGTGGTGTGGTGTGGTGTGGTGTGGTGTGTGTGTGTACGTGTACACTGTACGTACACACCATCATTAAGTTTGTTGACTAAACAACAGTGGTAGGGCCTGATCACTGACAACAACAAGACAGCCTATAGGGAGGAGGTCAGAGACCTGGCCGTGTGGTGCCAGGACAACAACCTCTCCCTCAACGTAACCAAGACTACGGAGATGATTGTGGACTACAGGAAAAGAGGACCGAGCCACGCCCCCATTCTCATCGACGGGACCGCAGTGGAGCAGGTTGAGAGTTTCAAGTTCCTTGCTGTCCACATCACCAACAAACTAACATGGTCCAAACACACCAAGACAGTCCTGAAGAGGTCACGACAAAACCTATTCCCCCTCAGGAGACTGAAAATACTTGGCATGGGTCCTCAGATCCTCATAAAGGTTATACAGGTCCTCAATATGTTCTACAGCTGCACCGTAGAGAACAAGGCACTTCAGAGGGCTAAGTTTCCTGCCATCCAGGACCTCTATATCAGGCGGTGTCAGAGGAATGCCTCAAGTCATAGGCGGCTGCACCGTCGAGAGCATCCACCCCCCTTTTTATGCCACTTTACTCCCTACCATTCAAAAGTTTGGGGTCACTTAGAAGTATTCTTGTTTTTGAAAGAAAAGCACATTTTGGTACCTTAAAATAACATCAAATTTATCAGTGTTAACTAACATTGTTAATGTTGTAAATGACTGTTGTAGCTGGAAATGGCTGATTTTTTATGGAATATCTACATAGGTGTACAGAGGCCCATTATCAGCAACCATCACTCCTGTGTTCCAATGGCACGTTGTGTTAGCTAATCCAAGTTTATAATTTTAAAAGGCTAATTGATCATTAGAAAACCCTGCTATTATGTTAGCACAGCTGAAAACTGTTGTCCTGATTAAAGAAGCAATAAAACTGGCCTTCTTTCGACTAGTTGAGTATCTGGAGCATCAGCATTTGTGAGTTCGATTACAGGCTCAAAATGGCCAGAAACAAAGACCTTTCTTCTGAAACTCGTCAGTCTATTCTTGTTCTGAGAAATGAAGGCTATTCCATGCGAGAAATTGCCAAGAAACTGAAGATCTCGTACAACGCTGTGAACTACTCCCTTCACAGACCAGCGCAAACTGGCGCTAACCAGAATAGAAAGAGGAGTAGGAGGGCCCGGTGCACAACTGAGCAAGAGGACAAGTACATTAGAGTGACTAGTTTGAGAAACAGACACCTCACAAGTCCTCCACTTGCAGCTTCATTAAATAGTACCCACAAAACACCAGTTTTCTAGGCAGAGTTGCAAAGAAAAAGCCACATCTCAGACTGGCCAATACACAGGCAGTGTCTGTGTTCTTTTGCCCATCTTAATATGATATTTTTATTGGCCAGTCTGAGTTTTTTTGCAACCAGAGTCGTCTCTTCACTGTTGAGACACCACAGTGTGTGTCCAGTGTATTCAGTGTGTGTAGAGTGAGTGTACAGTGTGTAGTGTGTGTGTCCCTCACCTTCTCTTCCTCCAGGTTCTGTCTTCTCTTCTCCTCCACAGCAGATCGTCTCCTGTCCTCCTTCCTCCTCTGTTCCTCCATCTTCCTCTTCCTCTCCTCCAGGTGTTTGTCATAGTAGTGTCTGGCCCTCTCCTCCCTCTCCTGCCACACAGCCTCCCTGGCAGCTGACACACAGTAAGGCTTGGTGTTGGGGGTCAGGTAGTAGACAAGAGTCTGATGTAGTAGTGTAGCTCCTCTCTCTCTCTACATGACTAAGGGAATGTGGTATGTTGTAGTGTAGCTCCTCTCTCTCTCTACATGACTAAGGGAATGTGGTATGTTGTAGTGTAGCTCCTCTCTCTCTCTACATGACTAAGGGAATGTGGTATGTTGTAGTGTAGCTCCTCTCTCTCTACATGACTAAGGGAATGTGGTATGTTGTAGTGTAGCTCCTCTCTCTCTCTACATGACTAAGGGAATGTGGTATGTTGTAGTGTAGCTCCTCTCTACATGACTAAGGGAATGTGGTATGTTGTAGTGTAGCTCCTCTCTCTCTACATGACTAAGGGAATGTGGTATGTTGTAGTGTAGCTCCTCTCTACATGACTAAGGGAATGTGGTATGTTGTAGTGTAGCTCCTCTCTACATGACTAAGGGAATGTGGTATGTTGTAGTGTAGCTCCTCTCTACATGACTAAGGGAATGTGGTATGTTGTAGTGTAGCTCCTTGCTCTCTCTCTACATGACTAAGGGAATGTGGTATGTTGTAGTGTAGCTCCTCTCTACATGACTAAGGGAATGTGGTATGTTGTAGTGAAGGTTCACTGCCCCCTGTTACCATGGTACCCAGGTTACATAAAGGGGGTCAGGGGTTGAGTGTGGGGGGCGACGACTGTGAACAGGATGTTTTGGCGTGCGTGTGTGCGCCTAGCAGAGAGGGATTGTCTTTGTGTTGTTCAGGACTAAAGCCTAGTCACATGACCCACAGCTGACGATTCAGACAGCTGCTCCAGGCCTCTGGGTGTGTTTATAGCCCCCCCCCTCCCCAACAGACGATCACACACAGTTTGCTCCAGCCCCCCCTCCCCCAACAGACACACAGTTTGTAGTATACACACCGGTCTGTTTCTCCTTCTCCTCTCGACGCTCCCGGGCCAGTCTCTGTCGCTCGTCGATCTTGAGGACCAACGGCTCTGTAACATAAACACAACGTTTAGAGATGCAACTAACACACACACAGAGAGAAAGAGGGATAAACACACAGAGAGATACACACAGGAAGAGGGATAAACACACAGAGATACACACAGGAAGAGGGATAAACACACAGAGAGATACACACAGGAAGAGGGATAAACACACAGAGAGATACACACAGGAAGAGGGATAAACACACAGAGAGATACACACAGACAGACAGACACACAGAGAGATACACACAGACAGACACACAGAGAGATACACACAGACAGACAGACACAGGAAGAGGGATAGACACACAGAGAGATACACACAGACAGACAGACACAGGAAGAGGGATAGACACACAGAGAGATACACACAGACAGACACACACAGGAAGAGGGATAGACACACAGAGAGATACACACAGACACACACAAAGAAAGAGGGATAGACACACAGAGAGAGACACACGGACACACACAGAGAAAGAGGGATAGACACACAGAGAGAGACACACGGACACACACAGAGAAAGAGGGAGACACACAGAGAGAGACACACGGACACACACAGAGAAAGAGGGATAGACACACACAGAGAAAGAGGGATAGACACACGGACACACACAGAGAAAGAGGGATAGACACACACAGAGAAAGAGGGATAGACACACACAGAGAAAGAGGGATAGACACACACAGAGAAAGAGGGATAGACACACACAGAGAAAGAGGGATAGACACACACAGAGAAAGAGGGATAGACACACACAGAGAAAGAGGGATAGACACACACAGAGAAAGAGGGATAGACACACACAGAGAAAGAGGGATAGACACACACAGAGAAAGAGGGATAGACACACACAGAGAAAGAGGGATAGACACACACAGAGAAAGAGGGATAGACACACACAGAGAAAGAGGGATAGACACACACAGAGAAAGAGGGATAGACACACGGACACACACAGAGAAAGAGGGATAGACACACACAGAGAAAGAGGGATAGACACACACAGAGAAAGAGGGATAGACACACAGGACACACAGACACAGACAGAAAGAGGGATAGACACACACAGACACAGAAACACAGAGGGGGATAGACACACACAGGACACACAGAGAAAGAGGGATAGACACACAGAGAGAGACACACAGACACAGACAGAGAAAGAGGGATAGACACACACACAGATAGACACACAGACACAGACACACACAGAGAAAGAGGGATAGACACACAGAGAAAGATACACACGGACACACAGAGAAAGAGGGATAGACACACAGAGGACACACACACAGAAGAGAAAGAGGGATAGACACACGGACACACAGAGAAAGAGGGATAGACACACAGAGACACACACAGAGAAAGAGGGATAGACACACAGAGAGAGGGATAGACACACAGAGAAAGAGGGATAGACACACAGAGAAAGAGGGATACACGGACACACACAGAGAAAGAGGGATAGACACACAGAGAAAGAGGGATAGACACACGGACACACACAGAGAAAGAGGGATAGACACACGGACACACACAGAGAAAGAGGGATAGACACACAGAGAAAGAGGGATAGACACACACAGAGAAAGAGGGATAGACACACAGAGAAAGAGGGATAGACACACACAGAGAAAGAGGGATAGACACACACAGAGAAAGAGGGATAGACACAGAGAGAGACACACGGACACACACAGAGAAAGAGGGATAGACACACACAGAGAAAGAGGGATAGACACACACAGAGAAAGAGGGATAGACACACACAGAGAAAGAGGGATAGACACACACAGAGAAAGAGGGATAGACACACACAGAGAAAGAGGGATGGACACACACAGAGAAAGAGGGATGGACACACACAGAGAAAGAGGGATGGACACACACAGAGAAAGAGGGATGGACACACACAGAGAAAGAGGGACGGACACACACAGAGAAAGAGGGACGGACACACACAGAGAAAGAGGGACGGACACACACAGAGAAAGAGGGATAGACACACGGACACACAGAGAAAGAGGGATAGACACACGGACACACACAGAGAAAGAGGGATAGACACACAGAGAAAGAGGGATAGACACACGGACACACAGAGAAAGAGGGATAGACACACGGACACAGACAGAGAAAGAGGGATAGACACACAGAGAAAGAGGGATAGACACACACAGAGAAAGAGGGATAGACACACACAGAGAAAGAGGGATAGACACAGAGAGAGACACACGAGAAAGAGGGATAGACACACACACACAGAGAAAGAGGGATAGACACACGGACACACACAGAGAAAGAGGGATAGACACACAGAGAAAGAGGGATAGACACACACAGAGAAAGAGGGATAGACACACACAGAGAAAGAGGGATAGACACAGAGAGAGACACACGGAGAAAGAGGGATAGACACACGGACACACAGAGAAAGAGGGATAGACACACGGACACACACAGAGAAAGAGGGATAGACACACAGAGAAAGAGGGATAGACACACAGAGAAAGAGGGATAGACACACACAGAGAAAGAGGGATAGACACACACAGAGAAAGAGGGATAGACACACACGGACACACACAGAGAAAGAGGGATAGACACACACAGAGAAAGAGGGATAGACACACACAGAGAAAGAGGGATGGACACACACAGAGAAAGAGGGACGGACACACACAGAGAAAGAGGGATAGACACACACAGAGAAAGAGGGATAGACACACACAGAGAAAGAGGGATAGACACACACGGACACACACAGAGAAAGAGGGACCGACACACACAGAGAAAGAGGGATGGACACACACAGAGAAAGAGGGACGGACACACACAGAGAAAGAGGGACGGACACACACAGAGAAAGAGGGACCGGACACACACAGAAAAGAGGGACGGACACACACAGAGAAAGAGGGACGGACACACACAGAGAAAGAGGGACGGACACACACAGAAAAGAGGGACGGACACACACAGAGAAAGAGGGAGGGAGGGAGGGAGGGAGGGAGGGAGGGAGGGAGGGAGGGAGGGAGGGAGGGAGGGAGGGAGGGAGGGAGGGAGGGAGGGAGGAGGGAGGGAGGGAGGGAGGGACAGGGAGGGAGGGACAGACAGACAGACAGACAGACAGACAGACAGACAGACAGA
Source organism: Oncorhynchus gorbuscha (assembly GCF_021184085.1). Classification (NCBI taxonomy): domain Eukaryota; kingdom Metazoa; phylum Chordata; class Actinopteri; order Salmoniformes; family Salmonidae; genus Oncorhynchus; species Oncorhynchus gorbuscha. The sequence goes on from NC_060184.1 coordinate 3,192,109, forward strand.
CAGACAGACAGACAGACAGACAGACAGACAGACAGACAGACAGACAGACAGACAGACAGACAGACAGACAGACAGACAGACAGACAGACAATGAAGAGGTGATAAAAGGAGGATAGAAAAGGAGAAGGTTAAAGGTCACCTGGTTTGTTAGCAGCATTGTTGCTGGGAGTAGGTGATAATGTTACAGTCGGGGTGGAGGACTGGGTCTGACCCGACCATCTCCTCTCCTCTGCTTTGGTCTGAGAGTCAGAGACTGAGGACAGACAGACACACAGCGGTCAGCTGGGAAGAGTTGTATTGATCGGCTGACTGGTTGACTATCAGAGGGAAGTGTATTGATCGGCTAGTAGAGTGCTCCACGACTTCAACCACTGTCATGACTCTCCTGTGAGGATCCAACGGATCAGGTTACAGAGGATCAGCACTCCAGGGCTCGCTCTCTCCCGCAGAGAGGGAGAGGGGGTTTTATGAATGATGAAATATGGAAAATGTACGTATATTTTGTGATGTCATTAAAAAGTTGCTTGAAGACGTTATGAGGAAAAAAACTAGAGTTTTCATACGGTGTTTATCAGGTTGACTTTCCGTTGAATATTCAGTTCTTGCGGATCCAACGATGATGTGGCGTTCAGAATGAGACCGATGAGGTAACAATGAGGAGTGACTAATTGATGTAAAAGATCTGTGTATGTTTAGAGTTTAATTCAGGAGACGGCAACTCTTCCCGTGGTCCCCAAATTCCTAATAAGTTCATTGTTACATGATTAATACATTTAAACAATTAAAAAATGAATTTATATTAAATAATAATTTAACGTAGGTCATTATTTGATCAAATAAAAGTCATGACATTAACGTCACGACAACAGAGCAGCCACCCACCCACGCAGAGCAGCCACCCACCCACGCAGAGCAGCCACCCACCCACGCAGAGCAGCCACCCACCCACGCAGAGCAGCCACCCACCCACGCAGAGCAGCCACCCACCCACGCAGAGCAGCCAGCCACCCACGCAGAGCAGCCAGCCACCCACGCAGAGCAGCCAGCCACCCACGCAGAGCAGCCAGCCACCCACGCAGAGCAGCCACCCACGCAGAGCAGCCAGCCACGCAGAGCAGCCACCCACGCAGAGCAGCCACCCACCCACGCAGAGCAGCCACCCACCCAGAGCAGCCACCCACGCAGAGCAGCCACCCACGCAGAGCAGCCACCCACCCACGCAGAGCAGCCACCCACCCACGCAGAGCAGCCACCCACCCACGCAGAGCAGCCACCCACGCAGAGCAGCCACCCACACACGCAGAGCAGCCAGCCACCCACGCAGAGCAGCCACCCACCCACGCAGAGCAGCCACCCACCCACGCAGAGCAGCCACCCACGCAGAGCAGCCACCCACGCAGAGCAGCCAGCCACCCACGCAGAGCAGCCAGCCACCCACGCAGAGCAGCCACCCACCCACGCAGAGCAGCCACCCACCCACGCAGAGCAGCCACCCACCCACGCAGAGCAGCCACCCACCCACGCAGAGCAGCCACCCACCCACGCAGAGCAGCCACCCACCCAGAGCAGCCACCCACGCAGAGCAGCCACCCACCCACGCAGAGCAGCCAGCCACCCAAGCAGAGCAGCCACCCACGCAGAGCAGCCACCCACCCACGCAGAGCAGCCAGCCACCCACGCAGAGCAGCCACCCACGCAGAGCAGCCACCCACGCAGAGCAGCCAGACACCCACGCAGAGCAGCCACCCACCCACGCAGAGCAGCCAGCCACCCACGCAGAGCAGCCAGCCACCCACGCAGAGCAGCCAGCCACCCACGCAGAGCAGCCAGCCACCCACGCAGAGCAGCCACCCACCCACGCAGAGCAGCCACCCACCCACACAGAGCAGCCAGCCACCCACGCAGAGCAGCCAGCCACCCACGCAGAGCAGCCACCCACCCACACAGAGCAGCCACCCACGCAGAGCAGCCAGCCACCCACGCAGAGCAGCCAGCCACCCACGCAGAGCAGCCACCCACGCAGAGCAGCCACCCACGCAGAGCAGCCACCCACCCACGCAGAGCAGCCACCCACCCACGCAGAGCAGCCACCCACCCACGCAGAGCAGCCACCCACCCACGCAGAGCAGCCACCCACGCAGAGCAGCCACCCACCCACGCAGAGCAGCCACCCACCCACGCAGAGCAGCCACCCACGCAGAGCAGCCACCCACGCAGAGCAGCCACCCACCCACGCAGAGCAGCCAGCCACCCACGCAGAGCAGCCACCCACGCAGAGCAGCCACCCACCCACGCAGAGCAGCCAGCCACCCACGCAGAGCAGCCACCCACGCAGAGCAGCCAGCCACCCACGCAGAGCAGCCACCCACGCAGAGCAGCCAGCCACGCCGAGCAGCCACGCAGAGCAGCCACCCACCCACGCAGAGCAGCCAGCCACCCACGCAGAGCAGCCAGCCACCCACGCAGAGCAGCCACCCACCCACGCAGAGCAGCCACCCACCCACGCAGAGCAGCCACCCACCCACGCAGAGCAGCCACCCACCCACGCAGAGCAGCCAGCCACCCACGCAGAGCAGCCAGCCACCCACGCAGAGCAGCCAGCCACCCACGCAGAGCAGCCACCCACCCACGCAGAGCAGCCACCCACCCAGAGCAGCCACCCACGCAGAGCAGCCAGCCAGCCGCCCACGCAGAGCAGCCAGCCAGCCGCCCACGCAGAGCAGCCAGCCACCCACGCAGAGCAGCCAGCCGCCCACGCAGAGCAGCCAGCCGCCCCACGCAGAGCAGCCAGCCGCCCACGCAGAGCAGCCAGCCGCCCACGCAGAGCAGCCAGCCGCCCACGCAGAGCAGCCAGCCACCCACGCAGAGCAGCCAGCCGCCCACGCAGAGCAGCCAGCCCCCACGCAGAGCAGCCAGCCGCCCACGCAGAGCAGCCAGCCGCCCACGCAGAGCAGCCAGCCGCCCACGCAGAGCAGCCAGCCGCCCACGCAGAGCAGCCAGCCGCCCACGCAGAGCAGCCAGCCGCCCAGAGCAGCCAGCCACGCAGAGCAGCCACCCACCCAGAGCAGCCAGCCGCCCACCCAGAGCAGCCAGCCGCCCACGCAGAGCAGCCAGCCGCCCACGCAGAGCAGCCAGCCGCCCACGCAGAGCAGCCAGCCGCCCACGCAGAGCAGCCAGCCGCCCACGCAGAGCAGCCAGCCGCCCACGCAGAGCAGCCAGCCGCCCACGCAGAGCAGCCAGCCGCCCACGCAGAGCAGCCAGCCGCGCAGAGCAGCCAGCCGCCCAGAGCAGCCAGCCGCCCACGCAGAGCGGCCAGCCGCCCACGCAGAGCGGCCAGCCGCCCACGCAGAGCGGCCAGCCGCCCACGCAGAGCGGCCAGCCGCCCACGCAGAGCGGCCAGCCGCCCACGCAGAGCGGCCAGCCGCCCACGCAGAGCGGCCAGCCGCCCACGCAGAGCAGCCAGCCGCCCACGCAGAGCAGCCAGCCGCCCACGCAGAGCAGCCAGCCGCCCACGCAGAGCAGCCAGCCACCCAGAGCAGCCAGCCGCGCAGAGCAGCCAGCCGCCCAGAGCAGCCAGCCGCCCACGCAGAGCGGCCAGCCGCCCACGCAGAGCAGCCAGCCGCCCCACGCAGAGCGGCCAGCCACCCACGCAGAGCAGCCAGCCACCCACGCAGAGCAGCCAGCCGCCCACGCAGAGCGCCAGCCGCCCACGCAGAGCGGCCAGCCGCCCACGCAGAGCAGCCAGCCGCCCACGCAGAGCTGCCAGCCGCCCACGCAGCCAGCCACCCACGCAGAGCAGCCAGCCACCCACGCAGAGCAGCCACCCACCCACGCAGAGCAGCCACCCACCCACGCAGAGCAGCCAGCCACCCACGCAGAGCAGCCAGCCACCCAAGCAGAGCAGACAGCCACCCACGCAGAGCAGCCAGCCACCCACGCAGAGCAGCCAGCCACCCACGCAGAGCAGCCTACCAACAAGGTAAGAGCAGCCAGCCACCCACGCAGAGCAGCCAGCCACCCACGCAGAGCAGCCAGCCACCCACGCAGAGCAGCCACCCACCCACCCACGCAGAGCAGCCACCCACCCACGCAGAGCAGCCAGCCACCCACGCCAGCCACCCACGCAGAGCAGCCAGCCACCCACGCAGAGCAGCCAGCCACCCACGCAGAGCAGCCAGCCACCCACGCAGAGCAGCCTACCAACAAGGTAAGAGCAGCCAGCCACCCACGCAGAGCAGCCAGCCACCCACGCAGAGCAGCCAGCCACCCACGCAGAGCAGCCTGCCAACAAGGTAAGAGCAGCCAGCCACCCACACAGAGCAGCCAGCCAACAAGTTAAGAGCAGCCAGCCAACAAGTTAAGAGCAGCCAGCCGCCCACGCAGAGCAGCCAGCCGCCCACGCAGAGCAGCCAGCCGCCCACGCAGAGCAGCCAGCCGCCCACGCAGAGCAGCCAGCCGCCCACGCAGAGCAGCCAGCCGCCCACGCAGAGCAGCCAGCCGCCCACGCAGAGCAGCCAGCCGCCCACGCAGAGCAGCCAGCCGCCCACGCAGAGCAGCCAGCCGCCCACGCAGAGCAGCCAGCCAACCGCGCAGGCAGCCAGCCACCCACGCAGAGCAGGCAGCCAGCCAACCGCGCAGGCAGCCAGCCAACCGCGCAGGCAGCCAGCCAACCGCGCAGAGCAGGCAGCCAGCCAACCGCGCAGAGCAGGCAGCCAGCCAACCGCGCAGAGCAGGCAGCCAGCCAACCGCGCAGAGCAGGCAGCCAGCCAACCGCGCAGAGCAGGCAGCCAGCCAACCGCGCAGAGCAGGCAGCCAGCCAACCGCGCAGAGCAGGCAGCCACCCAACCGCGCAGAGCAGGCAGCCACCCACACAGAGCAGCCAGCCTCCCACACAGAGCAGCCAGCCACCCACACAGAGCAGCCAATCAATCTTCCCTGTGACCAGCCCTGTCTGGAACTGTGAGGAGTAACAGTCTAACACACACTACCGTTCAAAAGGTTGGGGTCACTTAGAAATGTCCTTGTTATTGAAAGAAAAGCTTATTTTTTTGTCCATTAAAATAACATCAAATTGATCAGAAATACAGTGTAGACATTGTTAATGTTGTAAATGACTGTTGTAGCTGGAAACGGCTGATGTCTAATGGAATATCTACATAGGCGTACAAAACCCATTATCAGCAACCATCACTCCTGTGTTCCAATGGCACGTTGTGTTAGCTAATCCAAGTTTATCATTTTAAAAGGCTAATTGATCATTAGAAAACACTTTTGCAATTATGCTAGCACAGCTGAAAACTGTTGTCCTGATTAAAGAAGCAAGAAAACTGGCCTTCTTTAGACTAGTTGAGTATCTGGAGCATCAGCATTTGTGGGTTCGTTTACAGCCTCAAAATGGCCAGAAACAAAGACCTTTCTTCTAAAACTCGTCAGTCTATTCTTGTTCTGAGAAACTGAGGCTAATTCATGTGAGAAATTGCCAAGAAACTGAAGATCTCATACAACGCTGTGTACTACTCCCTTCACAGGACAGCACAAACTGGCTCTAACTAGAATAGAAAGAGGAGTGGGAGGCTGGGGTGCACAACTGAGCAAGAGGACAAGTACATTAGAGTGTCTTGTTTGAGAAACAGACGCCTCACAAGTCCTCAACTGGAAGCTTCATTAAATTAGTACCCACAAAGCACTAGGCTCGACATCAACAGTGAAGAGGCGTCTCCGGGATGTTGGCCTTCTAGGCAGAGTTCCTCTGTCCAGTCTCAACGTCAACAGTGATGAGGCGACACCGGGATGCTGGCCTTCTAGGCAGAGTTCCTCTGTCCAGTCTCAACATCAACAGTGAAGAGGCGACATCGGGATGCTGGCCTTCTAGGCAGAGTTCCTCTGTCCAGTCTCAACATCAACAGTGAAGAGGCGACTCCGGGATGCTGGCCTTCTAGGCAGAGTTCCTCTGTCCAGTCTCAACATCAACAGTGAAGAGGAGACTCCGGGATGCTGGCCTTCTAGGCAGAGTTCCTCTGTCCAGTCTCAACATCAACAGTGAAGAGGAGACTCCGGGATGCTGGCCTTCTAGGCAGAGTTCCTCTGTCCAGTCTCAACATCAACAGTGAAGAGGCGACACCGGGATGCTGGCCTTCTAGGCAGAGTTCCTCTGTCCAGTGTCTGTATTATTTTACCATCTTAATTTTTATTGGCCAGTCTGAGATATGGCTTATTCATTGCAACTCTGCCTAGAAAACCAGCATCCCGGAGTCGCCTCTTCACTGTTGACGTTGAGACTGGTGTTTTGTAGGTACTATTTAATGAAGCTGCCAGTTAAAACCTCTCGATGCACCCATCCCGTTAGCTGGATCATTTTCATGAACACCCTCAATTGCAGAGCACCAAATTCAAATTTAATCACTAAAAATATTTAATTTTCATGAAATCACAAGTGCAATATACCAAAACACAGCTTAGCTTGTTGTTAATCCACCCATCAGATTTCAAAAAAGCTTTACAGCGAAAGCAAACCAAGTGTTTATGTTAGGACAGCTCTCTCAGCCTACAAAACATTTCAAACAGCTAGCATCAAAGTAGATTGGTCACGAAAGTCAGAAAGGCAATAAAATGAATCGCCTACCTTTGATGATCTTCAGATGTTTGCACTCACGAGACTCCCAGTTACACAATTAATGTTTGTTTTGTTCCATAAAGATTATTTCTTATATCCAAAAACCTCCATTTGGTTGGCGCATTTTGTTCAGTAATCCGCAGGCTCGTGCAGGTCACGACGGGCAGACGAAAATTCCAAATAGTATCCGTAAAGTTCGTAGAAATATGTCAAACGTTTTTTATAATCAATCCTCAGGTTATTTAAAAAAATAATAATTGATAATATTTCAACCGGACAGTAGCTTTTTCAATAGGAGAGAGAGAGAAAAGGTCTGCTCCAAGCTGCACGTGCAAAACTCTGGGGACACACAGCTATCAACTGACGCGATGTGATCATTCTCGCTAATTATTCAGAATAAAAGCCTAAAACTATGTCTAAAGACTGTTCACACCATGTGGAAGCCATAGGGAAAGGAATCTGGTTGATATCCCTTTAAATGGAGGGAAGGCATGCAATAGAACAGAGAGGTTTCAGGAAAACAGCACTTCCTGGTTGGATTTTCCTCAGGTTTTCACCTGCAGTATCAGTTCTGTTATACTCACAGACAATATTTTGACAGTTTTGGAAAATTTAGTGTTTCCGATCCTAATCTATCCTAATTATATTGCTTATTCTAGCTTCTGGGCCTGAGAAATAGGCAGTTTACTTTGGGAACGTTTTTTATCCAAACAAAATACTGCCCCCTAGCTTCAAGAGGTTAATGTGTTTGGAGCCCAGGAAGAGTAGCTGCTGCCTTTGCAGGAACTAAATGGGGTCCATAAGGAATACAAAAAGCCTGTGGGAATTTGTGTCATTTAAATACAACCAGAGAGAAAAGAGGCAAACTTTAAACTACTTGGTGAATTCTGATTATTATTATATTATTATTATGATGATGATTATTATTATATTATTATTATGATGATGATTATTATTATATTATTATTATGATGATGATTATTATATTATTATTATGATGATGATTATTATACTATTATTATGATGATGATTATTATATTATTATTATGATGATGATTATTATATTATTATTATGATGATGATTATTATTCTATTATTATTATGATTATTATTCTATTATTATGATTATTATTATTATATTATTATTATGATGATGATTATTATTATATTATTATTATTATTATATTATTATTATGATATATTATTATTATTATTATATTATTATTATTATGATGATTATTATATTATTATTATGATGATGATTATTATTATATTATTATGATGATTATTATTATATTATTATTATTATTATTATATTATTATTATGATGATGATTATTATATTATTATTATGATGATTTATTATTATATTATTATTATTATTATATTATTATTATATTATTATTATGATATGATTATTATTCTATTATTATGATGATGATTATTATATTATTATTATTATGATGATTATTATATTATTATTATGATGATGATTATTATATTATTATTATTCTATTATTATTCTATTATTATTATTCTATTATTATTATATTATTATTATTATACCATGAAGACATGGTGCAGATTAATAAGCCATCAGTCTACCCTCCTGTCTCTCACACTGCACTGCCTGCTCCTTCTCTTGACCTATGATGTCTTCAGTCTTCGGTCTGTTGTGAGTAGAATAGCCTTGCCTATTAATTTCAACAATGTCACTGTGATACAGATATATCAACTGATCAGTCTTGGTAGCCTACTATTTGCTGCTGAGTGGGTGGAAGTGTTTTTGTCTCCTAGGCTAAATATGGAAAGACAGTAGGTTACCGGTAGCCTGTATCGATTACCTTCTTAGACATAATGGGATGCGGCGCCTTGAAGGCGTTTCTATTTTAAACAAAACCTTCTTTGGAGATATGTTACTGTTACTGTAAATAAATAAAGGTTTAGTGTGTTAAATAAATAAAGGTTTATAAACCAGACATACTGTCTGTACTGTCTGATCACAGAGTTTATAACCCAGACATACTGTACTGTCTTTGATCATAGCAATGAACGCATGTCATCGTCACCAACCTGATGTTTTTAAAGAGACAGTTTATTTTTTATGTAATGCATCTCAATTGGAAAATAAATTAAATAGCGCTTTTACTCATGATCAGTCTGTCTTTCACATCCTCATGATCAGTCTTTATGTCTCACATCCCCATGATCAGTCTTTATGTCTCACATCCTCATGATCAGTCTTTATGTCTCACATCCCCATGATCAGTCTGTCTTTCACATCCTCATGATCAGTCTATGTCTCACATCCTCATGATCAGTCTTTGTCTCACATCCTCATGATCAGTCTTTATGTCTCACATCCTCATGATCAGTCTTTATGTCTCACATCCTCATGATCAGTCTTTATGTCTCACATCCTCATGATCAGTCTTTATGTCTCACATCCTCATGATCAGTCTTTATGTCTCACATCCTCATGATCAGTCTTTATGTCTCACATCCTCATGATCAATCTTTATGTCTCACATCCTCATGATCAGTCTTTATGTCTCACATCCTCATGATCAGTCTGTCTTTCACATCCTCATGATCAGTCTTTATGTCTCACATCCCCATGATCAGTCTTTATGTCTCACATCCTCGTGATCAGTCTGTCTTTCACATCCTCATGATCAGTCGGTCTTTCACATCCTCGTGATCAGTCTTTCTTTCACATCCTCGTGATCAGTCTGTCTTTCACATCCTCGTGATCAGTCTTTCACATCCTCATGATCAGTCTTTATGTCTCACATCCTCGTGATCAGTATGTCTTTCACATCCTCATGATCAGTCTTTATGTCTCACATCCCCATGATCAGTCTTTATGTCTCACATCCCCATGATCAGTCTTTATGTCTCACATCCTCGTGATCAGTCTGTCTTTCACATCCTCATGATCAGTCGGTCTTTCACATCCTCGTGATCAGTCGGTCTTTCACATCCTCGTGATCAGTCGGTCTTTCACATCCTCGTGATCAGTCTTTCACATCCTCATGATCAGTCTTTATGTCTCACATCCTCGTGATCAGTATGTCTTTCACATCCTCATGATCAGTCTTTATGTCTCACATCCCCATGATCAGTCTTTATGTCTCACATCCTCATGATCAGTCTTTATGTCTCACATCCTCATGATCAGTCTTTGTCTCACATCCTCATGATCAGTCTTTGTCTCACATCCTCATGATCAGTCTTTATGTCTCACATCCTCATGATCAGTCTTTGTCTCACATCCTCATGATCAGTCTTTATGTCTCACATCCTCATGATCAGTCTTTATGCCTCACATCCTCATGATCAGTCTTTATGCCTCACATCCTCATGATCAGTCTGTCTTTCACATCCTCATGATCAGTCTTTATGTCTCACATCCTCATGATCAGTCTTTATGTCTCACATCCTCATGATCAGTCTTTCACATCCTCATGATCAGTCTTTATGTCTCACATCCTCATGATCAGTATGTCTTTCACATCCTCATGATCAGTCTTTATGTCTCACATCCTCATGATCAGTCTTTGTCTCACATCCTCATGATCAGTCTTTATGTCTCACATCCTCATGATCAGTCTTTATGTCTCACATCCTCATGATCAGTCTTTGTCTCACATCCTCATGATCAGTCTTTATGCCTCACATCCTCATGATCAGTCTGTCTTTCACATCCTCATGATCAGTCTTTATGTCTCACATCCTCATGATCAGTCTTTATGTCTCACATCCTCATGATGAGTCTGTCTTTCCAGGAGACTTGCAGTACAAACTAATCTAAGCAAACCCCCACCACTTCAGGGAGAGGCTTATCCACTGGGGGTTGGAGCAATGTGGTCGGCTAATATACAGTAGAAGACAAATATATATTACTACATGTTGCTAAGTTTACTTTCCCTCGTAGGTCACTCTAAATTGGTAAAACCGATAAATAAATGGTTTTAAGGCTACAATGTGGAAGGAGGTGCAGAAAAGATTGCGCTGCAGAGAAGGATAGACCAAGCACCTTTGTTTGTACATAATATTTCTGCCATAATTTCCCATCAACAAAAATAGCTTCAGGAGATCAGTACAGTGAGTCAGCAGCAGTGGCTGTACTGTGGCTGTACTGCTCATCGTGGACCAGGAGCGTCATAATCCCGCTACGATCGCTGGCGAGCCATCAAACAGGTTAACATTCACAGGGCCAGACAGATTTCCAGGACGTGTAATCAGAGCATGACCTGACCAGCTGGCAACTGTCTACACTGACATTCACAGATGATGCAATCGCTATTACACTGCACAATGCCCTTTCCCACCTGGACAAAAGGAACACCTACGTGAGAATGCTGTTCATTGACTACATCTCAGCGTTCAACACCAGAGTGCCCTCAAAACTCATCACAACGCTAAGGACCCTGGGACTAAACACGTCCCTCTGCAACTGGATCCTGGACTTCCTGACAGGCCACGCTCAGGTGGCAAGGGTAGGTAACAACACACACACGCCACCCTGACCCTCAACATGGAGGTCCCTCAGGGGTGCGTGCTTTGTCCCCTCCTGTACTACATCACATAAGCCTGTGGGGCAACGCACACCTCCAACAGCATCATTAAGATTGCTAACGACCTGAGGGTGATTAGTCGGTCTCATTGTCAGTGAGCAGGTCATAGGGAGGTGGTTAGTGAGCTGGCAGTACGGTGCCAGGACAACCACTCCCGCAACTGAGACAAGACAAAGTGTGTGATCGTGGACTACAAGAAACATCACCATAACACAGTAGACCTCATATATAGCACCATAAGACAGTAGACCTCATATATAGCACCATAAGACAGTAGACCTCATATACAGAACCATAACACAGTAGACCTCATATATAGCACCATAACACAGTAGACCTCATATATAGAACCATAACACAGTAGACCTCATATATAGCACCATAACACAGTAGACCTCATATATAGCACCATAACACAGTAGACCTCATATATAGCACCATAACACAGTAGACCTCATATATAGAACCATAACACAGTAGACCTCATATATAGCACCATAACACAGTAGACCTCATATATAGAACCATAACACAGTAGACCTCATATACAGAACCATAAGACAGTAGACCTCATATATAGCACCATAAGACAGTAGACCTCATATATAGCACCATAACACAGTAGACCTCATATATAGCACCATAACACAGTAGACCTCATATATAGAACCATAAGACACTGGCGCGACGAACCGCCCTTGCTGTCTCTGCCTGGCCGGTTCCCCTCTTTCCACTGGGATTCTCTGCCTCGAACCCTATTACAGGGGCTGAGTCACTGGCTTACTGGTGCCCTCTCATGCCGTCCCTAGGAGGTGTGTGTCACCTGAGTGGGTTGAGTCATTGACGTGGTCTTTCTGTCCGGGTTGGCGCCCCTCTCATGCCGTGGCGGAGATCTTTGTGGGCTATACTCGGCCTTGTCTCAGGATGGTAGAAGATATCCCTCTAGTGGTGTGGGGGCTGTGCTTTGGCAAAGTGGGTGGGGTTATATCCTTCCTGTTTGGCCCTGTCCAGGGGTGTCCTCGGATGGAGCCACAGTGTCTCCTGACCCCTCCTGTCTCAGCCTCCAGTATTTATGCTGCAATAGTTTGCAGTCTGTTATATCTGGAGTATTTCTCCTGTCTTATGTGGTGTCCTGTGTGAATTTATGCTCCCTCTAATTCTCTCTCGGAGGACCTGAGCCCTAGGACCATGCCTCAGGACCACCTGTCCTGATGACCCCTGGCTGTCCCCAGTCCACCTGGTAATGCTGCTGCTCCAGCTTCAACTCTTCTGCCTGCGGCTATGGAACCCTGACCTGTTCACCGGACGTGCTACCTGTCCCAGACCTGCTGTTTTCAACTCTCTATAGACAGCAGGAGCGGTAGAGATACTCTTAATGATCGGCTATGAAAAGCCAACTGACATTTACTCCTGAGGTGCTGACTTGCTGCACCCTCTACAACTACTGTGATTATTATTATTTGACCCTGCTGGTCATTTATGAACATTTGAACATCTTGGCCATGTTCTGTTATAATCTCTACCCGGCACAGCCAGAAGAGGACTGGCCACCCCACATAGCCTGGTTCCTCTCTAGGTTTCTTCCTAGGTTTTGGCCTTTCTAGGGTGTTTTTCCTAGCCACCGTGCTTCCACACCTACATTGTTTGGGGTTTTAGGCTGGGTTTCTGTACAGCACTTTGAGATATCAGCTGATGTACGAAGGGCTATATAAATACATTTGATTTGATTTGATTTGAAAAGGAACCACCAGCTTTCATATGTTCTCATGTTCTGTACTTTCTTCCACACCTGCATTGTTTGCTGTTTGGGGTTTTAGGCTGGGTTTCTGTACAGCACTTTGAGATATCAGCTGATGTAAAAAGGGCTATATAAATACATTTGATTGGTTGATTGATTGATTGGCGACTCGCCCCTGCTGCGCTGGTGTCAGCACACACCTAGTCACATACACAGCAGTCACTCCCCAAGAACAAACAGGAACCACACACACAGCCACGCAACGTTCTAGTGCAATACTACATAGTCACCTCTACTACCACCACTAAACACAGTCCCAGTATCATCACTAGCCTGTTGATATGGAGAAGTTGTTGTGACAGACTGTTGTTGTGACAGACTGTTGTTGTGACAGACTGTTGTTGTGACAGACTGTTGTTGTGACAGACTGAATGAACAGGACTCTGGTGACTGATGGAATATATCCTACCTTCTCTCTCCACAGTACACCTTTCTCTGCCCCAGATACAGCCTGGCACACACCCCCTGGTGTCATCTCCTCTGCATTACACCACACACACCCCCTGGTGTCATCTCCTCTGCATTACACCACACACACCCCCTGGTGTCATCTCCTCTGCATTACACCACACACACCCCCTGGTGTCATCTCCTCAGCATCACACCACACACACCCCCTGGTGTCATCTCCTCAGCATCACACCACACACACCCCCTGGTGTCATCTCCTCAGCATTACACCAAACACACCCCCTGGTGTCATCTCCTCTGCATCACACCACACACACCCCCTGGTGTCATCTCCTCTGCATCACACCACACACACCCCCTGGTGTCATCTCCTCAGCATTACACCACACACACCCCCTGGTGTCATCTCCTCTGCATCACACCACACACACCCCCTGGTGTCATCTCCTCAGCATTACACCAGCCTCTCACACTCAGCCAGTTACTGGAGAACACATCTCCGGCTTGTCACAGGGGTTGTCACCTGCAGAGTCCTGACTAACATAAAACTGCGTAGATTGCAGTTACTGTCTCCCCCCAGGAGTTGTTGTTAGCCGGTAATAGCAGTCTTATGGCAATAACAACTAAAGCAGACAAATAAAAATCCCAAAGCAGACAAATAAAAATCCCATTGCAATATAATGCTTTAACTTCTTCACTGATGGAAACACCATTTGATGGAAATATATTTGACCGGTCGTGCTTTAGTCTCTAGGTTAATTTTCATTATTAAGTGGAATTCAAATCGGCGTATTTTTTTGATAATCTTTACACATCTTATTTATCACAGCGCCATCTATCAGACAGAATCAGTACTGCTGCACAGCGCCATCTATCAGACAGAATCAGTACTGCTGCACAGCATACAGGTACAGAGCCTGCATTCCTAAAGAGAAATTTTCATCTCTGTCAAACCGCCTTGTGGACAGTGTTGCGGTGCCCCACCGCCTAATGTGGACACTTGTGCCCCCGCCTTGTGGACACTGCTGCGGTGCCCCACCGCCTTGACACTGCTGCGGTGCCCCACCGCCTTGTGGACACTGCTGTGCCCCACCGCCTTGTGGACCCCACCGCCTTGTGGACACTGCTGCGGTGCCCCACCGCCTTGTGGACACTGCTGCGGTGCCCCACCGCCTTGTGGACACTGCTGCACTGCTGTGCCCCACCGCCTTGTGGACACTGCTGCGGTGCCCCACCGCCTTGTGGACACTGCTGCTGCTGCTGCCCCACCGCCTTGTGGACACTGCCTGTGGACACTGCTGCGGTGCCCACCGCCTTGTGGACACTGCTGCGGTGCCCACACTGCTGCGGTGCCCCACCGCCTTGTGGACACTGCTGTGGACACTGGTGCCCCACCGCCTTGTGGACACTGCTGCGGTGCTGCTGCGGTGCCCCACCGCCTTGTGGACACTGCTGGTGCCCCACCGCCTTGTGGACACTGCCTGCCCCACCGCCTTGTGGACACTGCTGCGGTGCCCCACCGCCTGTGGACACTGCTGCGGTGCCCCACCGCCTTGTGGACACTGCTGCGGTGCCCCACCGCCTTGTGGACACTGCTGTGCCCCACCGCCTTGTGGACACTGCTGCGGTGCCCCACCGCCTTGTGGACACTGCTGGACACTGCTGCGGTGCCCCACCGCCTTGTGGACACTGCTGCGGTGCCCCACCGCCTTGTGGACACTGCTGCGGTGCCCCACCGCCTTGTGGACCCCACCGCCCGCCTTGTGGACACTGCTGCGGTGCCCCACCGCCTTGTGGACACCGCCTTGTGCTGCTGCGGTGCCCCACCGCCTTGTGGACACTGCTGCGGTGCCCCACCGCCTTGTGGACACTGCACTGCGGTGCCCCACCGCCTTGTGGACACTGCTGCGGTGCCCCACCGCCTTGTGGACACTGCTGCGGTGCCCCACCGCCTTGTGGGACACTGCTGCGCTACCGCCTTGTGGACACTGCTGCCCCACCGCGTGGACACTGCCCTACCGCCTTGTGGACACTGCTGCGGTGCCCTACCGCCTTGTGGACACTGCTGTGCTTTATATTGTGAAGTGTTTATTTACATGTTATGCTAAACGGTTCTGATCCGTTGCATCAGACTCGTGTTTTTCATTTATTTTATGTAGCCTAGGCTTACTGGTTGTATGAATTTGGGATCTATCGTCCCACAACTGTCCCAGAGTCAGTTTGGAATAGGGTATTTCCTTCTCAACAAGCTGACCAATAGTAGAAAGGTTGGATCTATTCTATTGGGGATAGTACTGACATAGGCTAGTGATGATGCTGTTTATTAATTGAGTAAAAATGTTAAACTGTTGCATCCTGGAGTTGCATGTTTATGTTAAGATGAATTACCAGAATGTGGGGGTGGGCGCCCTAGCCCGGTCTCCGTCACCGGGCGCCCTAGCCCGGTCTCCGTCACCGGGCGCCCCTAGCCTGGTTGTATGGTCTCAGTCCCAGAGTCAGTTTGGAATAGGGTATTTCCTCAACAAGCTGACCAATAGTAGAAAGGTTGGATCTATTCAGGGGATAGTACTGACATAGGCTAGTGATGATGCTGTTTATTAATTGAGTAAAAATGTTAAACTGTTGCATCCTGGAGTTGCATGTTTATGTTAAGATGAATTACCAGAATGTGGGGGTGGGCCCGGTCTCAGTCGCCCTAGCCCGGTCTCCGGGCGCCCTAGCCCGGTCTCCGTCACCGGGCGCCCTAGCCCGGTCTCCGTCACCGGGCGCCCTAGCCCGGTCTCCGTCACCGGGCGCCCTAGCCCGGTCTCCGTCACCGGGCGCCCTAGCCCGGTCTCCGTCACCGGGCGCCCTAGCCCGGTCTCCGTCACCGGGCGCCCTAGCCGGGTTAAGCAGGGTAGCCTAGTGGTTAGAGCGTTGGACTAGTAACCGAAAGGTTGCAAGTTCGAATCCCCGAGCTGACAAGGTACAAATCTGTCGTTCTGCCCCTGAACAGGCAGTTAACCCACTGTTCCCAGGCCGTCATTGAAAATAAGAATTTGTTCTTAACTGACTTGCCTGGTTAAATAAAGGTAAAATAAAATAAATAAAAAGCACCCAATGCATATGGGTCTGGTGGTTTTTCAGTCATTTGTTGCCTGTCATATGTCCGAAACGCTGACACACCAGTCTTTATTTTCCTGTTACAGTGACCCCTGAACACCCCAGCCCTCCCCTCCTCTCCATCCCCTCCATCCACACAACATACCTCTTTTCCTCCTCTGTGCTCCTATTCCTTTCTGTCCTTCCTCTTCCTCGTTGATGGTAAAGAGGGCAGGGATGACAGACCGGCTGCCCCCCTTCCTCAGCTTTTCCTTGCGCACTGGTCCCCTTACACAGCCCCCTGGCATCCCTCTGTCCCAGCACCCAGTTTGGCCAACCCTGGGAGCGGGGCAGGAAACCACACCCCTCCGCCAGCTGCTGTGGGTGTGTAGATAAAGTCCCCCCACACCACCACAACTGAAGTCCTGCCAGGCTAAAGGCTAACAGACAATGCTAGCTAGCTGCAGGCTAACCTCCTCTGTCGGAAGCACATCTCAGCTCTTCTCCTCCGAGTGTGTCAGGTCGGTAGGGAGAGAGCGAGAGAGCGAGAGAGAGGCAGTCTGCAACTGTAGTGGCAGGCGATATGAGAGAGACAAACACCAAATTGAGACTCTGCACGCAGAATTCTGCAAAAAAATATCCTCCGTGTACAACGTAGAACACCAAATAATGCATGCAGAGCAGAATTAGGCCGATACCCACTAATTATCAAAATCCAGAAAAGAGACGTTAAATTCTATAACCACCTAAAAGTAAGCGATTCCCAAACCTTCCATAACAAAGCCATCACCTACAGAGAGATGAACCTGGAGAAGAGTCCCCTAAGCAAGCTGGTCCTGGGGCTCTGTTCACAAACACAAACACACCCCACAGAGCCGCAGGACAGCAGCACAATTAGACCCAACCAAATCATGTGAAAACAAAAAGAAAATTACTTGACACATTGGAAAGACAAAAAAACAGAGCAAACTAGAATGCTATTTGGCCCTACACAGAGAGTACACAGTGGCAGAATACCTGACCACTGTGACTGACCCTAAACAGAGAGTGGCAGAATACCTGACCACTGTGACTGACCCTAAACAGAGAGTGGCAGAATACCTGACCACTGTGACTGACCCTAAACAGAGAGTACACAGTGGCAGAATACCTGACCACTGTGACTGACCCTAAACAGAGAGTGGCAGAATACCTGACCACTGTGACTGACCCTAAACAGAGAGTGGCAGAATACCTGACCACTGTGACTGACCCTAAACAGAGAGTACACAGTGGCAGAATACCTGACCACTGTGACTGACCCTAAACAGAGAGGACACAGTGGCAGAATACCTGACCACTGTGACTGACCCTAAACAGAGAGGACATAGTGGCAGAATACCTGACCACTGTGACTGACCCAAACTTAAGGAAAGCTTTGACTATGTACAGACTCAGTGAGCATAGCCTTGCTATTGAGAAAGGCCGCAGTAGTAGGCAGACATGGCTCTCAAGAGAAGACAGGCTATGTGCTCACTGCCCACAAAATGAGGTGGAAACTGAGCTGCACTTCCTAACCTCCTGCCCAATGTATGACCATATTAGCGACACATATTTCCCTCAGATTACACAGATCCACAAAGAATATGAAAACAAATCCAATTTTGCTAAACTCTCATATCTACTGGGTGAAATTCCACAGTGTGCCATCACAGCAGCAAGATTTGTGACCTGTTGCCACAAGAAAAGGGCAACCAGTGAAGAACAAACACCATTGTAAATACAACCCATATTTATGCTTATTTATTTTCCCTTTTGTACTTCAACCATTTGTACATTGTTACAACACTGTATATAGACATAATGACATTTGTAATGTCTTTATTGTTTTGAAACTTCTGTATGTTTAATTTTTAATGTTCATTTTTATTGTATATTTCACTTTATATATTATCTACCTCACTTGCTTTAGCAATGTTAACACGTGTTTCCCATGCCAACAAATCCCTTGAATTGAGAGAGAGAGAGAGCGCGAGAGAGAGAGCGCGAGAGGGCGAGAGAGAGGGCGAGAGAGAGGGAGAGGGAGAGAGGGCGAGGGCGAGAGAGAGAGAGAGGAGGGCGAGAGAGAGAGAGGGGGCGAGAGAGAGAGGGCGAGAGAGAGAGGGCGAGGGCGAGGGCGAGAGAGAGAGAGGGCGAGGGCGAGAGAGAGAGAGGGCGAGGAGAGAGAGGGCGAGAGAGAGAGAGAGAGAGAGGGCGAGAGAGAGAGAGAGAGAGGCGAGAGAGAGAGAGAGAGAGAGAGAGAGGGAGAGAGAGAGGGGGAGAGAGAGAGAGAGGGCGAGAGAGAGAGAGGGGGCGAGAGAGAGAGAGAGGCGAGAGA
Source organism: Oncorhynchus gorbuscha (assembly GCF_021184085.1). Classification (NCBI taxonomy): domain Eukaryota; kingdom Metazoa; phylum Chordata; class Actinopteri; order Salmoniformes; family Salmonidae; genus Oncorhynchus; species Oncorhynchus gorbuscha. The sequence goes on from NC_060184.1 coordinate 3,210,947, forward strand.
GAGAGAGGGCGAGGGCGAGAGAGAGAGGGCGAGAGAGAGAGGGCGAGGGCGAGAGAGAGAGGGCGAGGGCGAGAGAGAGAGAGAGAGAGGGCGAGAGAGAGAGAGAGAGAGAGGGCGAGAGAGCGAGAGAGAGAGAGAGAGAGAGAGAGAGGGCGAGAGAGAGAGAGAGAGAGAGAGAGAGAGAGAGAGAGAGAGAGAGAGAGAGGGCGAGAGAGAGAGAGAGAGAGAGAGAGAGAGGGCGAGAGAGAGAGAGAGAGAGAGAGAGAGAGAGAGAGAGAGGGCGAGAGAGAGAGAGAGAGAGAGAGAGAGAGAGAGAGAGAGAGGGCGAGAGAGAGAGAGAGAGGGCGAGAGAGAGAGCGAGAGAGAGAGAGAAAGAGGGCGAGAAAGAGGGCGAGAGAGAGGGGGCGAGAGAGAGGGGGCGAGAGAGAGAGAGAGAGAGAGAGAGAGAGAGAGAGAGAGAGAGAGAGGGCGAGCGAGCGAGCGCGAGAGAGAGGGCGAGCGAGAGAGAGAGCGAGCGAGAGATCGAGAGAGAGCGTGAGACAGCAGTGGCAGGTGATATTGGTGATAGTGGCAGCCCAGGAGAACAGAGCAGAGCAGAGCAGAGCAGCAGAGCAGAGCAGCAGGCCAGCAGAGCAGAGCAGGCCAGCAGAGCAGAGCAGGCCAGCAGAGCAGCAGAGCAGAGCAGGCCAGGAGAGCAGAGCAGGCCAGGAGAGCAGAGCAGAGCAGGCCAGCAGAGCAGAGCAGCAGAGCAGGCCAGGAGAGCAGGCCAGCAGAGCAGGCCAGCAGAGCAGAGCAGAGCAGGCCAGCAGAGCAGAGCAGGCCAGCAGAGCAGGCCAGGAGAGCAGAGCAGGCCAGGAGAGCAGAGCAGAGCAGGCCAGGAGAGCAGAGCAGAGCAGGCCAGGAGAGCAGAGCAGAGCAGAGCACAGCAGGCCAGCAGAGCAGAGCAGAGCAGGCCAGCAGAGCAGAGCAGAGCAGGCCAGCAGAGCAGAGCAGGCCAGCAGAGCAGAGCAGCAGAGCAGGCCAGGAGAGCAGGCCAGGAGAGCAGAGCAGGCCAGCAGAGCAGAGCAGCAGAGCTGAGCAGAGCAGAGCAGGCCAGGAGGAGCAGAGCAGGCCAGGAGAGCAGAGCAGGCCAGGAGAGCAGAGCAGAGCAGCAGCACAGTGCAGGCCAGCAGAGCAGGCCAGGAGAGCAGGCCAGGAGAGCAGAGCAGAGCAGGCCAGCAGAGCAGAGCAGCAGAGCAGAGCAGAGCAGAGCAGGCCAGGAGAGCAGAGCAGAGCAGAGCAGGCCAGCAGAGCAGAGCAGGAAGATTTGTAGAGGAGTTTTTACCCTGCTTCTAAACCAGTCCTGTACACACCCCTTTTACTGTCTCCCATTCAACTCTCACCTCACCCACATGCCCCAACCACACACACAGTTCAATCTGATCTTTGTCCCCATGCAGAAAACAATGTAACCCTGTACTGACACGTGAACCCTGCTCACATACCAAGCCCATTCAGACCACAGACCTTAAGCCTCTATTCAGGAAGTGATCTTCTGGCCAAGAGACTTTTGTTAAGAGCCCCAGCGCTCCTCCTGAACATTAACGCAGTATGGTTTTAGAAACATATGGAACACATCTTTCATACAAGTGACAAACAATTTTAATAAAGACAGCGACACTCCACCTGAGGGGGGATAGACAAGGTGACACTCCACCTGAGGGGGATAGACAAGGTGACACCCCACCTGAGGGGGGCTAGACAAGGTGACACTCCACCTGAGGGGGGCTAGACAAGGTGACACCCCACCTGAGGGGGGCTAGACAAGGTGACACCCCACCTGAGGGGGGCTAGACAAGGTGACACCCCACCTGAGGGGGATAGACAAGGTGACACTCCACCTGAGGGCGGCTAGACAAGGTGACACTCCATCTGGAGGGGGGCTAGACAAGGTGACACCCCATCTGGGGGGGGGGGGGGATAGACAAGTTGACACCCCATCTGGGTGGGGGGGGCTAGACAAGGTGGATCTTTTTGTGTCAGTAAAATGAGAGAAATGGTGCTGGAAACCTTTACGTGCAAATATTGATATAAAACCATCCTATAGGAAGTAAACTTGGAGTCATGTGATGACATGTTCCTCCCACTATGACTCAGGAAAGCATGCAGTTTACAGATTAAATCAATGAATGCTGAACTTCAACAGGGTGGTGAAAGTGCAGAGTGATAAATGTCGACGGTCTTATTCCGGTGCCATGATCAGAGACGCTTGGCTGCCGTAAAAATAATCTCGCTCTTTGCTCCGTAATAATCTCACTCTTTGCTCCGTAATAATCTCACTCTTTGCTCCGTAATAATCTCACTCTTTGCTCCGTAATAATCTCACTCTTTGCTCCGTAATAATCTCACTCTTTGCTCCGTAATAATCTCACTCTTTGCTCCGTAATAATCTCACTCTTTGCTCCGTAATAATCTCACTCTTTGCTCCGTAATAATCTCACTCTTTGCTCCGTAATAATCTCACTCTTTGCTCCGTAATAATCTCACTCTTTGCTCCGTAATAATCTCACTCTTTGCTCCGTAATAATCTCACTCTTTGCTCCGTAATAATCTCACTCTTTGCTCCGTAATAATCTCACTCTTTGCTCCGTAATAATCTCACTCTTTGCTCCGTAATAATCTCACTCTTTGCTCCGTAATAATCTCACTCTTTGCTCCGTAATAATCTCACTCTTTGCTCCGTAATAATCTCACTCTTTGCTCCGTAATAATCTCACTCTTTGCTCCGTAATAATCTCACTCTTTGCTCCGTAATAATCTCATCTATATACCCACACTGTATCTGCCAGCTGTTGGCTAGAGAGCACATACCAGAGTATTGTGACAAAAATAACATTTCCATCGCATTTTCAACTGATGGGTAATATTTTTATTTTATTCGGTACATGGGAATTTAACCACAAAAGATATCTTTATGGTCACTACGTCATCACGCATAATCCTTTATCCACAACAACAGGAAACATCTCTGGTGGGGAAATTCTCCTTTAGTTTTAAGGCAGATTTGAGAATATTTGCATGAACATGTAACTGGATGGAAACCTAGACATTGATATGAAATAACTTCAATATGTTTTCAAAACCGCTTCACAAGCGATGATTATTAAGGTTTCTAAACGTTAAAAATAGGGTGTTTGTATTGTAGTTCACATGTCCCCACCGGTAAACTCTGTTTATAGGGGAAAGGGGGGGACCTAGTCAGTTGTACAACAACTGTTTGGGCCTACCATAATCCACATCGTTGGTGTCCGAGAACAGTGGGCTAACTGCCTCGCTCGGGGGGAGCAGTGGGTTAACTGCCTCGCTCGGGGGGAACAGTGGGTTAACTGCCTCGCTCGGGGGGAACAGTGGGCTAACTGCCTCGCTCGGGGGAACAGTGGGCTAACTGCCTCGCTCGGGGGGAACAGTGGGCTAACTGCCTCGCTCGGGGGAACAGTGGGCTAACTGCCTCGCTCGGGGGAACAGTGGGTTAACTGCCTCGCTCGGGGGGGAACAGTGGGTTAACTGCCTCGCTCGGGGGGAACAGTGGGTTAACTGCCTCGCTCGGGGGGAACAGTGGGTTAACTGCCTCGCTCGGGGGGAACAGTGGGTTAACTGCCTCGCTCGGGGGAACAGTGGGTTAACTGCCTCGCTCGGGGGAACAGTGGGCTAACTGCCTCGCTCGGGGGAACAGTGGGCTAACTGCCTCGCTCGGGGGAACAGTGGGTTAACTGCCTCGCTCGGGGGAACAGTGGGTTAACTGCCTCGCTCGGGGGAACAGTGGGCTAACTGCCTCGCTCGGGGGAACAGTGGGCTAACTGCCTCGCTCGGGGGAACAGTGGGCTAACTGCCTCGCTCGGGGGAACAGTGGGCTAACTGCCTCGCTCGGGGGAACAGTGGGCTAACTGCCTGGGCTAACTGCCTCGGGGGGAACAGTGGGCTAACTGCCTCGCTCGGGGGAACAGTGGGTTAACTGCCTCGCTCGGGGGAACAGTGGGTTAACTGCCTCGCTCGGGGGGGAACAGTGGGTTAACTGCCTCGTTCAGGGGAACAGTGGGTTAACTGCCTCGCTCAGGGGAACAGTGGGTTAACTGCCTCGCTCAGGGGAACAGTGGGTTAACTGCCTCGTTCAGGGGAACAGTGGGTTAACTGCCTCGTTCAGGGGAACAGTTAACCTTCAAAAATGCCCAGGCTAATGGAAGGCAGTTAGCCTGGGTATGGGGCTCTTGAGCTAATCCACTCTCTGTACTCCATGCCATCTGCCAAAGAAAAACACCACCTGCTAGACAAAACAGATTTAGGGCCCAGTTATCCCTCTCTCTTCACCTCTTCCTCCCTGGTGTAAACTCAGACGTTTCAGGTCATTACCATAGATCCCGTCTTGGGACAATCGGTGTCATTTAGTAAATACAGCATCTCTATGGCAACCAAGATGCCACTGCAGCTAGCTTAAATAAGCCACTGCAGCTAGCTTAAAGCTAGGCTAGGTTGAAGGAGCCACTGCAGATAGCTTAAAGCTAGACTGGGTTGGAGGAGCCACTGCAGATTAAGCTATCTAGACCTAATAATTATCATCAAAAACAAACTTTATTACCAACATAAACGGGAGGCAACACTCGTATTATAATTGTCTTAACAGCCAATGTATTATTAAACATGACCAATAGAAACAGGTAGATTTAGCCGTCACCGAACACCACATCTCCATCTTCCGTGCCAAAAGGTTGAAGGTACGTATCGTCAGGATCGTAAGAAAAGCCATGCGTTAAACGTAAATGTGAAATTTAATCTGTGAACATATACAAACAAACATGTTACCATGACGGACTAACATTTTAGGCTCGTTGCCATTCCGACGTACAATAATACCGTTCAGAGTTTTGGCAGTTTCATCTCACCAACAGAGAAAATAAGGTACACAAAAGGAGTGCAAACACTAACAAGCGTAAACACAGTATATAAAAAACAGAGGTCAGGGAAACAGGTCTCCTGCACGGTTTCAAGTTAAAAGTCTTCGTTCTCTATTACTCCTCAGTTGAGTTTACTTCACATTTCGGCAGCTAATGTAATGGATTAGCTACCAACCTTTGTTTGCAAGCCAAAGTCTACATAGTACTTGTTTGTCGGTTATGCATAAGGTCATGCATGCACCTTATCAACAACAAAGAAATGACTCATTCAATATTGCGCCATCCCATTCTCTGGGCTCTGTCTGCAATCATAACAAGTAGTATCTACCAGGAATAATGAATCATAATAATATATGTTTGAAGAATCTATGAATTATGTATGACCACAAGAATCTTTGCCACTCAAAATACTTTGGTATAATAAAAAATAAAATACAAATATTTCATCAACTCAAAATCTTGCCCAAGCACATTCTGTAGGAGGGGTTATAATAAAAAAGATGTATATGAATCTCTATCTCAACAACTAATCCACACAAAACTGTGACTCATCTCGAATCATTTCTAGTCATCTCTCCTCCTATTCAGGATTTTTCTTCTCTTGACTTTATAAACTGCGATTCAGGAAACTACTCATCAGGCAACTTTCATAAATTAGGTGGAACATTACATTTTCATGTGCCTTAATAACTGACCTGTAAAAACAAATGAAATGTTAAATTAGGAGCCTTTCAGTCACCCACGTGCCATGATTGGCTGATAACCAATGAGGACATGCGGATGACATTGGTCTGCCATACCTGCTTCTATAAACCAATGAGGTAATCTAACGATGGCTTAGTAGAACTGCAGGATCTCCACTTTCTGGATGACAGAGTTTTGAAATCAGTGGAATGAAAGTATGTTGACTAAGGACAGGGAGAAAACACCTGTCTCCGGATGACATCTTCAAACTAAGGGCAACCATGGCATCTGTGCCAGAGAGGGAGAAGCGTTCATCCATGGATACCCGTAAGAGAGTCTAGCTAGCTACATTCAGAAATAATACGTTTCAATTTAGGGTGCAGTAATTTAATAATATATAGATTTCTACATTTATTTTGCAACACTGGTAAATGTGTTGCCAGCAGCACAGCTGCAGTCACCAACATTGTAACATAAAAACAGCCAGTTACCACTCTGCACAAGGTCCTGCTCCCAAAACTACTGGGGAAAAGCATTTCTAGTCATCCAGTTATTTTTCCTACAGTCCGTGGCTCCCAAATACTAGGGAAAAGCATTGTAGTCAGCCAGTTAGGCCTACAGTCCGTGCTCCCAAATACTGGGGAAAAGCATTGTAGTCAGCCAGTTAGGCCTACAGTCCGTGCTCCCAAATACTTGGGGAAAAGCATTGTAGTCAGCAATGTTAGGCCTAATTTAATAATATATAGATTTCCCAAATACTGAGGAAAAGCATTGTAGTCAGCCAGTTAGGCCTACAGTCCGTGCTCCCAAATACTGGGGAAAAGCATTGTAGTCAGCCAGTTAGGCCTACAGTCCGTGCTCCCAAATACTGGGGAAAAGTATTGTAGTCAGCCAGTTAGGCCTACAGTCCGTGCTCCCAAATACTGGGGAAAAGTATTGTAGTCAGCCAGTTAGGCCTACAGTCCGTGCTCCCAAATACTGGGGAAAAGTATTGTAGTCAGCCAGTTAGGCCTACAGTCCGTGCTCCCAAATACTGGGGAAAAGCATTGTAGTCAGCCAGTTAGGCCTACAGTCCGTGCTCCCAAATACTGGGGAAAAGCATTGTAGTCAGCCAGTTAGGCCTACAGTCCGTGCTCCCAAATACTGGGGAAAAGCATTGTAGTCAGCCAGTTAGGCCTACAGTCCGTGCTCCCAAATACTGGGGAAAAAGTAGGATTCATTAGGTTACATCATTACCACCACAGTAGCCCCACACGGCTATAAAAATGTATTACGCAACCAGATGGCCATTAAACACACAAGAGCATGGCATATTTAGATCGTGGAATAGGCCTAGACTAAATCATATTTCCTTTCTATTTTACAGCTCAGGCGGTTATTCTAGACAAGGCTCTTCTTTGTCTTTAGAGTATCATTCTCACACAAGTCATTTGCTGATGGCCCCAAGCCTATACTACACCATCTACTGGTATAACGTCATTATCAAATGCCGTTCTAAAACAAGCTTTAGACTTTTATTTTGGAAATGAAACCAGAAGCTGCTAAGCAACTAACATCTGGGCTAGAGTTGAGTGATTAGTTAACTTTGACTAGCTACGTTCACTTCCTGTCCTTTGCAGATGCCACATTCGTGACAAAAGTTTGTACGTATTGAGAAGATCTGTAACTACTGAGAAAAGGGAGACAAATTAAGAATTTAATATGTAAATCTTAATTTACAGGGTTTGTACGTTTACAGATCTAATTTAAAATGGTTATGTTTCATGCATGACTTTTCTTACAATCCTAACAATTTACGTATGGATTTCCTTACGATTCTAACAATACATATGTTCAACTTTTTGGCAGGTATTTGGCTCCATATGAACGCAACCCAAAGTTTGGAAAATGTCAAAGTATGCAGCGTCCGTCTCACAACGGAGCCTTCAACCGTAAGGGGGCGCTGCGATTCCATGCCAACGGAGCCTTCAACCGCAAGGGGCGCTGCGATTCCATGCCAACGGAGCCTTCAACCGCAAGAGGGCGCTGCGATTCCATGCCAACGGAGCCTTCAACCGTAAGGGGGCGCTGCGATTCCATGCCAACGGAGCCTTCAACCGTAAGGGGGCGCTGCGATTCCATGCCAACGGAGCCTTCAACCGTAAGGGGCGCTGCGATTCCATGCCAACGGAGCCTTCAACCGGGGCGCTCAACCGCAAGAGGGCGCTGCGATTCCATGCCAACGGAGCCTTCAACCGTAAGGGGGCGCTGCGATTCCATGCCAACGGAGCCTTCAACCGCAAGAGGGCGCTGCGATTCCATGCCAACGGAGCCTTCAACCGTAAGGGGGCGCTGCGATTCCATGCCAACGGAGCCTTCAACCGTAAGGGGGCGCTGCGATTCCATGCCACCGGAGCCTTCAACCGTAAGGGGGCGCTGCGATTCCATGCCAACGGAGCCTTCAACCGTAAGGGGGCGCTGCGATTCCATGCCAACGGAGCCTTCAACCGTAAGGGGGCGCTGCGATTCCATGCCAACGGAACCTTCAACCGTAAGGGGGCGCTGCGATTCCACGCCAACGGAGCCTTCAACCGTAAGGGGGCGCTGCGATTCCACGCCAACGGAGCCTTCAACCTCAAGAGGGCGCTGCGATTCCACATCAACGGATCCTTCAACCGCAAGGGGGCGCTGCGATTCCACGCCATTGTGGGCATTCCCATTGAAATAAATGACATCCGGCGCAACACAAACTGCTTATGGGTAGGGTAAGGCTTATGGGTAATGTAAGGCTTATGGGTAAGGTAAGGCTTATGGGTAATGTAAGGCTTATGGGTAAGGTAAGGCTTATGGGTAAGGTAAGGCTTATGGGTAAGGTAAGGCTTATGGGTAATGTAAGGCTTATGGGTAATGTAAGGCTTATGGGTAATGTAAGGCTTATGGGTAATGTAAGGCTTATGGGTAATGTAAGGCTTCAACATAAATGAGGCGGACTTAGACCATCCACAGTTCAATCTCAAATTGGGGTACAAAAATGTCACACTATTTCATCACCAGACGCAGAGAACGATTTGAGATTGATTAGGACTGGGGAGGTATAGGTTAGTGGGCCTGGGCCCCATGGAACCGCCAACGCTGGGCCCCATCGAACCGCCCACGCTGGGCCCCATCGAACCGCCCACGCTGGGCCCCATCGAACCGCCCACGCTGGGCCCCATCGAACCGCCCACGCTGGGCCCCATCGAATCGCCCACGCTGGGCCCCATTGAACCGCCCACGCTGGGCCCCATTGAACCACCGTTCAATCTCAAATGGGCAAAAATGTCCCTATTTCAACCAGACCGTTTGAGATGTACTGGGCCCCATAGAACCACCGTGGGCCTGGGCCCCATCGAACCACCGTACTGGGCCCCATTGAACCACCGTACTGGGCCCCATAGAACCACCGTACTGGGCCCCATAGAACCACCGTACTGGGCCCCATAGAACCACCGTACTGGGCCCCATAGAACCACCGTACTGGGCCCCATAGAACCACCGTACTGGGCCCCATAGAACCACCGTACTGGGCCCCATAGAACCACCGTACTGGGCCCCATAGAACCACCGTACTGGGCCCCATAGAACCACCGTACTGGGCCCCATAGAACCACCGTACTGGGCCCCATAGAACCACCGTACTGGGCCCCATAGAACCACCGTACTGGGCCCCATAGAACCACCGTACTGGGCCCCATAGAACCACCGTACTGGGCCCCATAGAACCACCGTACTGGGCATATATTCCTTATTCCTGGGAACAACATAATACATCAAATGGCCAAAAACTAGATTATAGGCCATGATGCAAACACATAGCCTAACACTGAAAACAAATCTCTTCCACAGTAGGCTAAACCTCTTCATCCGATCAGCAGGCAGTGCTTGGATTTGGTCACTACACTGCCTGGAATTCAACTCCGGAAGAAATGAGCGTTTGAGTCAGGACGCGTTCCTCTCAAGACCTCAACAAGTCAGAATGTTGAATACAATTATATATTTTTAAATATCATAGTAGGAGGTCGGCAGAGAAGTTTCCTTATTCAAACGCTAATTTCTATTTCACGTAGAATAGAATGTAACGTCGTGTTTCCAGGCAAGGCACGACAGCCCAGCAAAGCCACAATCCCTTTATGTAATCTATAGCCACCCATTTGATAACCTGGACGCAACATGAGTTCCCTTGTCCGGGTTGGAACAATTCAGAAGTGTGCCGAACATGACAGGGATACTGTGTAATAGAGATTCAAAATTAAACGATATATGCTGGTTACAAAATCCGGGGCTGTTCCCACCCGCTGCGCCTGTCATATCAACTCAGCGGGGAACACCGGGAATTCTACGGCAGCAGGAATTCCAAACTGCGCGGTGTAACATCCCCAGCCAAACAGGTGAATCTAGCCTAGTGCCCGAATTAGTCTGGAGAACGACCAAACAGCTCGTTAAAAAGTATTAGTGTTAAAAGTAGTATTTTTCCGTTTCAAACAAACACAGTTGCATAATAACCGGCGGGTTCAGTGATCTATGGGTTGATAGTTAATCCGGTCCCCGTGACCCGACGGCTCTCGCTACTTCCAATCACATATTCTCATCGACAAAAGAGAATAGTGGGGTTCAAAAGCCTCCCCCGTACGGTCCACGGACACCCCAAGTTAATGGACACGTTAAACGAGAGAAGTTGTCGAGGGCAGCTCACCTTGTGTCTCTGGAGATGCGTTGCTGCTGTCCTGGTCGGCCATTCCTGACGTCGACTGAGGGATTAGCCTGGAGACGGTGGAACGGGGGAAACCGGTCCCCTGGCGGACAGGTGGAGGACAACACACACTTCTGTTTTAATCACATCTCTGATCGCTGTTCATGCACCTGTTCCGTTCCCCCCCTAAAGAATAGGCTAATCATACTGATAAATAAAGGTTTCTGAACGACGTGTACGCATTCCTTGGCTTTATCAACGACAGTATGGGCACAAGTTCAGAGTCCGCAGTTCAGATGAAGTGAAATGAATACACAGTGGGGTTTAATACTGTGTAACTCTTACAGCGGGTTCACTTCATGTGAAACATTAACCTAGATGATTCGGATAAGTGTTGATACAACTCGCCTAAAAAAAGGTACAGATCTAGGATTAGTTTCCCCTGCTCCAAATCCTAACCGTTAGTGAGGGGAAATGCTGAAATGATCCCAGATCAGCGTTTAGGGCCAACTTCACGCTACACAGTAGATAGACTACAGTATATGTAAATATACTGCCACCTACTGGTAAAACCTGGATAATGATCATAACGATCATGGTATTGCTTTGGCTGCACTCAGACAGACGTAACAATGTGTTACGTTTTAATAGCTAAACACGGTCTTCATCAGGGTATCATGACTATTTCAAATGTATCTTTATTAAAAAGTAATTTCAGAATATTTTGGAAAGCAAGCTGGCTAACTCATTGACCCTGCTTTGTAGTTGGCCCCTGTGGTGTTGGTCTTAGTGGTGACTGTTTTACAACCACGATTTCACTGCAACATAGATAAATGAGACACAATGTGGAACATATTTAGACAAAGTTGTCAAACGTTTCTAATATTTTCTATTTAACTGAGTTTGAGTTCTTGTGTATTTAATTTATGCTATGTTTTGCTCTTCATTTGAGTTCTTACAGTGATTGTGGTTTGTTGAAATGATTTTATTTTGGGCTCATTTATATCAGAAATAGGAAACACATTGAAGGGAGTTTTTACAAGCGTTTTAGTCACCTCAGGGGCAACGAGTAAAAACACAAATACATACAATATCTGAGGGGGTACTGTGGCCCATAAAACCGGATCAATAACTCAATTTCTGGTTTATTAAGAAAGCACTTTGCTCCCAGGTATGTTTTGTAACGTTTCATCAGGCCTCCATACAGAACCCCTGGGAGCAGCTGCAGTGTCCTTTGTCGTGAATTCACCTACAACTCCAGCACCTGCATGTGGTCTATGTTCTTCAGCTTTTGTCATTAACAAGCCTAAAACTTAAGATATTTGTTTTGGGTTGTCAAGTAAGACAATTTCCATTTCAAACTTATCTTTACCCCCCAAAAAATAAACAAAAGTTATTTCAGAATATTTAATATTTAGGCAAGCTAACGCACTGAGCCTGCTTTGTAGTAAACCCCTCAGAACATAAAAGGTAAACAATGAAATATTCCAACAGGCGTAGAGACCAACAGCAAACACAGCGAATAGTTAACACAGATAAATAGACCCGATTGAAGTGTTGGGTAATATGTACATCCATCCCAATGCATTACCTGAAAGCAGTGAGCAGGGCTGCAAAAGAAATCAACAGATAAGGCCTTTCTCTCTAGCAGCAGCCTATTGTACTGTCTGACCCTTCATAAGACATGATTTGTTTTGTAGGGTGACCACATGTTCCAGATTGGGCCGGATAGTCCCACATTTTGGCCCTTTGTCCCACAACCAATCATGTCCTGTATTTTACCCACAAATTCAAACACAACAAATTTACCAACAAAAAAAAAAGCAGGATGCTTCTGCCCAAAACTGTATTAAATGTAGAATACAAAGTCCCACAAAATCATTCCATATTTGGGTATTTTAAATGTGGTCACCCTAGTCAGTGGCAGTGGTATAAAGTACTTTAAAATACTACTTAAGTTCTTTTTTGGGGTATCTGTACTTTACAATTCATATTTTTGTCAACTTTTACTTAACTACAGTTGAAGTCGGAAGTTTACAGAGACTTAGGTTGGAGTCATTAAAACTCAGACAGTTACTCAACCACTCCACAAATTTCTTGTTAACAAACTATAGTTTTGGCAAGTCGGTTAGGACATCTACTTTGTGGATGACACAAGTCATTTTTCCAACAATTGTTAACAGACAGATTATTTAACTTATAATTCACTGTATCACAATTCCAGTGGGTCAGAAGTTTACATTAACTAAGCTGACTGTGCCTTTAAACAGCTTGGAAAAGCCCAGAAAATGATGTCATTGCTTTAGAAGCTTCTGATAGGCTAATTGACATCATTTGAGTCAATTGGGGGTGTACCTGTGGATGTATTTCAAGGAGTGCCTTCAAACTCAGTGCCTCTTTGTTTGACATCATGGGAAAATCAAAGGAAATCAGCCAAAACATTGTAGACCTTCACAAGTCTGGTTCATCCTTGGGAGCAATTTCCAAACACCTGAATGTACCACATTCATCTGTACAAACAATAGTACGCAAGTAAGAACACCATGGGACCACAAAGCCGTCATACCGCTCAGGAATGAGACACGTTCTGTCTCCTAGAGATGAACGTACTTTGGTGTGAAATGTGTAAATCAATCCCAGAACAACAGCAAAGGACCTTGTGAAGATACTGGAGGAAACGGGTACAAAAGTATCTATATCCACAGTAAAACGAGTCATTTATCGACATAACCTGAAAGGCCGCTCAGCAAGGAAGACACTGCTCCAAAACTGCCATTAAAAAAGCCAGACTACGGTTTGCAACTGCACATGGGGACAAAGATCGTACTTTTTAGAGAAATGTCCTCTGGTCTGATGAAACAAAAATAGAACTGTTAGCCATAATGACTATTGTTATGTTTGGAGGAAAAAGGGGGAGGCTTGCAAGCCGAAGAACACCATCCCAACCGTGAAGCACAGGGGTGGCAGCATAATGTTATGGGGGTGATTTACTGCAGGAGGGACTGGTCCACTTCAAACTAGAAAGCATCATGAGGAAAGAAAATGTGGAAATATTGAAGCAACATCTAGACATTAGTCAGGAAGTTAAAGCTTGGTCGCAAATGAGTCTTCCAAATGGACAATGACCCCAAGCATACTTCCAAAGTTGTGGCAAAATTGCTTAAGGACAACAAAGTCAAGGTATTGGAGTGGCCATCACAAAGCCCTGATCTCAATCCTATAGAACATTTGTGGGCAGAACTGAAAAACCGTGTGCCAGCAAGAAGGCCTACAAACCTGACTCAGTTACACCAGCTCTGTCAGGAGGAATGGGCCAAAATTCACCCAACTTATTGTGGAAGGCTACCTGAAACGTTAACCCAAGTTAAACAATTGAAAGGCAATGCTAACAAATCCTAATTGAGTATGTAAACTTCTGACCCACTGGGAATGTGATGAAATAAATAAAAGCTGAAATAAATCACTCTACTATTATTCTAACATTTCACATTCGTAAAATAAAGTGGTGATCCTAACTGACCTTAGACAGGGAATGTTTACTAGGATTAAATGTCAGGAATTGTGAAAAACTAAGTTTAAATGTATTTGGCTAAGGTGTATGTAAACTTCTGACTTCAACTGTACATGCCTAAAGAAAATAATGTACTTTTTACTCCTTACATTTTCCACAACACCCAAAAATACTCATTACATTTTGAATGGTTAGCAGGACAGGAAAATGGTCCAATTCACACACTAATCAAAGAGAACATCTCTGGTCATCCCTACTGCCTCTGATCTGGAGGACTCACTAAACAGAGAACATCCCTGGTCATCCCTACTGCCTCTGATCTGGAGGACTCACTAAACAGAGAACATCCCTGGTCATCCCTACTGCCTCTGATCTGGAGGACTCACTAAGCTTTGTTTGTAAATGATGTCTGAGTGTTGGAGCACCCTTGGCTATCTGTAAATTAAAAATGTAAAAAGCAAATATTGCCGTCTGATTTGCTTAATATAAGGAATTTGAAGCATTTCATTATTTTACTTTTGAAACTTAAGTATATTTAAAAACCAAATACTTTGACGTTTACTCAAGTAGTATTTTACTGACTTTTACTTGAGTCATTTTCTATTAAGGTATCTTTACTTTTTACACCACTAGTCACATCCTGTTTCTCTCTGTCCCCTCGTGTGCATCTACAGCCAATGTTTACACCTACAGCCAATGTTTACACCTACAGCCAATGTTTACACCTACAGCCAATGCTTTTAAATCCATGACGGGGAGTGTACACTTCAGGAGATATGTTGAGAATTAGGATGCAGCCGTAGTGTACACTTCAGGAGATGTGTTGTAGAATTAGGATGCAGCCATAGTGTACACTTCAGGAGATGTGTTGTAGAATTAGGATGCAGCCATAGTGTACACTTCAGGAGATGTGTTGTAGAATTAGGATGCAGCCATACGGGGGCAGTTCTGCTGTGTTCCCAGTTCAGGTGTCCCCTGTGAGAACAGCCATGCCGGCTCCTGAGGGCCCCAGTTTCACCAGTAGAAGGATCTGGTGAGGAAAGTGGCTGCTGAGCCGAGCCAGCTGCCAGAGGTGTTGTCCTTGGCTGCGGTACGGGACACGGCGCGGTCCGTCTCGCTCTCGGGACTCTCGTCCTCTGGGAGGTAGTCTGGTATTGATACGTTCTCCTCCCTCACATTACCACCACACACACTGAGGGGGAGCAGGACCTGGGAGGAGAGAAGAGGAGGGAGGAGAGAAGAGGGAGGAGAGAAGAGAGAAGGGGAGGGAGGAGAAGAGAGAAGGGGAGGGAGGAGAAGAGAGAAGGGGAGGGGAGAGAAGGGGAGGGAGGAGAAGAGAGAAGGGGAAGGAGGAGAAGAGAGAAGGAGGAGAAGAGAGAAGGGGAAGGAGGAGAAGAGAGAAGGGGAGAAGAGAGAAGGGGAGAAGAGAGAAGGGGAGGGAGGAGAAGAGAGAAGGGGAGGGGAGAGAGAGGGGAGGGAGGAGAAGAGAGAAGGGGAAGGAGGAGAAGAGAGAAGGAGGAGAAGAGAGAAGGGAGGGAGGAGAAGAGAGAAGGGGAGAAGAGAGAAGGGGAGAAGAGAGAAGGGGAGAAGAGAGAAGGGGAGAAGAGAGAAGGGGAGAAGAGAGAAGGGGAGAAGAGAGAAGGGGAGGGAGGAGAGAGAGAAGGGGAGGGGAGAGAGAGGGGAGGGAGAAGAGAGAAGGGAAGGAGGAGAAGAGAGAAGGGGAGAAGAGAGAAGGGGAGGGAGGAGAAGAGAGAAGGGGAGGGGAGAGAGAGGGGAGGGAGGAGAAGAGAGAAGGGGAAGGAGGAGAAGAGAGAAGGGGAGAAGAGAGAAGGGGAGGGAGGAGAAGAGAGAAGGGGAGGGAGGAGAAGAGAGAAGAGGAGGAAGGAGAAGAGAGAAGAGGAGGGAGGAGAAGAGAGAAGGGAGGGAGGAGACGAGAGAAGGGGAGGGAGGAGAAGAGAGAAGAGGAGGGAGGAGAAGAGAGAAGAGGAGGGAGGAGAAGAGAGAAGGGAGGGAGGAGAAGAGAGAAGGGGAGGGAGGAGAAGAGAGAAGGGGAAGGAGGAGAGAAGGGGAAGGAGGAGAGAAGGGGAAGGAGGAGAAGAGAGAAGGAGAAGAGAGAAGGGGAAGGAGGAGAAGAGAGAAGGGGAAGGAGGAGAGAAGGGGAGGGAGGAGAAGAGAGAAGGGGAAGGAGGAGAGAAGGGGAAGGAGGAGAGAAGGGGAAGGAGGAGAAGAGAGAAGGAGAAGAGAGAAGGGGAGAAGAGAGAAGGAGGAGGGAGGAGAAGAGAGAAGGGGAGGGAGGAGAAGATAGTAGGGAGGAGAGGAGAGAAGTGAGGGAGGAGAGAGGGGAGGAGAGAAGAGGCACACAGAAATTAACATGGAAGCTCAGGCCATTGTTCTTTCATTCTTTCCTGAGCCAAGTGTCTCACCTCATCCCCAACTTCATTCCTCACCACCTGTTGGGCTGACAGCACCTTGGTAGCAGCGATGGCCGACGCCAGACTCTACAGGGAGAGATGGACACTATTAAATTACAACACTTTAACCAATGGGCTAATCTGTGTGTGTAGCTCTGTAGGCAGGGGTGTGTGTGTGTGTAAGAGAGACAGACAGAGAGAGACACAGACAGACAGAGACACACAGACGGAGAGAGACACACAGACGGAGAGAGACACACAGACGGAGAGAGACACAGACGGAGAGAGACACACAGACGGAGAGAGACACAGACGGAGAGACACACAGACGGAGAGAGACACACAGACGGAGAGACACACAGACGGAGAGACACACAGACGGAGAGACACACAGACGGAGAGACACACAGACGGAGAGACACAGACGGAGAGACACAGACGGAGAGACACAGACGGAGAGAGACAGGGAGAGAGACACAGACGGAGAGACAGACAGAGACACACAGACGGAGAGACACACACAGACGGAGAGACACACACAGACGGAGAGACACAGACGGAGAGAGACACACAGACGGAGAGACACACACAGACGGAGAGACACACACAGACGGAGAGAGACAGGGAGAGAGACACAGACGGAGAGAGACACACAGACGGAGAGACACAGACGGAGAGAGAGACACAGACGGAGAGACACAGACGGAGAGAGACAGGGAGAGAGACAGACGGAGAGAGACAGGGAGAGAGACACAGACGGAGAGAGACACACAGACGGAGAGACACAGACGGAGAGAGACACACAGACGGAGAGACACAGACGGAGAGAGACAGACGGAGAGAGACAGACGGAGAGAGACAGACGGAGAGAGACAGACGGAGAGAGACAGACGGAGAGAGACAGACTGAGAGAGACAGGGAGAGAGACAGGGAGAGAGACACAGACGGAGAGAGACACAGACGGAGAGAGACAGGGAGAGAGACAGACGGAGAGGGACAGGGAGAGAGACACAGACGGAGAGAAACAGGGAGAGAGACACAGACGGAGAGACACAGGGAGAGAGACACAGACGGAGAGACACAGACGGAGAGACACAGACGGAGAGAGACAGACGGAGAGAGACACAGACGGAGAGAGACACAGACGGAGAGAGACAGGGAGAGAGACAGACGGAGAGGGACAGGGAGAGAGACACAGACGGAGAGAAACAGGGAGAGAGACACAGACGGAGAGACACAGGGAGAGAGACACAGACGGAGAGACACAGGCGGAGAGAGACACAGGCAGAGAGAGACACAGGCGGAGAGACAGGCGGAGAGACACAGGCGGAGAGACACAGGCGGAGAGACACAGGCGGAGAGACACAGGCGGAGAGAGACAGACGGAGAGACACAGACGGAGAGACACAGACGGAGAGACACAGACGGAGAGACACAGACGGAGAGACACAGACGGAGAGAGACAGACGGATAGAGACAGACAGAGAGAGAGAGTCAGATGGAGTTACTTCAGTGGGCAGGTCAGAGCGGATGCGAACGGTGCATCTCTTAGAAGCCATCTGGAAGGTGAAGCTGATCACTCCTTTCACCTTCAGCAGAGCCTCCTCACACACACCTCGCTGGGCCTGGACAACACACAGTCAGTTGGTGTACAGCAGGGTTTCCGGAAGCCGGTAAACCATGGCTTTTATAGCTGATAAACTACATGAAAATCCAATAAATAAAATTGTTGCCGGACAAATTGTCTGGGAGAAGAAAAGTCCACTGCAAAATAATGATTTTTTAAATTGATGGAAATACCCGTCGACGTCAAAGGCAAATATACTTTTCATAAGATAATAAATCCTTGGATATTAGTGTTGGTTGTGTTTCTATTCCTACTCACACAGAGGACAGAGGTTCTCATAAGGTACTTCAGCTAAGTGTACCCTGACTGGCCAGAAGACAGAGGTCTTCAGCTAAGTGTACCCTGACTGGCCAGAAGACAGAGGTCTTCAGCTAACTGGCCAGAAGACAGAGGTCTTCAGCTAAGTGTACCCTGACTGGCCAGAAGACAGAGGTCTTCAGCTAACTGGCAAGAAGACAGAGGTCTTCAGCTAACTGGCCAGAAGACAGAGGGCTTCAGCTAACTGGCCAGAAGACAGAGGGCTTCAGCTAACTGGCCAGAAGACAGAGGTCTTCAGCTAACTGGCCAGAAGACAGAGGTCTTCAGCTAACTGGCCAGAAGACAGAGGTCTTCAGCTAACTGGCCAGAAGACAGAGGTCTTCAGCTAACTGGCCAGAAGACAGAGGTCTTCAGCTAACTGGCCAGAAGACAGAGGCCTTCAGCTAACTGGCCAGAAGACAGAGGTCTTCAGCTAACTGGCCAGAAGACAGAGGCCTTCAGCTAACTGGCCAGAAGACAGAGGTCTTCAGCTAACTGGCCAGAAGACAGAGGTCTTCAGCTAACTGGCCAGAAGACAGAGGCCTTCAGCTAAGTGAACCCTGACTGGCCAGAAGACAGAGGTCTTCAGCTAAGTGTACCCTAACTGGCCAGAAGACAGAGGTCTTCAGCTAACTGGCCAGAAGACAGAGGCCTTCAGCTAAGTGAACCCTGACTGGCCAGAAGACAGAGGTCTTCAGCTAAGTGTACCCTAACTGGCCAGAAGACAGAGGCCTTCAGCTAACTGGCCAGAAGACAGAGGTCTTCAGCTAACTGGCCAGAAGACAGAGGTCTTCAGCTAACTGGCCAGAAGACAGAGGTCTTCAGCTAACTGGCCAGAAGACAGAGGCCTTCAGCTAACTGGCCAGAAGACAGAGGTCTTCAGCTAACTGGCCAGAAGACAGAGGCCTTCAGCTAAGTGAACCCTGACTGGCCAGAAGACAGAGGTCTTCAGCTAAGTGTACCCTAACTGGCCAGAAGACAGAGGCCTTCAGCTAACTGGCCAGAAGACAGAGGTCTTCAGCTAACTGGCCAGAAGACAGAGGTCTTCAGCTAACTGGCCAGAAGACAGAGGTCTTCAGCTAACTGGCCAGAAGACAGAGGCCTTCAGCTAACTGGCCAGAAGACAGAGGTCTTCAGCTAACTGGCCAGAAGACAGAGGCCTTCAGCTAACTGGCCAGAAGACAGAGGTCTTCAGCTAACTGGCCAGAAGACAGAGGTCTTCAGCTAACTGGCCAGAAGACAGAGGTCTTCAGCTAACTGGCCAGAAGAGAGAGGTCTTCAGCTAACTGGCCAGAAGACAGAGGCCTTCAGCTAACTGGCCAGAAGACAGAGGCCTTCAGCTAACTGGCCAGAAGACAGAGGCCTTCAGCTAACTGGCCAGAAGACAGAGGCCTTCAGCTAACTGGCCAGAAGACAGAGGTCTTCAGCTAACTGGCCAGAAGACAGAGGCCTTCAGCTAACTGGCCAGAAGACAGAGGTCTTCAGCTAACTGGCCAGAAGACAGAGGTCTTCAGCTAACTGGCCAGAAGACAGAGGCCTTCAGCTAACTGGCCAGAAGACAGAGGTCTTCAGCTAACTGGCCAGAAGACAGAGGTCTTCAGCTAACTGGCCAGAAGACAGAGGCCTTCAGCTAACTGGCCAGAAGACAGAGGTCTTCAGCTAACTGGCCAGAAGACAGAGGTCTTCAGCTAACTGGCCAGAAGACAGAGGTCTTCAGCTAAGTGAACCCTGACTGGCCAGAAGACAGAGGTCTTCAGCTAAGTGAACCCTGACTGGCCAGAAGACATAGGTCTTCAGCTAAGTGAACCCTGACTGGCCAGAAGACATAGGTCTTCAGCTAAGTGAACCCTGACTGGCCAGAAGACAGAGGTCTTCAGCTAAGTGAACCCTGACTGGCCAGAAGACAGAGGTCTTCAGCTAAGTGAACCCTGACTGGCCAGAAGACAGAGGTCTTCAGCTAAGTGAACCCTGACTGGCCAGAAGACAGAGGTCTTCAGCTAAGTGAACCCTGACTGGCCAGAAGACAGAGGTCTTCAGCTAAGTGAACCCTGACTGGCCAGAAGACAGAGGTCTTCAGCTAAGTGAACCCTGACTGGCCAGAAGACAGAGGTCTTCAGCTAAGTGAACCCTGACTGGCCAGAAGACAGAGGTCTTCAGCTAAGTGTACCCTGACTGGGAAAAACTGGAAAAAGCTGTTGATAATCCCTGTTTCCAGTAAGGCCTCTGAGAGGGGATTCTTTCTCCAAAACAGAGTAAAGATGGCCTCAAGATCGCTCCTTGACGACAAAGTAACGAGGCTGATGTGCATCAAGCTGCTTCAAGGAAATGGACAGTTTTGACTACCCAGCAGCAGCGGCAGCTCACTTTTACCAGGCCAAGATCTGCTACAAACGCAAGTAAATTAGAGGCAAATGATTGTGTTTGTCAGGCACATTCCTAGCATTTCTGCTGCCGCACTAGGCCGGATATACACACTCCACCCGTGTCATGTATAGTATAAAGATTTGGAATGGATTTGTAGACAGAAGTCATGTGTATCATAGTCAATTAGTGCATTTCAGTTGAGCTTATTCAGTAGCACTTGGAAACAACACTGTTGCCAACTACACACATCAGAAAGATACAATGCTGCAATCACTAGTCAGCCCACTGTCTATAGTAGGAGACAGTTATCAATCACTAGTCAGCCCACTGTCTATAGTAGGAGACAGTTATCAATCACTAGTCAGCCCACTGTCTATAGTAGGACACAGTTATCAATCACTAGTCAGCCCACTGTCTCTAGTAGGACACAGTTATCAATCACTAGTCAGCCCACTGTCTATTGTAGGACACAGTTATCAATCACTAGTCAGCCCACTGTCTATTGTAGGACACAGTTATCAATCACTAGTCAGCCCACTGTCTATAGTGGGACAGTTATCAATCACTAGTCAGCCCACTGTCTATAGTAGGAGACAGTTATCAATCACTAGTCAGCCCACTGTCTATAGTAGGAGACAGTTATCAATCACTAGTCAGCCCACTGTCTATAGTAGGAGACAGTTATCAATCACTAGTCAGCCCACTGTCTATAGTGGGACAGTTATCAATCACTAGTCAGCTCACTGTCTATAGTAGGAAACAGTTATCAATCACTAGTCAGCTCACTGTCTATAGCCCACTGTCTATAGTAGGAAACAGTTATCAATCACTAGTCAGCTCACTGTCTATAGCCCACTGTCTATAGTAGGAAACAGTTATCAATCACTAGTCAGCTCACTGTCTATAGCCCACTGTCTATAGTAGGAAACAGTTATCAATCACTAGTCAGCCCACTGTCTATAGTAGGAGACAGTTATCAATCACTAGTCAGCCCACTGTCTATAGTAGGAGACAGTTATCAATCACAAGTCAGCCCACTGTCTATAGTGGGACAGTTATCAATCACTAGTCAGCCCACTGTCTATAGTAGGAGACAGTTATCAATCACTAGTCAGCCCACTGTC
The DNA here is from genome assembly GCF_021184085.1 of Oncorhynchus gorbuscha. NCBI lineage: Eukaryota > Metazoa > Chordata > Actinopteri > Salmoniformes > Salmonidae > Oncorhynchus > Oncorhynchus gorbuscha. Next base: position 3,232,601 of record NC_060184.1, read on the forward strand.
TATAGTAGGAGACAGTTATCAATCACTAGTCAGCCCACTGTCTATAGTAGGAGACAGTTATCAATCACTAGTCAGCCCACTGTCTATAGTGGGACAGTTATCAATCACTAGTCAGCCCACTGTCTATAGTAGGAAACAGTTATCAATCACTAGTCAGCTCACTGTCTATAGTAGGAGACAGTTATCAATCACTAGTCAGCCCACTGTCTATAGTAGGAGACAGTTATCAATCACTAGTCAGCCCACTGTCTATAGTAGGAAACAGTTATCAATCACTAGTCAGCTCACTGTCTATAGTAGGAGACAGTTATCAATCACTAGTCAGCCCACTGTCTATAGTAGGAGACAGTTATCAATCACTAGTCAGCCCACTGTCTATAGTAGGAGACAGTTATCAATCACTAGTCAGCCCACTGTCTATAGTAGGAGACAGTTATCAATCACTAGTCAGCCCATTGTCTATAGTGGGACAGTTATCAATCACTAGTCAGCCCACTGTCTATAGTAGGAAACAGTTATCAATCACTAGTCAGCTCACTGTCTATAGCCCACTGTCTATAGTAGGAAACAGTTATCAATCACTAGTCAGCTCACTGTCTATAGCCCACTGTCTATAGTAGGAGACAGTTATCAATCACTCGTCAGCCCACTGTCTATAGTAGGAGACAGTTATCAATCACTAGTCAGCCCACTGTCTATAGTGGGACAGTTATCAATCACTAGTCAGCCCACTGTCTATAGTAGGAGACAGTTATCAATCACTAGTCAGCTCACTGTCTATAGCCCACTGTCTATAGTAGGAAACAGTTATCAATCACTAGTCAGCTCACTGTCTATAGACAGTTATCAATCACTAGTCAGCCCACTGTCTATAGTAGGAGACAGTTATCAATCACCAGTCAGCCCGCTGTCTATAGTAGGAGACAGAGTGGTTATCAGAGTGTATATCAAAATTGACAGGTCGGGGGACTCCTGTTTGGAGCTCCACTCACACAAAACATTTGATTGGTTTGATAAGTAACAATACGTCACTAGTTTCTATTTCGACTCCACCACTAGACCCCTTTTTAGCATATTTCTACCTTCCTCCAGGCTTTCCTGACTTAAGCCTGGCTTCTGAGGATATGCATGTAGTGAGCTGTGTGTATATATACAGTTGAAGTCGGAAGTTTAAATAACCCTTAGCCAAATACATTTAAACTCAGTTTTTCACAATTCCTGAGATTTAATTCTAGTACAAATCCCCTTTTAGGGTTTTAGGTCAGGTAGGATCACTACTTTTGTTCTTTGGCTTGTAAGCCTCCCCCTTTTTCCTCCAAACATAACAATAGTCATTATGGCTAAACAGTTCTATTTTTGTTTCATCAGACCAGAGGACATTTCTCTAAAAAGTAAGGTCTTTGTCCCCATGTGCAGTTGCAAACCGTAGTCTGGCTTTTTTACGGCGGTTTTGGAGCAGTTGCTTCCTTACTGAGCGGCCTTTCAGGTTATGTCGATAAATGACTCGTTTTACTGTGGATATAGATACTTTTGTACCTGTTTCCTCCAGTATCTTCACAAGGTCCTTTGCTGTTGTTCTGGGATTGATTTACACTTTTCACACCAAAGTACGTTCATTTCTAGGAGACAGAACGCGTCTCCTTCCTGAGCGGTATGATGGCTGCGTGGTCCCATGGGGTTTATACTTGCGTACTATTGTTTGTTCAGATGAATGTGGTTCCTTCAGGCGTTTGGAAATTGCTCCCAAGGATGAACCAGATTTGTGGAGGTCTACAATTTTTTTTCTGAGGTCTTGGCTGATTTCTTTTGATTTTCCCATGATGTCAAACAGAGGCACTGAGTTTGAAGGTAGGCCTTGAAATTCATCCACAGGTACACCCCCAATTGACTCAAATTATGTCAATTAGCCTATCAGAAGCTTCTAAATCCATGACATCATTTTCTGGGCTTTTCCAAGCTGTTTAAAGGCACTGTCAACTTAGTGTTTGTAAACTTTTGACCCTCTGGAATTGTGATAAGTAAAATATTCTGTCTGTTAACAATTGTTGGAAAAATTACTTGTTATGCACAAAGTAGATGTCCTAACCGACTTGCCAAAACTATAGTTTGTTAACAAGAAATTTGTGGAGTGGTTGAAAAACTAGTTTTAATGACATATTTACATTACATTTAAGTCATTTAGCAGACGCTCCTATCCAGAGCGACTTACAAATTGGTGCATTCACCTTATGACATCCAGTGGAACAGCCACTTTACAATAGTGCATCTAAATCTTTTAAGGGAGGGGGGTGAGAAGGATTACTTTATCCTATCCTAGGTATTCCTAAGTGTAAGTAAACGTCCAACTTCAACTGTATGTATATATAGAGTAGACTGTCATCATGGCAAAGGGTGGCTACTTTGAAGAATCGAAAACATATTTAGATTTATTTAACAATTTTTTTGGTTACTACATGATTCCATATGTGTTATTTCATCGTTTTGATGTCTTCACTATTATTCTACAATGTAGAAAATAGTCAAAATAAAGAAAAACCCTGGAAGGAGTAGGTGCGTTTCAAACTTTTGACTGCTACGGTATATATACACTCACAGTGCTGTCCAGGCCTTGGATGTGCAGAGTGACAGACTTGTTCTTCCCTTTGGAGGAGTTGAGGAAGAACTGGGGTTTGTTTCTCCTCCTCTCTTTCTCTGGGCTGGGCGGGGCTGGGGTGGGCGGGGCACTCAGGATTCCATACACCTCCCGCGACAGGGTATTGATGTCATCACACAAACCACTCCTACAAGAGACAGGGCCAGGATGTCAGATGACCTGGCTATATACAGGGAGTACCAGGTAATAACATGGCTATATACAGGAAGTACCAGGTAATAACATGGCTATAGACAGGGAGTACCAGGTAATAACATGGCTATAGACAGGGAGTACCAGGTAATAACATGGCTATATACAGGGAGTACCAGGTAATAACATGGCTATATACAGGGAGTACCAGGTAATAACATGGCTATATACAGGGAGTACCAGGTAATAACATGGCTATATACAGGGAGTACCAGGTAATAACATGGCTATATACAGGGAGTACCAGGTAATAACATGGCTATATACAGGGAGTACCAGGTAATAACATGGCTATATACAGGGAGTACCAGGTAATAACATGGCTATATACAGGGAGTACCAGGTAATAACATGGATATATACAGGGAGTACCAGGTAATAACATGGCTATAGACAGGGAGTACCAGGTAATAACATGGCTATATACAGGGTGTACCAGGTAATAACATGGCTATATACAGGGAGTACCAGGTAATAACATGGCTATAGACAGGGAGTACCAGGTAATAACATGGCTATATACAGGGAGTACCAGTACCGAGCTGATGTGCAGGGGTACGAGGTAATTGAGGTAGCTATGTACATATAGGTAGGGTTAAAGTTACTAGGCAACAGGATAGATAAGACAATAGCAGCAGCGTATGTTATATGTGTGTGTGTGTTGTCAGTGTAAGTATGTGTGAGTGTGTAGAGTCAGTGCCAGAGAGTTGATACAAAAAGAGACAGGACCAAGAGAGGAGTAGGATTCATTGAAAACATTCATTTGCCCAGTTGATTGATGCACATTGTTGCAATTCACAATGTTGCAATTCACAATCGTGATGCCGAAGCCATAGGTACAGTTTTTTTACACACACACACAGTTAAACAGGGACCTGAGAGAGTGGACTGACCTCTCCATCAGGGTCACCAGGCTGACCATCATGCCCAGTTCATTCTTCATAGTGGTGACGTTCAGGGGCCACTCTGCCAGGTAGCGCATAGTCTTGAGAGGAGAGATTACAAATCAGAAAGAGACACTACTACATCCTGTTCCCAAGTTTCAGGGGATGTTGAGTGTCACTGTCATGTTGGCATTGTTTTTGAATGTGTATTGTCTGGTTAGATTTAGCCTCGGTCATCCAGGCTTCCTTTCCTCAACGAGACAAGACTTGGAAGGATGACCAGCGTGAGACAATTATATTAGAAGGAACTGCTTTGTATACTGTGTTTGTTTTTTTTACAGTTTCCAACTAGCTTTACTATAATGTAAACAAATACAGCTCATTCTGCAGCTGTAACCTATTAGTCATATAGTGATTTATGGGATCTCTGTTTTTGTCTGTTCTATTCTTGCTTGTTTGTCATTGTGGTTTCTGTAGCTAGGGGGCCAGTAGCAGGTTAAACCGACCTGCAGGGTGGCGAACAGCACTTGCGGGTCCTGGTGGTCCAGGAAGAGAACCAGACCGGGGAGACAGCCCTGGTCCTGGACTATTGCCTCCCGGTTCTGGGGCTCCGACGCCAGGTCCCGGAGCTGGGTCACCACAGACAGAGCATCCATCATCTTAGTTAATCTAACTTACCGAGTCTCTGCAGGCAGAGAAAGGTGCAGTGAGATAAGATGTATAATTAGACACAGTAGATGTATTGAAAAGGCCAGGTGGGTGATGCTAAAATACACACTCTCTCTTGTCACTGCCTTGCTTGGCCTCACTAATGATACTGTGTATGTCGAGCTAGGCTAACGTTATCTAGGGTTTGTTGCTACCCAGCTAAGCTAACGTTATCTAGGGTTTGTTGCTAACCAGCTAAGCTAACGTTATCTAGGGTTTGTTGCTACCCAGCTAAGCTAACGTTATCTAGGGTTTGTTGCTAACCAGCTAAGCTAACGTTATCTAGGGTTTGTTGCTAACCAGCTAGGCTAACGTTATCTAGGGTTTGTTGCTACCCAGCTAAGCTAACGTTATCTAGGGTTTGTTGCTACCCAGTTAAGCTAACGTTATCTAGGGTTTGTTGCTACCCAGTTAAGCTAACGTTATCTAGGGTTTGTTGTTACCCAGCCAGCTAAGCTAACGTTATCTAGGGTTTGTTGCTACCCAGCTAACGTTATCTAGGGTTTGTTTCTACCCAGCTAAGCTAACGTTATCTAGGGTTTGTTTCTACCCAGCTAAGCTAACGTTATCTAGGGTTTGTTGCTACCCAGCTAAGCTAACGTTATCTAGGGTTTGTTGCTACCCAGCTAAGCTAACGTTATCTAGGGTTTGTTGCTACCCAGCTAAGCTAACGTTATCTAGGGTTTGTTGCTACCCAGCTAAGCTAACGTTATCTAGGGTTTGTTGCTACCCAGCTAAGCTAACGTTATCTAGGGTTTGTTGCTACCCAGCTAGGCTAACGTTATCTAGGGTTTGTTGCTACCCAGCTAGGCTAACGTTATCTAGGGTTTGTTGCTACCGAGCTAGGCTAAACGTAAAATACGTAAAAACGACGAAAAAATACATACAATGAATGAATTGAGTAGTCAATGTCATGAAACACATATCTATATAGATTAGCAAAACAAGTTCGTTAACTCAGCTAGCTAATAACTTATTTGGCTGAAAACTAACTTCACTTATATCCAGATGTTTTTTTGTTGTTGTTGAAAGTATGGTAAGTTAGTTTGCAACTTTTCTTTTTACATCAATATATATTTTGATCAACTATTACAAATTCCGTTAAAAGTCAGTAACTAAAACCGCCAAGATTTGAAACGTCTTACCGCGAGACAAACCGGCTCGTGCACACAGACAAAACAACGATTTTGTGGAAAGGGGGAAGCCTCATTCGTCGAACAGCTTCTGTCACGTTGCATGGTGAGCCCTTCTGATTGGCGTATATTTTTTTTATTCCAATTGAAATGTCCAATCACGGCACGTTTTGCTGAGCACGGGCTATTTCAGTTCGCCTGGAGAATTTTATTTCACGATTTCTTTGCTACGTTTTGGTCACATTTCTAAATTAACCATGTGGTAAGAGAAGATGATCAACCTTATTCATAGTATACCGTTTATACATCTAATATTTGCCAATATTGAGTCCATACTAGCTAACTAGTTTATCAGTCTACCTACCGCCATCTGATAAATGTGTTTTGATGATGCAGTGTTTTAGAATACTGCAATTAGGCGAATTTGTTTTGCATGGGCCGGTACCCCGGTTCAGTGGCGATAATATTTAAGGAGCAATATAATGGCCTAAAATGTATTAACTCCGCCCACCCATGGCACCGGGACATGCAAAACGAACTAGAATTGTCAATGGAGTGGTCTGAAATGTATTAACTCCGCCCACCCATGGCACCGCAACATGGAAAACGAACTCGCGCGATGCTTCAGTCGTCACCTTTTTTATTTGATTATTAAAGTATATTTTGTGCAAGATTTTAAAGTTAATTTATTTTACTTTATTTGATATACAAAATGTGTGAGTGAGCAACCAAGCGTTCTTCCATTCAATTTCAGTAATATATGCATTCCAGAGGAATTTCCCTCTAGGAGGGATCTTGTTGGAGTTATTATAAGTTATTTTATTAATGTGTTATTACATTTCTTATCCAGCAGGGGGCAACCTTCTAACAAATTGTGCATCTATCTTGACATGTTCTCAAAAATCATTCATTTAGTAGTTTAATTTAGTAAATCCTGGAGGTATTGTTTTGGATATAGTATCACATTCTGTATAATGTATTGGGAAGTTGTGCTTCTAAGAACTTTCTCTAAGAGAGTAGATTTTCTTGTTTATCAAATAATTGAAGCACAAATATAATATTTCTTTCAAACCACTTCGGGAAGAACAAAGACTTGTTTTTAACAACAATATCTTTGTTGTTCCACATAAGTGTTTTGTGTTGGGAGAAGTTATGGACGCAATATAGTTTCCAGGCTACAAGGTCTTGTTCATTAAATTGGGACAGTTTGATAGGTAATTCTGATGGAGAATATAACACAATTTACTAAAAAAAATATGACAGGGAATGAAGTGCCATAAAGATTCAGAGTTAAGCATATTTTTTTATCCAGTTTACTTTAAAGTTATTGTTGATATCAATGAACTCTACTACTTCTATCCCACCATCAGCTCTATGGTTTGATATCACAGACTTCTTCAATTTGTGTTGTATATCACACTAGAGACAGTTATTAACGAGGTAGACAAAACGCGACAGACAGTTAAAACCCTTCCAAGAATAGAGAGGTCACACTAGAGACAGTTATTAACGAGGTAGACAAAACGCGACAGACAGTTAAAACCCTTCCAAGAATAGAGAGGTCACACTAGAGACAGTTATTAACGAGGTAGACAAAACGCGACAGACAGTTAAAACCCTTCCAAGAATAGAGAGGTCACACTAGAGACAGTTATTAACGAGGTAGACAAAACGCGACAGACAGTTAAAACCCTTCCAAGAATAGAGAGGTCACACTAGAGACAGTTATTAACGAGGTAGACAAAACGCGACAGACAGTTAAAACCCTTCCAAGAATAGAGAGGTCACACTAGAGACAGTTATTAACGAGGTAGACAAAACGCGACAGACAGTTAAAACCCTTCCAAGAATAGAGAGGTCACACTAGAGACAGTTATTAACGAGGTAGACAAAACGCGACAGACAGTTAAAACCCTTCCAAGAATAGAGAGGTCACACTAGAGACAGTTATTAACGAGGTAGACAAAACGCGACAGACAGTTAAAACCCTTCCAAGAATAGAGAGATCACACTAGAGACAGTTATTAACGAGGTAGACAAAACGCGACAGACAGTTAAAACCCTTCCAAGAATAGAGAGGTCACACTAGAGACAGTTATTAACGAGGTAGACAAAACGCGACAGACAGTTAAAACCCTTCCAAGAATAGAGAGGTCACACTAGAGACAGTTATTAACGAGGTAGACAAAACGCGACAGACAGTTAAAACCCTTCCAAGAATAGAGAGGTCACACTAGAGACAGTTATTAACGAGGTAGACAAAACGCGACAGACAGTTAAAACCCTTCCAAGAATAGAGAGGTCACACTAGAGACAGTTATTAACGAGGTAGACAAAACGCGACAGACAGTTAAAACCCTTCCAAGAATAGAGAGGTCACACTAGAGACAGTTATTAACGAGGTAGACAAAACGCGACAGACAGTTAAAACCCTTCCAAGAATAGAGAGGTCACACTAGAGACAGTTATTAACGAGGTAGACAAAACGCGACAGACAGTTAAAACCCTTCCAAGAATAGAGAGGTCACACTAGAGACAGTTATTAACGAGGTAGACAAAACGCGACAGACAGTTAAAACCCTTCCAAGAATAGAGAGGTCACACTAGAGACAGTTATTAACGAGACAAAACGTAGAATAGAGAGGTCAAAGACAGTTATTAACGACAGACAGTTAAAACCCTTCCAAGAATAGAGAGGTCATACTAGAGACAGTTATTAACGAGGTAGACAAAACGCGACAGACAGTTAAAACCCTTCCAAGAATAGAGAGGTCACACTAGAGACAGTTATTAACGAGGTAGACAAAACGCGACAGACAGTTAAAACCCTTCCAAGAATAGAGAGGTCACACTAGAGACAGTTATTAACGAGGTAGACAAAACGCGACAGACAGTTAAAACCCTTCCAAGAATAGAGAGGTCACACTAGAGACAGTTATTAACGAGGTAGACAAAACGCGACAGACAGTTAAAACCCTTCCAAGAATAGAGAGGTCACACTAGAGACAGTTATTAACGAGGTAGACAAAACGCGACAGACAGTTAAAACCCTTCCAAGAATAGAGAGGTCACACTAGAGACAGTTATTAACGAGGTAGACAAAACGCGACAGACAGTTAAAACCCTTCCAAGAATAGAGAGGTCACACTAGAGACAGTTATTAACGAGGTAGACAAAACGCGACAGACAGTTAAAACCCTTCCAAGAATAGAGAGGTCACACTAGAGACAGTTATTAACGAGGTAGACAAAAAGCGACAGACAGTTAAAACCCTTCCAAGAATAGAGAGGTCACACTAGAGACAGTTATTAACGAGGTAGACAAAACGCGACAGACAGTTAAAACCCTTCCAAGAATAGAGAGGTCACACTAGAGACAGTTATTAACGAGGTAGACAAAACGCGACAGACAGTTAAAACCCTTCCAAGAATAGAGAGGTCACACTAGAGACAGTTATTAACGAGGTAGACAAAACGCGACAGACAGTTAAAACCCTTCCAAGAATAGAGAGGTCACACTAGAATAGACAGTTATTAACGAGGTAGACAAAACGCGACAGACAGTTAAAACCCTTCCAAGAATAGAGAGGTCACACTAGAGACAGTAGAGACAGTTATTAACGAGGTAGACAAAACGCGACAGACAGTTAAAACCCTTCCAAGAATAGAGGTCACACTAGAGACAGTTATTAACGAGGTAGACAAAACGCGACAGACAGTTAAAACCCTTCCAAGAATAGAGAGGTCACACTAGAGACAGTTATTAACGAGGTAGACAAAACGCGACAGACAGTTAAAACCCTTCCAAGAATAGAGAGGTCACACTAGAGACAGTTATTAACGAGGTAGACAAAACGCGACAGACAGTTAAAACCCTTCCAAGAATAGAGAGGTCACACTAGAGACAGTTATTAACGAGGTAGACAAAACGCGACAGACAGTTAAAACCCTTCCAAGAATAGAGAGGTCACACTAGAGACAGTTATTAACGAGGTAGACAAAACGCGACAGACAGTTAAAACCCTTCCAAGAATAGAGAGGTCACACTAGAGACAGTTATTAACGAGGTAGACAAAACGCGACAGACAGTTAAAACCCTTCCAAGAATAGAGAGGTCACACTAGAGACAGTTATTAACGAGGTAGACAAAACGCGACAGACAGTTAAAACCCTTCCAAGAATAGAGAGGTCACACTAGAGACAGTTATTAACGAGGTAGACAAAACGCGACAGACAGTTAAAACCCTTCCAAGAATAGAGAGGTCACACTAGAGACAGTTATTAACGAGGTAGACAAAACGCGACAGACAGTTAAAACCCTTCCAAGAATAGAGAGGTCACACTAGAGACAGTTATTAAAGAGGTTTTTTGCTTACTTTCATCTCTGAGTGAAATTTAGATGTTGACGGACAATATGTTTGTTTTTTTCGCCATGTGCACCTCTAAATATGTCACATGATCTTTCACTGGAATATTCTCAATAGATTGGTCATTTGAGTTACATATTGACAATATTTCTCATTTATTTCAGTTCCAGACCAGAAACAGAAGACATTGATTTGGTAATATTAAGTCCAATAGCAACTTGATCCTTGTCTTTTAGAAACAGAACATGTATCGTCTGTTATCTGAGATATCTTTATTTATTATTATTATTATTATTTATTTTCCAAATATTGAAATACCTTTTTTTATTCAGGGTTGAAAGCTGAAATAGGGCACCCCTGGCGTACTCTACAACGAATGTATTAGGAACATGTGTTGTATTGTATCTACAAAAGTGGAGGAATAAATGAATAGCCTTGGATTCAATTGAATCAGCGTCAGAAATCAAGTCTGAAACGAACCCTAATGTCACAGCTGATGTGGCGACCTTTCATGAAACCAGTTTGGGGTTCATTAATAAGGTGGGTTAGGCCCATTTGAACTCTATTAGCATATGGGTTAGGGTTTATCAAGTTTATCATCTGTATTTAATCATGTAATAGGTCTCTGTATTGGTATTTATTATGGATCCCCATTAGTTCCTGTCAAGGCAGCAGCTACTCTTCCTGGGGTTTATTATGGATCCCCATTAGTTCCAGCTACTCTTCCTGGGGTTTATTATGGATCCCCATTAGTTCCAGCTACTCTTCCTGGGGTTTATTATGAATCCCCATTAGTTCCTGTCAAGGCAGCAGCTACTCTTCCTGGGGTTTATTATGAATCCCCATTAGTTCCTGCTACTCTTCCTGGGGTTTATTATGAATCCCCATTAGTTCCAGCTACTCTTCCTGGGGTTTATTATGAATCCCCATTAGTTCCTGTCAAGGCAGCAGCTACTCTTCCTGGGGTTTATTATGAATCCCCATTAGTTCCTGTCAAGGCAGCAGCTACTCTTCCTGTGGTTTATTATGGATCCCCATTAGTTCCTGCCGAGGCAGCAGCTACTCTTCCTGGGGTTTATTATGGGTCCCCATTAGTTCCTGCCGAGGCAGCAGCTACTCTTCCTGGGGTTTATTATGGGTCCCCATTAGTTCCTGCCAAGGTAGCAGCTACTCTTCCTGGGGTTTATTATGGATCCCCATTAGTTCCTGCCAAGGCAGCAGCTACTCTTCCTGGGGTTTATTATGGATCCCCATTAGTTCCTGCCAAGGCAGCAGCTACTCTTCCTGGGGTTTATTATGGATCCCCATTAGTTCCTGTCAAGGCAGCAGCTACTCTACCTGGGGTTTATTATGGATCCCCATTAGTTCCTGTCAAGGCAGCAGCTACTCTTCCTGGGGTTTATTATGGATCCCCATTAGTTCCAGCTACTCTTCCTGGGGTTTATTATGGATCCCCATTAGTTCCTGTCAAGGCAGCAGCTACTCTTCCTGGGGTTTATTATGAATCCCCATTAGTTCCTGTCAAGGCAGCAGCTACTCTTCCTGGGGTTTATTATGGATCCCCATTAGTTCCTGCCGAGGCAGCAGCTACTCTTCCTGGGGTTTATTATGGGTCCCCATTAGTTCCTGCCGAGGCAGCAGCTACTCTTCCTGGGGTTTATTATGGATCCCCATTAGTTCCTGCCAAGGCAGCAGCTACTCTTCCTGGGGTTTATTATGGATCCCCATTAGTTCCTGCCAAGGCAGCAGCTACTCTTCCTGGGGTTTATTATGGATCCCCATTAGTTCCTGTCAAGGCAGCAGCTACTCTACCTGGGGTTTATTATGGATCCCCATTAGTTCCTGTCAAGGCAGCAGCTACTCTTCCTGGGGTTTATTATGGATCCCCATTAGTTCCTGCCAAGGCAGCAGCTACTCTTCCTGGGGTTTATTATGGATCCCCATTAGTTCCTGCCAAGGCAGCAGCTACTCTTCCTGGGGTTTATTATGGATCCCCATTAGTTCCTGCCAAGGCAGCAGCTACTCTTCCTGGGGTTTATTATGGATCCCCATTAGTTCCTGCCAAGGCAGCAGCTACTCTTCCTGGGGTTTATTATGGATCCCCATTAGTTCCTGTCAAGGCAGCAGCTACTCTTCCTGGGGTTTATTATGGATCCCCATTAGTTCCTGTCAAGGCAGCAGCTACTCTTCCTGGGGTTTATTATGGATCCCCATTAGTTCCTTCAAGGCAGCAGCTACTCTTCCTGGGGTTTATTATGGATCCCCATTAGTTCCTGTCAAGGCAGCAGCTCATTAGGATCCCCAGCAGCTACTCTTCCTGGGGTTTATTATGAATCCCCATTAGTTCCTGTCAAGGCAGCAGCTACTCTTCCTGGGGTTTATTATGATCCCCATTAGTTCCTGTCAAGGCAGCAGCTACTCTTCCTGGGGTTTATTATGGGTCCCCATTAGTTCCTGCCGAGGCAGCAGCTACTCTTCCTGGGGTTTATTATGGGTCCCCATTAGTTCCTGCCGAGGCAGCAGCTACTCTTCCTGGGGTTTATTATGGGTCCCCATTAGTTCCTGCCAAGGTAGCAGCTACTCTTCCTGGGGTTTATTATGGATCCCCATTAGTTCCTGCCAAGGCAGCAGCTACTCTTCCTGGGGTTTATTATGGATCCCCATTAGTTCCTGTCAAGGCAGCAGCTACTCTTCCTGGGGTTTATTATGGATCCCCATTAGTTCCTGTCAAGGCAGCAGCTACTCTTCCTGGGGTTTATTATGGATCCCATTAGTTCCTGTCAAGGCAGCAGCTACTCTTCCTGGGGTTTATTATGGATCCCATTAGTTCCTGCCAAGGCAGCAGCTACTCTTCCTGGGGTTTATTATGGATCCCCATTAGTTCCTGCCAAGGCAGCAGCTACTCTTCCTGGGGTTTATTATGGATCCCCATTAGTTCCTGCCAAGGCAGCAGCTACTCTTCCTATGGTTTATTATGGATCCCCATTAGTTCCTGTCAAGGCAGCAGCTACTCTTCCTGGGGTTTATTGTGGATCCCCATTAGTTCCTGTCAAGGCAGCAGCTACTCTACCTGGGGTTTATTATGGATCCCCATTAGTTCCTGTCAAGGCAGCAGCTACTCTTCCTGGGGTTTATTATGGATCCCCATTAGTTCCTGCCAAGGCAGCAGCTACTCTTCCTGGGGTTTATTATGGATCCCCATTAGTTCCTGCCAAGGCAGCAGCTACTCTTCCTATGGTTTATTATGTGGACATAAGGGGAGGTCCAACATGGACATAAGGGGAGGTCCAACGTGGACATAAGGGGAGTACCAACGTGGACATAAGGGGAGGTCAAACGTGGACATAAGGGGAGGTCCAACGTGGACATAAGGGGAGGTCCAACGTGGACATAAGGGGGGGTCCAACATGGACATAAGGGGAGGTCCAACGTGGACATAAGGGGAGGTCCAACATGGACATAAGGGGAGGTCCAACATGGACATAAGGGGAGGTCCAACATGGACATAAGGGGAGGTCCAATGTGGACATAAGGGGAGGTCCAACGTGGACATAAGGGGAGGTCCAACATGGACATAAGGGGAGGTCCAACATGGACATAAGGGGAGGTCCAACATGGACATAAGGGGAGGTCCAACATGGACATAAGGGGAGGTCCAACGTGGACATAAGGGGAGGTCCAACATGGACATGTTTCATAAAATGTCCCCGCCAGACGTGCGTCAAAGCAGGAGGATTTGGTCCTGTACTGACGCTGTTACGCCCTGACCTGAGTATTCTTTGTCTTCTTTATTATTTTGGCTAGGTCAGGGTGTGACATGGGTGATGTATGTGTTTTTGTACTGTCTAGGGGTTTTGTATGTTTATGGGGTTGTTTACTATCTAGGTGTTTATGTATGTCTATGGTTGCCTAGATTGGTTCTCAATTAGAGGCAGGTGTGTATCGTTGTCTCTGATTGGGAACCATATTTAGGTGTAATACTTTGGGTATTTGGTGGGTTATTGTCTATGTGATGTTGCATGTGAGCACTCAGTTTCTATAGCGGTCACGTTCGTCTGGTTACTTTGTTTGTTTAGTGTACTTTGTGTGTTTTTTTCATCTATAATTAAAAGTATGTATTCACTGCGCTTTGGTCTCTGTGACAGACACTTTGCCTGTTTGATGGTTCGTAGTAAAAACAAATGAAAGCGTCTCAATTAGTGTCCCTCTCCTTGAAAGGCGGCAGCACTAGCTTTTATCTCAGTGCGGATGTTGCCTGTAATCCATGGCTTCTGGTTGGGACATGAAGGTACGGTCGCCGTGGGGACGACGTATAATATAAAATATTGGGCTATGACACAGTGACCACCAGATGGTGGTAGTGCTGCATTGGGATCAGAGAAGACCCATTCGCTGCAGTATAGGTCCGCTCCATTGTCTGTCTGTGTGTGCCTGTCAGTGTGTGTGTGTGTGTACCTGTGTGTGTGTATGTGTGTGTGAGTATGCGTGTGTGTGTGTGGTAGAATATAATGGTTTTCCAGTATTACCCTGAATGGGGTTTTCCAGTACTACTCTGTTTTGGTAGGATGTAATGGGGTTTTCCAGTACTACTCTGTTTTGGTAGGATGTAATGGGGTTTTCCAGTACTACTCTGTTTTGGTAGGATGTAATGGGGTTTTCCAGTACTACTCTGTTTTGGTAGGATGTAATGGGGTTTTCCAGTACTACTCTGTTTTGGTAGGATGTAATGGGGTTTTCCAGTACTACTCTGTTTTGGTAGGATGTAATGGGGTTTTCCAGTACTACTCTGTTTTGGTAGGATGTAATGGGGTTTTCCAGTACTACTCTGTTTTGGTAGGATGTAATGAGGTTTTCCAGTACTACTCTGTTTTGGTATGATGTAATGTCCTTCTGTAGCTCAGTTGGTAGAGCATGGCGCTTGTAACGCCAGGGTAGTGGGTTCGATCCCCGGGACCACCCATACATAGAATGTATGCACACATGACTGTAAGTCGCTTTGGATAAAAGCGTCTGCTAAATGGCATATATTATGGGGTTTTTCAGTACTACTCTGGGGTTACAACAATACACATACAAATAAATTGTCTCTCTCCATGAGCACAGCAACATGATATCTGTCCATCTCTCCCCTCTCTCTCTTTCTGTCTGTCTGTCGGTCTGTGTCTCTCTCTATCTCTATAGTCTCTCTCTCTCTCTCCCTCTCTATAGTCTCTCTCCCTCTCTATAGTCTCCCTCTCTCTCTCTATAGTATCTCTACTCTCTCTCTAGTCTCTCTCTCATCTTTCCCTCTCTCTCTACTCTCTCCCTCTCTCTCTCTCCCTCTCTCACTACTCTCTCCCTCTCTCTCTACTCTCTCTCTCTATAGTATCTCTACTCTCTCTCTCCCTCTTTCCCTTTCTCTCTCTCTCTCCCTCTCTCTATACTCTCTCTCTCTCTACTCTCTCTCGTTTCCCTCTCTCTCTCTCTCTCTCTCTCTCTCTCTATAGTCTCTCTCTCCCTCTACTCTCTCTATATTCTCTCTCTCTCCCTCTCTCCCTCTCTCTACTCTCTCCCTCTCTCTCTCGCTCCCCCTCTCTCCCTCTCTCTCTCTCTCTCTCTCTCTCTCTCTCTCTATAGTCTCTCTCCCTCTCTCTACTCTCTCCCTCTCTCTCTCCCTCTCTACTCTCTCTCTCTCGCCTCTCCCTCTACTCTCCCCCCCCTCTCTCTACTCTCTCCCCCCTCTCTCCCTCTCTCTCTACTCTCTCTCTCTCTATAGTCTCTCTCTGTCTCTCTTTAACAGGGCCTGACCATGTCTGTCTCTCTTCTGCTATTGCCTGTAGACAGATAGAAGCTGGTATCAGGTGGTAAAGGAGTAGGGGGGAGTTCGGGCTTTAATGGATTTCTAGTTTACATTACAAACATTATGATGAACCTGTCGGAGTAGGAACGGTGAGTAATGGGTTTGAATTATTACTCTGGGGTTATACCCAGATCAGATACAGAAGAAGGAAGGGGTAGAAGGAGAGAAAATAAAGAGAGAGAAAAATATAGTTATAGGTCAGAATGTAAAGAGGAGGAGAAAGAGAGGAGAGGGGAGAGAGGGTAAGGAGAGAGAGTGAGGGGAGGGAGGGAGAGAGGGGAGGGAGAGTAAGGGAGGGAGAGAGAGTGAGGGGAGAGAGAGTGAGGGGAGGAGGAGAGAGGGGAGAGAGAGTGAGGGGATGGAGAGTGAGGGGAGGGGAGAAGGAGAGGGAGAGGAGAGAGAGTGAGGGGAGGGAGAGAGAGTGAGGGGAGGGAGAGAGAGTGAGGGGAGGGAGAGGGAGAGTAAGGGAGGGAGAGAGAGTGAGGGGAGGGAGAGAGAATGAGGGGAGGAGGAGAGAGGGGAGAGAGAGTGAGGGGATGGAGAGTGAGGGGAGGGGGAGAGAGAGGGAGGGTAAGGAGAGAGAAAGAGGGGGGGGGGAAGAGACAAAAGGAAAGAGAGAGAAAGTTCAGGAGTTGCTGTATTAACACACCCTGTTCTCCAGAGCTGTTATAATCAGTCATTTGCAAGTCAAACAAGGCGTTCTGCCCTGTAGCCAGTGGGGGATCTCTGCTTTCAGATTGGCTGGTCCTCTGATCACCTGACAATGTCATTGTTCACCTTTTCACTCACAGCCCCTGGTGCTGTCTGGGGTTACTGTCGGCCAAGGATGTGTCATACAGCACCCTATTCCCTACCTAGTGCACTACGAGGAGAAGGGACCAACGGTCGGCCCATCTGTACATGACTAGGACACCATCTATACTGTTAAAGTAGTGTCAACCTGCTGATGAGGAGAAGGGACCAACGGTCGGCCCATCTGTACATGACTAGGACACACCATCTATACTGTTAAAGTAGTGTCAACCTGCTGATGAGGAGAAGGGACCAACGGTCGGCCCATCTGTACATGACTAGGACACCATCTATACTGAAACTTCAGGTGGTTTTTATGATAAAACTCCCGGATCTCAAAGCTTTAGTCCTACTCCATGTGTTCCCAGGGGCCTCTCTTTTCCTTAAGAGACAAACACAAACAGTCTGACATCATTTTTTTTGGTGACAGTAAGCTGATTTGTGATTCGCTCTCGGTGAAAAGTCTGAAGATCAGGTTTAAGTAGTATGTAATCTACTCATCGGAGCATGAACACACACACACACACACACACACACACACACACATACACACACACAGTGTAAATATTGACACACCAAACAGCCCCCTAAATGATTGTCAACCCCCCTGTCACCCCACACACCCCTTCCCCCTCAGAGACATCTTGTCTTCTGTCGTTTAGAGAAAGAACTGTTTCACAATCCCAAGGAGGATAGTTTTAGTGTTTCCTGAAGCTCATTCTGTCTCTGTTTTTCAAATGTTGTTATTGTTTTAGGACTTTTGCTTGTTTACTTGTTTACTTGTTTTCATTTTTATTGTTTATTATAGATTTCTCTTGCTTTGGCACTTTCCCAATATTTTTCGGTTACTAGTCCAACGCTCTAATCACTAGGCTACCTGCCGCCTCTACACTCTAACCACGAGGCTACCTGCCGCCCCTACACTCTAACCACTAGGCTACCTGCCGCCCCTACACTCTAACCACGAGGCTACCTGCCGCTACCTAACCACTAGACTACCTGCCCTCTACACTCTAACCACGAGGCTACCTGCCGCCCTACACTCTAACCACTAGACTACCTGCTGCCTCTACACTCCTCTACACTAACCACTAGGCTACCTCTAACCACTAGCCGCCCTGCCTCCTCTACACTCTAACCACTAGGCTAACCACTAGACTACCTGCTGCCTCTACACTCTAACCACTAGGCTACCTGCCGCCTCCTACACTCTAACCACTAGGCTACCTGCCTCCCCTACACTCTAACCACTAGGCTACCTGCCGCCCCTACACTCTAACCACTACCTGTCTAACCACTAGTCTACCTGCTCTACACTCTAACCACTAGGATACCTGCCGCCTCTACACTCTAACCACGAGGCTACCTGCCGCCTCTACACTCTAACCACTAGACTACCTGCTGCCTCTAACCACGAGGCTACCTGCCGCCTCTACCAACCACTAGACTACCTGCCTCCACTACACTCTAACCACGAGGCTACCTGCCGCCCCTACACTCTAACCACTAGGCTACCTGCCGCCCCTACACTCTAACCACTAGACTACCCTGCCTCCTCTACACTCTAACCACTAGGCTACCTGCCTCCTCTACACTCTAACCACTAGACTACCTACCTCCTCTACACTCTAACCACTAGGATACCTGCCTCCTCTACACTCTAACCACTAGGATACCTGCCTCCTCTACACTCTAACCACTAGGATACCTGCCTCCTCTACACTCTAACCACTAGGATACCTGCCTCCTCTACACTCTAACCACTAGGCTACCTGCCTCCTCTACACTCTAACCACTAGGATACCTGCCTCCTCTACACTCTAACCACTAGGATACCTGCCTCCCCTACACTCTAACCACTAGACTACCTGCCTCCTCTACACTCTAACCACTAGACTACCTACCTCCTCTACACTCTAACCACTAGACTACCTGCCGCCCCTCCACTATAACCACTAGGCTACCTGCCTCCTCTACACTCTAACCACTAGGCTACCCTGCCTCCTCTACACTCTAACCACTAGGCTATGCCTCCTCTACACTCTAACCACTAGACTACCTACCACCCATATTATTGGGAGTAAAGCTTATTGTTGTATCTGTCGTCTTGTTGACAATATTGATCATTATTATTATTAATTATGTTAATATTGTAAATCTTCAAAGTTCCAGCTTTGGCAATATGTACATTGTTACATCATGCCAATAAAGCAATGGAGAGAGACACTCAATCAAATTCAATCAAATATATTTATACAGCCCTTTTGACACCAGCAGACACGACACCAAATACCCTAGTTCCAGACTCCTAATGACCCTAGTTCCAGACTCCTAATGACCCTAGTTCCAGACTCCTAATGACCCTAGTTCCAGACTCCTAATGACCCTAGTTCCAGACTCCTAGTGACCCTAGTTCCAGACTCCTAATGACCCTAGTTCCAGACTCCTAATGACCCTAGTTCCAGACTCCTAGTGACCCTAGTTCCAGACTCCTAATGACCCTAGTTCCAGACTCCTAATGACCCTAGTTCCAGACTCCTAATGACCCTAGTTCCAGACTCCTAATGACCCTAGTTCCAGACTCCTAATGACCCTAGTTCCAGACTCCTAATGACCCTAGTTCCAGACTCCTAATGACCCTAGTTCCAGACTCCTAATGACCCTAGTTCCAGACTCCTAATGACCCTAGTTCCAGACTCCTAATGACCCTAGTTCCAGACTCCTAATGACCCTAGTTCCAGACTCCTAATGACCCTAGTTCCAGACTCCTAATGACCCTAGTTCCAGACTCCTAATGACCCTAGTTCCAGACTCCTAGTGACCCTAGTTCCAGACTCCTAATGACCCTAGTTCCAGACTCCTAATGACCCTAGTTCCAGACTCCTAATGACCCTAGTTCCAGACTCCTAATGACCCTAGTTCCAGACTCCTAATGACCCTAGTTCCAGACTCCTAATGACCCTAGTTCCAGACTCCTAATGACTCTAGTTCCAGACTCCTAATGACCCTAGTTCCAGACTCCTAATGACCCTAGTTCCAGACTCCTAGTGACCCTAGTTCCAGACTCCTAATGACCCTAGTTCCAGACTCCTAATGACCCTAGTTTCAGACTCCTAATGACCCTAGTTCCAGACTCCTAATGACCCTAGTTCCAGACTCCTAATGACCCTAGTTCCAGACTCCTAATGACCCTAGTTCCAGACTCCTAATGACCCTAGTTCCAGACTCCTAATGACCCTAGTTCCAGACTCCTAATGACCCTAGTTCCAGACTCCTAATGACCCTAGTTCCAGACTCCTAATGACCCTAGTTTCAGACTCCTAATGACCCTAGTTCCAGACTCCTAATGACCCTTACGTCTCTGAAGACTCCAGTCGGAAGAACTTAAGAGTTTTATTTTCAAAATATCTTGAACCTTGATTATTGTTGTTACAGGCAGACAGATATGATTCTCAATTAAATTAAATTCAAGGGTCTTTATTGGCATGGGAAACATGTGTTAACATTGCCAAAGCAAGTGAGGTAGATAATATACAAAAGTGAAATAAACAATAAAAATTAACAGATTCTCTCTCTGTCTCTGTCTCTCTCCATGTGTGTATTGTGTACTGTGTACTGTGTGTACTGTGTATTGTGTACTGTGTACTGTGAACTGTGAACTGTGTGTATTGTGTACTGTGTGTATTGTGTACTGTGTGTATTGTGTACTGTGTGTACTGTGTACTGTGTGTGCTGTGTACTGTGAACTGTGTGTATTGTGTACTGTGTGTATTGTGTACTGTGTACTGTGTGTACTGTGTATTGTGTACTGTGTGTGTACTGTGTATTGTGTACTGTGTGTACTGTGAACTGTGTGTATTGTGTACTGTGTGTACTGTGAACTGTGTACTGTGTGTACTGTGTGTTTTGTGTACTGTGTGTATTGTGTACTGTGTACTGTGTGTACTGTGTGTTTTGTGTACTGTGTGTACTGTGTGTATTGTGTACTGTGTGTTTTCTGATCCCTAATAAAGGAGCAGACTAAATTCATTTTTTATTTTTGAAAACATTATTTGTATAAGATAAAAAACACCAGACAGCTGCAAATACTTTATATCGGGTTATTGTAACGGATGGTCTGGAGATAGAGAGGAGGACCAAGGTGCAGCGTGGTAAGTGTTCATGTCTTTTAATAAACAAACTGAACACTGGAACAAAACAATAAACGCTGTGAACAAAACGAAACAGTACCGTGTGGCTCAAAACACTCACACTGAAACAAACACCCACAAACCAACAGTGAAACCCAGGCTACCTAAGTATGATTCTCAATCAGAGACAACAAACGACACCTGCCTCTGATTGAGGACCATACTAGGCCGAACACAAAAACCAACATAGAAAAACAAACATAGACTGCCCACCCCAACTCACGCCCTGACCATACTAAAACAAAGACAAAACAAAGGAACTAAGGTTAGAACGTGACAGTACCCCCGTCTGTCCGCGGTGGCGGCTCTGGCGTGGGACGTGGACCTCACTTCACCATAGTTTTTGTCCACCTCCTCAACCGCACCCGTGGCCTCTTATGAGCGACGACCCTCGCTGCCGACCTCGGACTGGGGACCCACGCCACGGATCCCGAATGGACGGGAGACTCCGGCAGCTCCGGTGTGTAGTGAAGGACGATTCTGGCATCGCCTGGCTGGCTGACGGCTCTGGCAGCTCATGGCTGACTGACGGCTCTGGCAGCTCCTGGCTGACTGGCGGCTCCTGGCTGAATGAAGGCTCTGGCGGCTCCTGGCTGACTGGCGGCTCTGCTGGCTCCTGGCTGACTGGCGGCTCCTGGCTGACTGGCGGCCCATGGCTGACTGGCGGCTCAGGACAGACTGGCGGCTCTGGTGGCTCAGGACAGACTGGAGACTCTGGCGGCTCAGGAGAGACGGGAGACTCTGGCGGATCAGGACAGACGAGAGTACCTGTAGGGAGAAGACGGAGAGAGCCTGGTGCGGGGGCTGGTGCGTGGAGGTGGCACCGGATAGACCGGACCGTGCAGGAGCACTGGAGCTCTTGAGCACCGAGCCTGCCCAACCTAACCTGGTTGAATGCTCCCCGTAGCCAGGCCAGTGCGACGAGGTGGAATAGCCCGCACTGGCTGTGCTGACAAACTGAGGACACCATGCGTAAGGCTGGTGCCATGTACGCCCGACCAGATGCGTAGAGCCGGCTTCATGGCACCTGGCTCGATGCCCACTCTAGCCCGGCCGATGACGAGGAGCTGGAATGTATCGCACCGGGCTATGTGCATGCACCGGGGACGCCGTGGACCGGGGACACCGCATAACACAGTGCCTGCCCTCCCTCTCGGTCTCCTACCTGCCTTGGCCATACTCCCCGTGTGCCACCTCCCAAGAAATGTTTGGGGCTGCCTCTCGGGCTTCTTTCCGCGCTGCCGAGCTGACTCCATTCGCAGGTATCCCTCCTCACACTGCTCTAGAGGATCCCAGGCGGGCTCCAGCACTCTCCCTGGGTCGACCGACCACCTGTCTATCTTCTCCCAAGTAGTGACATTAGTTCAGATCTCGCTCCCATGTCCAGGAGTCCTGCGATCGTGGCTGCTGCCCGTTGCCACGCTGCTTGGTCCTTTTGTGGTGGGGTTTTCTGTAACGGATGTCATCTGGAGATAGAGGACCACGGTCCAGGTAAGTGGTCATGTCTTTTTAATAAGCAAAAAAAGCATCCGGTGATTTTGCAGAGAGCCACATCAATTTACAGAACTACTCATTATAAATGTTGATGAAAATACAAGTGTTAGACATGGAAATACAGATCAACTTCTCCTTAATGCAACCTCTGTGTCAGATTTCAAAAAAGCTTTACGGCACTCAGAGAACCAACAAAGCCAAAAAGATATCCGCCATATTGTGCAGTCAACAGAAGTCAGAAATAACATTCTTAATATTCACTTACCTTTGATGATCTTCATCAGAATGCACTCCCAGGAACCCCAGTTCTACAATAAATGTTTGATTTTGTTCGAAAATGTTCATAATTTATGTCCAAATAGCTACTTTTGTAAGCACGTTTGGTAAATAAATCAAAACTCACGAAGCGTGTTCACTAGTTGCAGACTAAAACAAAAATATAAACGCAACATGTAAGGTGTTGGTCCCATGTTTCATGAGCTGAATTAAAAGATCCCAGAAATTGTATTTTGTGCACAAATTCGTTTACATATCTGTTAGTGAGCATTTCTCCTTTGGCAAGATAATCCATCCACCTGACAGGTGTGGCATATCAAGTAGCTGATTAAACAGCATGATCATTACACAGGTGGACCTTGTGCTGGGAACAATAAAAGGCCACTCTAAAATGTGCAGTTTTGTCACACAACACAATGCCACAGATATCTCACGTTGAGGGAGCATGCAATTGGCATGCTGACTGCAGAAATTTCAACCAGAGCTGTTGCTGAGAATTGAATGTTACTTTCTCTGCCTCCAAAGTTTTTTTAATAGAATTTGGCAGTACATCCGACTGGCCTCGCAACCGCAGACGAGGTGTAACCAAGCCAGTCCAGGACCTCCACATCCAGCTTCTTCATCTGCGGGATCGTCTGAGAAAAGCTACCTGGACAGCTGATGAAACTGTAGATTTGTAAAACTGCCAGAAACCGTCTCAGAGAAGCTAATCTGCGGGCTCGTCATCATCACCTGGACTTGACTGCTGGTTCGGCGTCTTAACCGACCTCACCTTCGATGGCCACTGGCAGGCTGGAGAAGTGTGCTCTTCATGTGTTTAATCCTGGTTTCAACTGAACAGGGTAGATGGCAGACAGAGTGTATGGCGTTGTGTGGGCGAGCAGTTTGAGTGCCCCATGGTGGTGCTGGGGGTTATGAGCAGCAGGCATAAAGACACTAGACACTAGACACTGAGTGTCTCTATGTCACCACTGAGTGTCTCTATATCACCACTGAGGGATTATATATAGTGTCTCTATATCACCACTGAGTGTCTCTATATAACCACTGAGTGTCTCTATATCACCACTGAGTGATTATATATAGTCTCTCTATATCACCACTGAGTGTCTCTATATCACCACTGAGTGTCTCTATATCACCACTGAGTGTCTCTATATAACCACTGAGTGTCTCTATATCACCACTGAGTGATTATATATAGTCTCTCTATATCACCACTGAGTGTCTCTATATCACCACTGAGTGTCTCTATATCACCACTGAGTGTCTCTATATCACCACTGAGGGATTATATATAGTGTCTCTATGTCACCACTGAGGGATTATATATAGTGTCTCTATGTCACCACTGAGTGATTATATATATCACCACTGATAGTGTCTCTATATCACCACTGAGTGTCTCTATATCACCACTGAGTGTCTCTACATCACCACTGAGTGTCTCTATATCACCACTGAGTGTCTCTATATCACCACTGAGGGATTATATATCACCACTGTGTCTCTATATCACCACTGAGTGTCTCTATATCACCACTGAGGGATTATATATAGTGTCTCTATATCACCACTGAGTGTCTCTATATCACCACTGAGTGTCTCTATATCACCAATGAGGGATTATATATAGTGTCTCTATATCACCACTGAGTGTCTCTATATCACCACTGAGTGTCTCTATATCACCACTGAGGATTATATATAGTGTCTCTATATCACCACTGAGTGTCTCTATATCACCACTGAGGTCTTATATATAGTGTCTCTATATCACCACTGAGGATTATATATAGTGTCTCTATATCACCACTGAGTGTCTCTATATCACCACTGAGGGATTATATATAGTGTCTCTATATCACCACTGAGGGAATATATATAGTGTCTCTACATCACCACTGAGGGATTATATATAGTGTCTCTATATAACCACTGAGTGTCTCTATATCACCACTGAGTGTCTCTATATCACCACTGAGTGTCTCTATCACCACTGAGGGATTATATATAGTGTCTCTATATCACCATTGAGGGAGTGTATATAGTGTCTCTATATCACCACTGAGGATTATATACAGTGTCTCTATATCACCACTGAGTGTCTCTATATAACCACTGAGTGTCTCTATATCACCACTGAGTGATTATATATAGTGTCTCTATATCACCACTGAGTGTCTCTATATCACCACTGAGTGATTACATATAGTCTCTCTATATCACCACTGAGTGTCTCTATATCACCACTGAGTGTCTCTATATCACCACTGAGTGATTATGTCATGTATTGTCATGTCTTGTCCCTGTGCTTTCTCTTCTCTTCATTTCCCCCTGCTGGTCGTATTAGGTTACTTTCTCTCTCTCTATCTCTCTCTCTCTCTATCTCTCTCTCTCTCTATCGTTCCATTCCTGCTCCCAGCTGTTCCTCATTCTCCTAACGACCTCGTTTACTCTCTCACACCTGTCCCCTCTTTTGCCCTCTGATTAAGTCTCTATTTCTCTCTCTGTTTCTGCTTCTGTCCTTGTCGGATTCTTGTTTGCTTTGCCCTTGTTCCGTCCTGTCGTAGTTTGCCTCTTCATCAGATGCTGCGTGTGAGCAGGTGTCTCTGTCCTCTACGGCCCGCGCCTACCCGAAGGGACCTACAGTCTGTTGCCGCTAGCCCTGCAATTCTCCTCTACTACTAGAAGGGGGACACTCCTGTAAAGATAGAGGATTTATGTTTTCCCTGTTTGGACATCTCCTGTAAAGATTGAGGATTTATGTTTTCCCTGTTTGGACATTAATAAACTCTGTTTCTGTTAAGTCGCTTTTGGGTCCTCACTCACCTGCATAACAGAAGAATCCGGCCAAGAATGGACCCAGCGACTTCGGATCCTCTCTACTCAGCCGTCGAGATCCAGGGAGCGATGCTAGGCAGACACGAGCAGGAATTGTCTGTTGATCGACATGCCGTTGAGACCCTGGCCGCCCAAGTCTCCGACCTCTCAAAACATATTCACAATTTCCGCCTCGATCCACCGGCTACTTCCAGCGCTTCCGAGTCTCCGGAGCCCAGAATTAATAACCCACCGTGTTACTGTGGGCAGCCCACTGAATGCCGCTCGTTCCTCACCCAGTGTGATATTGTGTTCTCTCTCCAGCCCAACACGTACTCCAAGGGTACAGCTCGTATCGCCTACGTCATATCTCTCCTTACTGGACGGGCTCGTGAGTTTGGCACGGCAATCTGGGAGGCAAGGGCTGAGTGTACTAACCAGCATCAGAACTTTAAGGAGGAGATGATACGGGTTTTTGATCGTTCCATTTTTGGGAAAGAAGCTTCCAGGGCCCTGTCTTCCCTATGTCAAGGTAATCGATCCATAATGGATTACTCTATAGAGTTTCGCACTCTTGCTGCCTCCAGTGACTGGAACGAGCCGGCGTTGCTCGCTCGTTTTCTGGAGGGTCTCCACGCGGAGGTAAAGGATGAGATTCTCTCCCGGGAGGTTCCTTCCAGCGTGGATTCTTTGATTGAACTCGCTATTCGCATAGAACGACGGGTAGATCTTCGTCACCGAGCTCGTGGAAGAGAGCTCGCGTTATCCGTTTCTCCCCTCTCCGCATCACTACCATCTTCCTCCACTGGCTCAGGTGCTGAGCCCATGCAGCTGGGGGGTATTCGCATCTCGACTAAGGAGAGGGAACGGAGAATCACCAACCGCCTCTGTCTCTATTGCGGTTCCGCTGGTCATTTTGTCATTTCATGTCCAGTAAGAGGCCAGAGCTCATCAGTAAGCGGAGGGATACTGGTGAGCGCTACTACTCAGGTCTCTCCGTCAAGATCCTGTACTACCTTGTCGGTCCATCTACGCTGGACCGGTTCGGCAGCTTCCTGCAGTGCCTTGATAGACTCTGGGGCGGAGGGCTGTTTTATGGACGAAGCCTGGGCTCGGGAACATGACATTCCTCTCAGACAGTTAGGGGAGCCCACGGCCATGTTCGCCTTGGATGGTAGTCCTCTCCCCAGGATTCAGCGTGAAACGCTACCTTTAACCCTCACTGTCTCTGGTAATCATAGCGAAACCATTTCTTTTTTGATTTTTCGTTCACCTTTTACACCTGTTGTTTTGGGCCATCCCTGGCTAGTGTGTCATAATCCTTCTATTAATTGGTCTAGTAATTCTATCCTCTCCTGGAACGTCTCTTGTCATGTGAAATGTTTAATGTCTGCTATCCCTCCTGTTTCTTCTGCCCCCTCTTCACAGGAGGAGCCTGGTGATTTGACAGGGGTGCCGGAGGCATATCATGATCTGCGCACGGTCTTCAGTCGGTCCAGGGCCACCTCCCTTCCTCCTCACCGGTCGTATGATTGTAGTATTGATCTCCTTCCGGGTACCACTCCCCCCCGGGGTAGACTATACTCTCTGTCGGCTCCTGAACGTAAGGCTCTCGAAGATTATTTGTCTGTAGCTCTCGACACCGGTACCGTAGTCCCTTCCTCCTCTCCCGCCGGAGCGGGGTTTTTTTTTGTTAAGAAAAAGGACGGGACCCTGCGCCCCTGCGTGGATTATCGAGGGCTGAATGACATAACGGTTAAGAATCGTTATCCGCTTCCCCTTATGTCTTCAGCCTTCGAGATCCTGCAGGGAGCCAGGTTTTTCACTAAGTTGGACCTTCGTAACGCTTACCATCTCGTGCGCATCAGGGAGGGGGACGAGTGGAAAACGGCGTTTAACACTCCGTTAGGGCACTTTGAATACCGGGTTCTGCCGTTCGGTCTCGCTAACGCTCCAGCTGTCTTTCAGGCATTAGTGAATGATGTACTGAGAGACATGCTGAACATCTTTGTTTTCGTTTACCTTGACGATATCCTGATTTTTTCACCGTCACTCCAGATTCATGTTCAGCACGTTCGACGTGTGCTCCAGCGCCTTTTAGAGAATTGTCTTTATGTGAAGGCTGAGAAGTGCGCTTTTCATGTCTCCTCCGTCACATTTCTCGGTTCTGTTATTTCCGCTGAAGGCATTCAGATGGATCCCGCTAAGGTCCAAGTTGTCAGCGATTGGCCCGTCCCTAAGTCACGTGTCGAGCTGCAGCGCTTTCTCGGTTTCGCGAATTTCTATCGTCGTTTCATTCGTAATTTCGGTCAGGTGGCAGCTCCTCTCACAGCCCTTACTTCTGTCAAGACGTGCTTTAAGTGGTCCGTTTCCGCCCAGGGAGCTTTTGATCTCCTCAAGAAGCGTTTTACATCCGCTCCTATCCTTGTTACACCTGACGTCTCTAGACAGTTCATTGTCGAGGTTGACGCGTCAGAGGTGGGCGTGGGAGCCATTCTGTCCCAGCGCTCCCATTCTGACGATAAGGTCCACCCTTGCGCGTATTTTTCTCATCGCCTGTCGCCGTCGGAACGTAACTATGATGTGGGAAACCGCGAACTGCTCGCCATCCGCTAGCCCTAGGCGAATGGCGACAGTGGTTGGAGGGGGCGACCGTTCCTTTTGTCGTTTGGACTGACCATAAGAACCTTGAGTACATCCGTTCTGCCAAACGACTCAATGCGCGTCAGGCTCGTTGGGCGCTGTTTTTCGCTCGTTTCGAGTTCGTTATTTCTTATCGTCCGGGCTCTAAGAACACCAAGCCTGATGCTTTATCCCGTCTCTTCAGTTCTTCAGTAGCCTCCACCGACCCCGAGGGGATTCTCCCTGAGGGGCGTGTTGTCGGGTTGACTGTCTGGGGAATTGAGAGGCAGGTAAAGCAAGCACTCACTCACACTCCGTCGCCGCGCGCTTGTCCTAGGAACCTTCTCTTCGTTCCCATTTCTACTCGTCTGGCCGTTCTTCAGTGGGCTCACTCTGCCAAGTTACCCGGCCACCCCGGCGTTCGGGGTACGCTTGCTTCTATTCGCCAGCGTTTTTGGTGGCCCACTCAGGAGCGTGACACGCGGCGTTTCGTGGCTGCTTGTTCGGACTGCGCGCAGACTAAGTCCGGTAACTCTCCTCCTGCCGGCCGTCTCAGACCGCTTTCCATTCCCTCTCGACCGTGGTATCACATCGCCTTAGACTTTATTACCGGTCTGCCTTCGTCAGCGGGGAAGACTGTTATTCTAACGGTTGTCGATAGGTTCTCTAAGGCGGCTCATTTTATTCCCCTCGCTAAGCTTCCTTCTGCTAAAGAGACGGCACAAATCATCATTGAGAATGTTTTCAGAATTCATGGCCTTCCGTCAGACGCCGTTTCGGACAGGGGTCCGCAATTCACGTCTCAATTTTGGAGGGAGTTTTGCCGTTTGATTGGGGCTGCCGTCAGTCTCTCTTCCGGTTATCACCCCCAGTCTAACGGTCAAGCAGAACGGGCCAATCAGACTATTGGTCGCATCTTACGCAGTCTTTCCTTTCGAAACCCTGCGTCTTGGGCAGAACAGCTCCCCTGGGCAGAATACGCTCACAACTCGCTTCCTTCGTCTGCGACCGGGCTATCTCCTTTTCAGAGTAGCCTCGGGTACCATCCTCCTCTGTTCTCGTCCCAGCTCGCCGAGTCCAGCGTCCCCTCCGCTCAGGCTTTTGTCCAACGTTGTGAGAGCACCTGGAAGAGGGTCAGGTCTGCACTTTGCCGTTATAGGGCGCAGACTGTGAGAGCCGCTAATAAGCGTAGGACTAAGAGTCCTAGGTATTGTCGCGGTCAGAGAGTATGGCTCTCCACTCGTAACCTTCCCCTTATGACAGCTTCTCGCAAATTGACCCCGCGGTTCATTGGTCCGTTCCGTATTTCTCAGGTCGTTAATCCTGTCGCAGTGCGACTTCTTCTTCCGCGACATCTTCGTCGCGTCCACCCGGTCTTCCATGTCTCCTGTGTCAAGCCTTTTCTTCGCGGCCCCGTTCGTCCGTCCCCCCCCACCGTCCTTGTCGAGGGCGCACCTATCTACAGGGTCCGGAAGATTATGGACATGCGACCTCGGGGTCGTGGTCATCAGTACCTAGTGGATTGGGAGGGGTACGGTCCTGAGGAAAGGAGTTGGGTTCCATCTCGGGACGTGCTGGACCGTTTGCTGATCGATGATTTCCTCCGTTGCCGCCAGGTTTCCTCCTCGAGTGAGCCAGGAGGCGCTCGGTGAGTGGGGGGGTACTGTCATGTATTGTCATGTCTTGTCCCTGTGCTTTCTCTTCTCTTCGTTTCCCCCTGCTGGTCGTATTAGGTTACTTTCTCTCTCTCTATCTCTCTCTCTCTCTATCGTTCCTCTCTATCGTTCCTGCTCCCAGCTGTTCCTCATTCTCCTAACGACCTCGTTTACTCTCTCACACCTGTCCCCTCTTTTGCCCTCTGATTAGGTCTCTATTTCTCTCTCTGTTTCTGCTTCTGTCCTTGTCGGATTCTTGTTTGCTTTGCCCTTGTTCCGCCCTGTCGTTGTTTGCCTCTTCATCAGATGCTGCGTGTGAGCAGGTGTCTCTGTCCTCTACGGCCCGCGCCTACCCGAAGGGACCTGCAGTCTATTGCCGCTAGCCCTGCAATTCTCCTCTACTACTAGAAGGGGGACACTCCTGTAAAGATAGAGGATTTATGTTTTCCCTGTTTGGACATCTCCTGTAAAGATTGAGGATTTGTGTTTTCCCTGTTTGGACATTAATAAACTCTGTTTCTGTTAAGTCGCTGTTGGGTCCTCACTCACCTGCATAACAGATTATATATAGTGTCTCTATATCACCACTGAGTGTCTCTATATCATCACTGAGTGTCTCTATATCACCACTGAGTGTCTCTATATCACCACTGAGTGTCTCTATATCACCACTGAGTGATTATATATAGTGTCTCTATATCACCACTGAGTGTCTCTATATCACCACTGAGGGATTATATATAGTGTCTCTATATCACCACTGAGGGATTATATATAGTGTCTCTATATCACCACGGAGTGTCTCTATGTCACCACTGAGGGATTATATATAGTGTCTCTATATCACCACTGAGGGATTATATATAGTGTCTCTATATCACCACTGAGGGATTATATATAGTGTCTCTATATCACCACTGAGTGTCTCTATATCACCACTGAGTGTCTCTATATCACCACTGAGTGTCTCTATATCACCACTGAGTGTCTCTATATCACCACTGAGTGTCTCTACATCACCACTGAGGGATTATATATAGTGTCTCATAGAGGATCTAGATACTTTTAGAATTAGAATCCCTCCACAGCCTCATAGAGGATCTAGATACTTATAGAATTAGAATCCCTCCACAGCCTCATAGAAGATCTAGATACTTTTAGAAGAATTAGAATCCCTTTACAGCCTCATAGAAGATCTAGATACTTATAGAATGAGAATCCCTCCACAGCCTCATAGAGGATCTAGATACTTTTAGAATTAGAATCCCTCCACAGCCTCATAGAAGATCTAGATACTTTTAGAATTAGAATCCCTCCACAGCCTCATAGAAGATCTAGAAACTTATAGAATTAGAATCCCTCCACAGCCTCATAGAGGATCTAGATACTTTTAGAATTAGAATCCCTCCACAACCTCATAGAAGATCTAGATACTTTTAGAATTAGAATCCCTCCACAGCCTCATAGAGGATCTAGATACTTTTAGAATTAGAATCCCTCCACAGCCTCATAGAGGATCTAGATACTTTTAGAATTAGAATCCCTCCACAGCCTCATAGAAGATCTAGATACTTTTAGAATTAGAATCCCTCCACAGCCTCATAGAAGATCTAGATACTTTTAGAATTAGAATCCCTCCACAGCCTCATAGAAGATCTAGATACTTTTAGAATTAGAATCCCTCCACAGCCTCATAGAGGATCTAGATACTTTTAGAATTAGAATCCCTCCACAGCCTCATAGAAGATCTAGATACTTTTAGAATTAGAATCCCTCCACAGCCTCATAGAAGATCTAGATACTTTTAGAATTAGAATCCCTCCACAGCCTCATAGAAGATCTAGATACTTTTAGAATTAGAATCCCTCCACAGCCTCATAGAGGATCTAGATACTTTTAGAATTAGAATCCTCCACAGCCTCATAGAGGATCTAGATACTTTTAGAATTAGAATCCCTCCACAGCCTCATAGAGGATCTAGATACTTTTAGAATTAGAATCCCTCCACAACCTCATAGAGGATCTAGATACTTTTAGAATTAGAATCCCTCCACAGCCTCATAGAGGATCTAGATACTTTTAGAATTAGAATCCCTCCACAGCCTCATAGAGGATCTAGATACTTTTAGAATTAGAATCCCTCCACAGCCTCATAGAGGATCAGGATACTTTTAGAATTAGAATCCCTCCACAGCCTCATAGAGGATCTAGATACTTTTAGAATTAGAATCCCTCCACAGCCTCATAGAAGATCTAGATACTTTTAGAATTAGAATCCCTCCACAGCCTCATAGAAGATCTAGATACTTTTAGAATTAGAATCCCTCCACAGCCTCATAGAAGATCTAGATACTTTTAGAATTAGAATCCCTCCACAGCCTCATAGAGGATCTAGATACTTTTAGAATTAGAATCCCTCCACAGCCTCATAGAGGATCTAGATACTTTTAGAATTAGAATCCCTCCACAACCTCATAGAGGATCTAGATACTTTTAGAATTAGAATCCCTCCACAACCTCATAGAGGATCTAGATACTTTTAGAATTAGAATCCCTCCACAGCCTCATAGAGGATCTAGATACTTTTAGAATTAGAATCCCTCCACAGCCTCATAGAGGATCTAGATACTTTTAGAATTAGAATCCCTCCACAGCCTCATAGAGGATCAGGATACTTTTAGAATTAGAATCCCTCCACAGCCTCATAGAGGATCAGATACTTTTCTAATCTCTCTGGATTAAAACCATTATGAATAAATATACTATTTAACATATTAGATGACAAAAACAACTTTTACTTTACCGTGTAGTTTACCAATAAAATTGTCTTATGGTGATGGGGACATTCTCGGTTTACATTTCCCGATAGAAAGGAATCTCACCCCAATAGCGTTGAATAGAAAATAGTTAAGATCCACGGAAAGGAAAATACCTGTCTATTTGTGGAAAAATGCCCCTGATTACCTCTTTAGTCATATCACAGTTGACCGATTTGATTATGGTCTTGCCTACACATAGAGAACAGTTATTAAAAGTATGAGAAAACATTTTTAGCACTACTGGGTGACATTAACCTGGACCTAACCCTGCAGATAGCACTAACTGGGTGACATGAACCTGGAGCTAACCCTGCAGATAGCACTACTGGGTGACATTAACCTGGAGCTAACCCTGCAGATAGCACTAACTGGGTGACATTAACCTGGAGCTAACCCTGCAGATAGCACTACTGGGTGACATTAACCTGGAGCTAACCCTGCAGATAGCACTAACTGGGTGACATTAACCTGGAGCTAACCCTGCAGATAGCACTACTGGGTGACATTAACCTGGAGCTAACCCTGCAGATAGCACTACTGGGTGACATTAACCTGGAGCTAACCCTGCAGATAGCACTAACTGGGTGACATTAACCTGGAGCTAACCCTGCAGATAGCACTACTGGGTGACATTAACCTGGAGCTAACCCTGCAGATAGCACTAACTGGGTGACATGAACCTGGAGCTAACCCTGCAGATAGCACTACTGGGTGACATTAACCTGGAGCTAACCCTGCAGATAGCACTAACTGGGTGACATTAACCTGGAGCTAACCCTGCAGATAGCACTACTGGGTGACATTAACCTGGAGCTAACCCTGCAGATAGCACTACTGAGTGACATTAACCTGGAGCTAACCCTGCAGATAGCACTAACTGGGTGACATTAACCTGGAGCTAACCCTGCAGATAGCACTACTGGGTGACATTAACCTGGAGCTAACCCTGCAGATAGCACTAACTGGGTGACATGAACCTGGAGCTAACCCTGCAGATAGCACTAACTGGGTGACATTAACCTGGAGCTAACCCTGCAGATAGCACTAACTGGGTGACATTAACCTGGAGCTAACCCTGCAGATAGCACTACTGGGTGACATTAACCTGGAGCTAACCCTGCAGATAGCACTAACTGGGTGACATGAACCTGGAGCTAACCCTGCAGATAGCACTAACTGGGTGACATTAACCTGGAGCTAACCCTGCAGATAGCACTAACTGGGTGACATTAACCTGGAGCTAACCCTGCAGATAGCACTAACTGGGTGACATGAACCTGGAGCTAACCCTGCAGATAGCACTACTGGGTGACATTAACCTGGAGCTAACCCTGCAGATAGCACTAACTGGGTGACATGAACCTGGAGCTAACCCTGCAGATAGCACTACTGGGTGACATGAACCTGGAGCTAACCCTGCAGATAGCACTACTGGGTGACATTAACCTGGAGCTAACCATGCAGATAGCACTACTGGGTGACATTAACCTGGAGCTAACCCTGCAGATAGCACTAACTGGGTGACATTAACCTGGAGCTAACCCTGCAGATAGCACTAACTGGGTGACATTAACCTGGAGCTAACCCTGCAGATAGCACTACTGGGTGACATTAACCTGGAGCTAACCCTGCAGATAGCACTAACTGGGTGACATTAACCTGGAGCTAACCCTGCAGATAGCACTACTGGGCGATCTGAAAAGTCTTAGTCAAACAATCTATAATATAATAATACTTTTAGAAAAAAATATTTTCCATTTTAATCTGTATAAATTATGAGAATAGAAAAATACATGGCAAATAGAAATCATGGTTGGTGTTAAGAGGTAGATGGGAGGGGTTGAATGGAGATGAAGGTTGGGACTGGATGGTGTTAAGAGGTAGATGGGAGGGGTTGAATGGAGATGAAGGTTGGGACTGGATGGTGTTAAGAGGTAGATGGGAGGGGCTGAATGGAGATGAAGGTTGGGACTGGATGGTGTTAAGAGGTAGATGGGAGGGGTTGAATGGAGATGAAGGTTGGGACTGGATGGTGTTAAGAGGTAGATGGGAGGGGCTGAATGGAGATGAAGGTTGGGACTGGATGGTGTTAAGAGGTAGATGGGAGGGGCTGAATGGAGCTGAAGGGACTGGATGGTGTTAAGAGGTAGATGGGAGGGGTTGAATGGAATGAAGGTTGGGACTGGATGGTGTTAAGAGGTAGATGGGAGGGGTTGAATGGAGATGAAGGTTGGGACTGGATGGTGTTAAGAGGTAGATGAAGGGGCTGAATGGAGATGAAGGTTGGGACTGGATGGTGTTAAGAGGTAGATGGGAGGGGCTGAATGGAGATGAAGTTTGGGACTGGATGGTGTTAAGAGGTAGATGGGAGGGGCTGAATGGAGATGAAGGTTGGGACTGGATGGTGTTAAGAGGTAGATGGGAGGGGCTGAATGGAGATGAAGGTTGGGACTGGATGGTGTTAAGAGGTAGATGGGAGGGGTTGAATGGAGATGAAGGTTGGGACTGGATGGTGTTAAGAGGTAGATGGGAGGGGTTGAATGGAGATGAAGGTTGGGACTGGATGGTGTTAAGAGGTAGATGGGAGGGGCTGAATGGAGATGAAGGTTGGGACTGGATGGTGTTAAGAGGTAGATGGGAGGGGCTGAATGGAGATGAAGGTTGGGACTGGATGGTGTTAAGAGGTAGATGGGAGGGGCTGAATGGAGATGAAGGTTGGGACTGGATGGTGTTAAGAGGTAGATGGGAGGGGCTGAATGGAGATGAAGGTTGGGACTGGATGGTGTTAAGAGGTAGATGGGAGGGGTTGAATGGAGATGAAGGTTGGGACTGGATGGTGTTAAGAGGTAGATGGGAGGGGTTGAATGGAGATGAAGGTTGGGACTGGATGGTGTTAAGAGGTAGATGGGAGGGGCTGAATGGAGATGAAGGTTGGGACTGGATGGTGTTAAGAGGTAGATGGGAGGGTTGAATGGAGATGAAGGTTGGGACTGGATGGTGTTAAGAGGTAGATGGGAGGGGTTAAATGGAGATGAAGGTTGGGACTGGATGGTGTTAAGAGGTAGATGGGAGTGGTTGAATGGAGATGAAGGTTGGGACTGGATGGTGTTAAGAGGTAGATGGGAGGGGCTGAATGGAGCTGAAGGTTGGGACTGGATGGTGTTAAGAGGTAGATGGGAGGGGTTGAATGGAGATGAAGGTTGGGACTGGATGGTGTTAAGAGGTAGATGGGAGGGGCTGAATGGAGATGAAGGTTGGGACTGGATGGTGTTAAGAGGTAGATGGGAGGGGCTGAATGGAGATGAAGGTTGGGACTAATAACAACTAATAACTAGATAACTGATGTAAAACCTACTGTGTCCTTAAAACATATATAGATTCTGAACTTTTGTCAAATAAATAGATGGGAGAGGTTTAGTGCATAGGAAGGACATCAGTAATAGATGGGAGAGGTTGTGGGTAGAGGAAGGACATCAGTAATAGATGGGAGAGGTTGAGGGTAGAGGAAGGACATCAGCAATAGATGGGAGAGGTTGAGGGTAGAGGAAGGACATCAGTAATAGATGGGAGAGGTTGAGGGTAGAGGAAGGACATCAGTAATATATGGGAGAGGTTGAGGGTAGAGGAAGGACATCAGTAATAGATGGGAGAGGATGAGGGTAGATGAAGGACATCAGTAATAGATGGGAGAGGATGAGGGTAGAGGAAGGACATCAGTAATAGATGGGAGAGGTTGAGGGCTGAGGAAGGACATCAGTAATAGATGGTTGAGGGTAGAGGAAGGACATCAGTAATAGATGGTTGAGGGTAGAGGAAGGACATCAGTAATAGATGGTTGAGGGTAGAGGAAGGACATCAGTAATAGATGGTTGAGGGTAGAGGAAGGACATCAGTAATAGATGGTTGAGGGTAGAGGAAGGACATCAGTAATAGATAGGAGAGGTTGAGGGTAGAGGAAGGACATCAGTAATAGATGGGAGAGGTTGAGGGCTGAGGAAGGACATCAGTAATAGATGGTTGAGGGTAGAGGAAGGACATCAGTAATAGATGGTTGAGGGTAGAGGAAGGACATCAGTAATAGATGGTTGAGTGTAGAGGAAGGACATCAGTAATAGATGGTTGAGGGTAGAGGAAGGACATCAGTAATAGATGGTTGAGGGTAGAGGAAGGACATCAGTAATAGATGGTTGAGGGTAGAGGATGGACATCAGTAATAGATGGTTGAGGGTAGAGGATGGACATCAGTAATAGATGGTTGAGGGTAGAGGAAGGACATCAGTAATAGATGGTTGAGGGTAGAGGAAGGACATCAGTAATATATGGGAGAGGTTGAGGGTAGAGGAAGGACATCAGTAATAGATGGGAGGGGTTGGGGGTAGAGGATGGACATCAGTAATAGATGGTTGAGGGTAGAGAAAGGACATCAGTAATAGATGGTTGAGGGTAGAGGAAGGACATCAGTAATAGATGGTTGAGGGTAGAGGAAGGACATCAGTAATAGATGGTTGAGGGTAGCTGAAGGACATCAGTAATAGATGGTTGAGGGTAGAGGAAGGACATCAGTAATAGATGGTTGAGGGTAGAGGAAGGACATCAGTAATAGATGGTTGAGGGTAGAGGAAGGACATCAGTAATAGATGGTTGAGGGTAGAGGAAGGACATCGGTAATAGATGGTTGAGGGAAGAGGAAGGACATCAGAAATAGATGGGAGAGGTTGAGGCTAGAGGAAGGACATCAGTACTAGATGGGAGAGGTTGAGGCTAGAGGAAGGACATCAGTAATAGCTGGGAGAGGTTGAGGCTAGAGGAAGGACATCAGTAATAGATGGTTGAGGGTAGGGGAAGGACATCAGTAATAGATGGGAGAGGGTAGAGGAAGGACATCAGTAATAGATGGTTGAGGGTAGAGGAAGGACATCAGTAATAGATGGTTGAGGGTAGAGGAAGGACATCAGTAATAGATGGTTGAGGGTAGAGGAAGGACATCAGTAATAGATGGGAGAGGTTGAGGGTAGAGGAAGGACATCAGTAATAGATGGGAGAGGTTGAGGCTAGAGGAAGGACATCAGTAATAGATGGGAGAGGTTGAGGGTAGAGGAAGGACATCAGTAATAGATGGGAGAGGTTGAGGGTAGAGGAAGGACATCAGTAATAGATGGGAGAGGTTGAGGCTAGAGGAAGGACATCAGTAATAGATGGTTGAGGGCAGAGGAAGGACATCAGTAATAGATGGGAGAGGGTAGAGGAAGGACATCAGTAATAGATGGTTGAGGCTAGAGGAAGGACATCAGTAATAGATGGTTGAGGGTAGAGGAAGGACATCAGTAATAGATGGTTGAGGCTAGAGGAAGGACATCAGTAATAGATGGAAGAGGTTGAGGCTAGAGGAAGGACATCAGTAATAGATGGTTGAGGGTAGAGGAAGGACATCAGTAATAGATGGGTGAGGGTAGAGGAAGGACATCAGTAATAGATGGTTGAGGGTAGAGGAAGGACATCAGTAATAGATGGTTGAGGGTAGAGGAAGGACATCAGTAATAGATGGAGAGGTTGGGGGTAGAGGAAGGACATCAGTAATAGATGGGAGAGGTTGAGGGTAGAGGAAGGACATCAGTAATAGATGGTTGAGGGTAGAGGAAGGACATCAGTAATAGATGGTTGAGGGTAGAGGAAGGACATCAGTAATAGATGGTTGAGGGTAGAGGAAGGACATCAGTAATAGATGGGAGATGTTGAGATGAGAGGGAGGACAGGAGTAAAAACTAACAAAATATAATTTTTGTAAAATAGACATAAATGTACATAATATGTATAGGCTGGAAGTAGAGGCCTACGTGTTGTTGTCCATTTGTTTACTGCAATTAGGGGAGGGGTGGTAGGGTTAGGGGAGGGGTGGTAGGGTTAGGGGAGGGGTGGTAGGGTTAGGGGAGGGGTAGGGTTAGGGGAGGGGTGGTAGGGTTAGGGGAGGGGGTAGGGTTAGGGGAGGGGTGGTATCGTTAGGGGAGGGGTTGTAGGGTTGTAGGGTTAGGGGAGGGGTGGTAGGGTTAGGGGAGAGGTGGTAGGGTTAGCGGAGGGGTGGCTGGGAGGGTTGGGGGATGGGTGGGAGGGTTAGGGAGGGGTGGGAGGGTTAGGGGAGGGGTGGTAGGGTTAGGGGAGGGGTGGGGTGTGAGGGTTAGGGGAGGGGTAGGAGGGTTAGGGGAGGGGTGGTAGGGTTAGGGGAGGGGTGGGAGGGTTAGGGGAGGGGTGGTAGGGTTAGGGGAGGGGTGGTAGGGTTAGGGGAGGGGTGGGAGGGTTAGGGGAGGGAGGGGGTGGGAGGGTTAGGGTGGGAGGGTTAGGGGAGGGGTGGGAGGGTTAGGGGAGGGGTGGGAGGGTTAGGGTGGGAGGGTTAGGGGAGGGGTGGGAGGGTTAGGGGAGGGGTGGGAGGGTTAGGGTGGGAGGGTTAGGGAGGGGTGGGAGGGTTAGGGAGGGGTGGGAGGGTTAGGGGAGGGGTGGGGTGGAGGGTTAGGGGAGGGGTAGGAGGGTTAGGGAGGGGTGGGAGGGTTAGGGGAGGGGTGGGAGGGTTAGGGGGGGTGGTAGGGTTAGGGAGGGTGGTAGGGTTAGGGGAGGGGTGGGAGGGTTAGGGGAGGGGAGGGGTGGGAGGGTTAGGGTGGGAGGGTTAGGGAGGGGTGGGAGGGTTAGGGGAGGGGTGGGAGGGTTAGGGTGGGAGGGTTAGGGGAGGGGTGGGAGGGTTAGGGGAGGGGTGGGGGGTTAGGGAGGGTTAGGGTGGGAGGGTTAGGGGAGGGGTGGGAGGGTTAGGGAGGGTTTAGGGGGGGTGGGGTGGGAGGGGTGGTAGGGTTAGGGAGGGGTGGGAGGGTTAGGGGGGGTGGGAGGGTTAGGGAGAGGGGTGGGAGGGTTAGGGAGGGGGGAGGGTTAGGGGAGGGTGGGGTGGGAGGGTGGTAGGGTTAGGAGAGGGGTGGGAGGGTTAGGGAGGGGTGGGAGGGTTAGGAGAGGGGTGGGAGGGTTAGGGGAGGGGTGGGAGGGTTAGGGGAGGGGTGGGGTGGGAGGGTTAGGAAGTAGTGAAGGAAAATATATTTTTTTAAAGATGTAACGATCGTCGGTGGTGGAAGAAGAAGAGGACCAAAGCGCAGCGCAGCGTGTTCATATTTTAAATATTTTAATGAATACTGAAACAAAACAATAAACAACCAACGAACAGTCCTGTAAGGTGCAACACAACACTAAACAGAAAACAAACACCCACGAAACACAGGTGGAAAAAGGCTACCTAAGTATGATTCTCAATCAGAGACAACTAACGACACCTGCCTCTGATTGAGAACCACACCAGGCCAAACGCAAACACACAACATAGAAAACGGAACATAGACAACCCACCCCAACTCACGCCCTGACCATACTAAAACAAAGACAGAACAAAGGAACTAAGGTCAGAACGTGACATATATACTGTAAATGTATTTAAATGTATTTATATATGTATGTATTTAAATGTATTTATAAATGTATTTATAAATGTATTTATAAATGTATGTATTTAAATGTATTTATATATGTATGTATTTAAATGTATTTATAAATGTATTTATAAATGTATTTATAAATGTATGTATTTAAATGTATTTATATATGTATGTATTTAAATGTATTTATAAATGTATTTATAAATGTATGTATTTAAATGTATTTATATATGTATGTATTTAAATGTATTTATAAATGTATGTATTTAAATGTATTTATATATGTATGTATTTAAATGTATTTATATATGTATGTATTTAAATGTATTTATAAATGTATGTATTTAAATGTATGTATATATGTATGTATTTAAATGTATTTATAAATGTATGTATTTAAATGTATTTATATATGTATGTATTTACATGTATTTATAAATGTATGTATTTAAATGTATGTATATATGTATGTATTTAAATGTATTTATAAATGTATTTATATATGTATGTATTCAAATGTATTTATAAATGTATGTATTTAAATGTATTTATATATGTATGTATTTAAATGTATTTATATATGTATGTATTTAAATGTATTTATAAATGTATGTATTTAAATGTATTTATATATGTATGTATTCAAATGTATTTATATAAATCAAATCAAATCCAATTTTATTTGTCACATACACATGGTTAGCAGATGTTAATGCGAGTGTAGCGAAATGCTTGTGCTTCTAGTTCCGACAATGCAGTAATAACCAACAAGTAATCTAACTAACAATTCCAAAACTACTGTCTTATACACAGTGTAAGGGGATAAAGAATATGTACATAAGGATATATGAATGAGTGATGGTACAGAGCAGCATACAGTAGATGGTATCGAGTACAGTATATACATATGAGATGAGTATGTAGACAAAGTAAACAAAGTGGCATAGTTAAAGTGGCTAGTGATACATGTATTACATAAGGATGCAGTCGATGATATAGAGTACAGTATATACGTATGCATATGAGATGAATAATGTAGGGTAAGTAACATTATATAAGGTAGCATTGTTTAAAGTGGCTAGTGATATATTTACATCATTTCCCATCAATTCCTATTATTAAAGTGGCTGGAGTTGGGTCAGTTGGGATATGTATGTATTTAAATGTATTTATATATGTATTTATATGTGTAATTAAATGTATTTATATATGTATGTATTTAAATGTATTTAACAAAGCCTAGGCAAATGATAGGAGTAGGAGTAACAGGTTAATCATTATGATTCACACCTGTAACTCATCATTACCCACACCTGTTAATCATTATGATTCACACCTGTAACTCATCATTACCCACACCTGTTAATCATTATGATTCACACCTGTAACTCATCATTACCCACACCTGTTAATCATTATGATTCACACCTGGACTCCCTTACCTTCATCATCTCCTCCCCTGTATAGGTCCCTCTCCCAGGGTTCACTCACCAGTTGGCATTGTTCTTGTGTATCAGCGTTCCGCCTTGTTGTTAGTGTCGTATTCTTAGTTTGGTTGTTTTATTCAAACGTTCCACCGGCTCCCGACTCACCGCCCCATCATTACGTAGACAAACAGGAGAGTTAAAGAATAATATACACAGTAGGCTCTCTGTCAGGGTGAATGGTGATTCGACCAGGATACAAGAGGTGTCATGTTGCCACCAGGACATTCAGCACAATAAGGGTGAATTAGTTTCTCAGAAGACTGAATTGTACACCAATTTATAGTCATAGATAATATCGAATAGTAAAATCCTAATCTAACACATCGTTTTTAATATAATACCATGGTAAAATATGCAATATATACAAAACAACAATATTACAAGGTTTGGCAGCTTTACTAAAATACATCTTTACATTTACATTACATTTAAGTCATTTAGCAGACGCTCTTATCCAGAGCGACTTACAAATTGGTGCATTCACCTTATGACATCCAGTGGAACAGTCACTTTAACAATAGTGCATCTAAAACTTAAAGGGGTGGGGTGAGAGGGAATACTTATCCTATCCTTGGTATTCCTTAAAGAGGTGGGGTTTCAGGTGTCTCCGGAAGGTGGTGATTGACTCCGC
This sequence comes from Oncorhynchus gorbuscha, assembly GCF_021184085.1. Lineage (NCBI taxonomy): Eukaryota > Metazoa > Chordata > Actinopteri > Salmoniformes > Salmonidae > Oncorhynchus > Oncorhynchus gorbuscha. The sequence continues at coordinate 3,274,625 of NC_060184.1, forward strand.
TGTCCTGGCGTCGTGAGGGAGTTTGTTCCACCATTGGGGGGCCAGAGCAGCGAACAGTTTTGACTGGGCTGAGCGGGAGCTGTACTTCCTCAGTGGTAGGGAGGCGAGCAGGCCAGAGGTGGATGAACGCAGTGCCCTTGTTTGGGTGTAGGGCCTGATCAGAGCCTGGAGGTACTGAGGTGCCGTTCCCCTGACAGCTCCGTAGGCAAGCACCATGGTCTTGTAGCGGATGCGAGCTTCAACTGGAAGCCAGTGGAGAGAACGGAGGAGCGGGGTGACGTGAGAGAACTTGGGAAGGTTGAACACCAGACGGGCTGCGGCGTTCTGGATGAGTTGAAGGGGTTTAATGGCACAGGCAGGGAGCCCAGCCAACAGCAAGTTGCAGTAATCCAGATGGGAGATGACAAGTGCCTGGATTAGGACCTGCTCCGCTTCCTGTGTGAGGCAGGGTCGTACTCTGCGGATGTTGTAGAGCATGAACCTACAGGAACGGGCCACCGCCTTGATGTTAGTTGAGAACGACAGTTTGTTGTCCAGGATCACGCCAAGGTTCTTAGCGCTCTGGGAGGAGGACACAATGGAGTTGTCAACCGTGATGGCGAGATCATGGAACGGGCAGTCCTTCCCCGGGAGGAAGAGCAGCTCCGTCTTGCCGAGGTTCAGCTTGAGGTGGTGATCCGTCATCCACACTGATATGTCTGCCAGACATGCAGAGATGCGATTCGCCACCTGGTCATCAGAAAGGAGTTGTCGCCACGTGGTCATCAGAAGGGAGTTGTTAGGTAATGAAGTCTCATTGATGCAAGCATTCAGCAGGAACAGGGTTTATTTCCACAATACTGAACCACATTGTTCCACTACTGTACCAATCTGTTCCACTTTGTTCCACTACTGTACCAATCTGTTCCACTTTGTTCCACTACTGTACCAATCTGTTCCACTACTGTACCAATCTGTTCCACTTTGTTCCACTACTGTACCAATCTGTTCCACTTTGTTCCACTACTGTACCAATCTGTTCCACTTTGTTCCACTACTGTACCAATCTGTTCCACATTGTTCCACTACTGTACCAATCTGTTCCACTTTGTTCCACTACTGTACCAATCTGTTCCACTTTGTTCCACTACTGTACCAATCTGTTCCACTTTGTTCCACTACTGTACCAATCTGTTCCACATTTTTCCACTACTGTACTAATCTGTTCCACATTTTTCCACTACTGTACCAATCTGTTCCACTTTGTTCCACTACTGTACCAATCTGTTCCACATTGTTCCACTACTGTACCAACCTGTTCCACTTTGTTCCACTACTGTACCAATCTGTTCCACTTTGTTCCACTACTGTACCAACCTGTTCCACTTTGTTCCACTACTGTACCAACCTGTTCCACTTTGTTCCACTACTGTACCAACCTGTTCCACTTTGTTCCACTACTGTACCAATCTGTTCCACTTTGTTCCACTACTGTACCAACCTGTTCCACTTTGTTCCACTACTGTACCAATCTGTTCCACATTAATATCTACAGTGTGGAGGAATTCTGGTAAAGTTCATTATCTATTACACTCTCAAACATTCTCAAACACTTACATAAATTTGATTTGCAAAAATGCATGCAAATACTGCCATTGAGGTGAACTGAAGGTGAGGTGGGTGTGCTCCTTCCTTGTTAAGCCCCCTCCCTCTCTCTCTCTCTCTCTCTCTCTGTCTCTGTCTCTGTCTTTCTCTCTCTCTCTCTCTCTCTCTCTCTCTCTCTCTCTCTCTCTCTCTCTCTCTCTCTCTCTCTCTCTCTTTCTCTCTCTCTCTCTCTCTCTCTCTCTCTCTCTCTCTCTCTCTCTCTCTCTCTCTCTGTCTCTGTCTCTGTCTTTCTCTATCTATCTCTCTCTCTCTCTCTCTCTCTCTCTCTCTCTCTCTCTCTCTCTCTTCTCTCTCTCTCTCTCTCTCTCTCTCTCTCTCTCTGTCTCTGTCTCTGTCTCTCAATTCAATTCAAGGGCTTTATTGACATGGGAAACATGTGTTAACATTGCCAAAGCAAGTGAGGTAGACAACATACAAAGTGAATATATAAAGTGAAAAACAACAAAAATTAACAGTAAACATTACACATACAACAGTTTCAAAACAGTAAAGACATTACAAATGTCATATTATATATATCACACCTGTAATATATATATATATAATATGACATTTGTAATGTCTTTACTGTTTTGAAACTGTTGTATGTGTAATGTTTACTGTTAATTTTTGTTGTTTTTCACTTTATATATTCACAAGATAAAATAAATAAGCATAAATATGGGTTGTGTTTACAATGGTGTTTGTTCTTCACTGGTTGCCCTTTTCTCGTGGCAACAGGTCACAAATCTTCCTGCTGTGATGGCACACTGTGGAATTTCACCCAGTAGATATGGGAGTTTTTCAAAATTGGATATGTTTTCGAATTCTTTGTGATCTGGGGGAAATATGTCTCTCTAATATGGTCATACATTGGGCAGGAGGTTAGGAAGTGCAGCTCAGTTTCCACCTCATTTTGTGGGCAGTGAGCACATAGCCTGTCTTCTCTTGAGAGCCATGTCTGCCTACGGCGGCCTTTCTCAATAGCAAGGCTATGCTCACTGAGTCTGTACATAGTCAAAGTTTTCCTTAATTTTGGGTCAGTCACAGTGGTCAGGTATTCTGCCGCTGTGTACTCTCTGTGTAGGGCCAAATAGCATTCTAGTTTGCTCTGTTTTTTTGTTAATTCTTTCCAATGTGTTAAGTAATTCTCTTTTTGTTTTCTCATGATTTGGTTGGGTCTAATTGTGCTGTTGTCCTAGGGCTCTGTAGGGTGTGTTTGTGTTTGTGAACAGAGCCCCAGGACCAGCTTGCTTAGGGGACTCTTCTCCAGGTTCATCTCTCTGTTTGTGATGGCTTTGTTATGGAAGGTTTGTGAATCGCTTCCTTTTAGGTGGTTGTAGAATTTAATGTCTCTCTCTCTCTCTCTGTCTCTGTCTCTGTCTCTCTCTCTCTCTCTCTCTCTCTCTCTCTCTCTCTCTCTCTCTCTCTCTCTCTCTGTCTCTGTCTCTGTCTCTGTCTCTGTCTCTCTCTCTCTCTCTCTCTCTCTCTCTCTCTCTCTCTCTCTCTCTCTCTCTCTCTCTCTCTCTCTCTCTTTCAAATTCAAATTCAAGCTGCTTTATTGGCATAAAATCATTGTCTCAATATTGTCAAGCAGCAATATGATATACATTGTAATAAAAATATAAACAATAACAAATAATTATATAAAATGGTAGTAAATAATAATAACAAAATTAAATGCAAAAATAACAACAATAACAATAGTAGAAATTTTAAAAATATAAAAAGCTAAACATATAAAATGAAACTATAACTAACTTATAACTAAATAACTGTTATGTTCACCATTACGTCAGTAATGTTAATGTGTATTGGAGGCGTAGGAGAGCAGAGTGTAGGGAACAGGCACACTTTTTATTCCGGTCCAAAATGACAGCACAAAGTAACATAAAATGTGCCCAAAACACAGAACAAAAAGTAATGCGTGTAACAATATCAAAATACACGTAACAAAAACAATCCTACACAAAGACATGATGGGGAACAGAGGAATAAATACACATGAATTGATTGGGGGAATAAAGAGAACAAGACAAAACAAATGGATACGTGAAAAATGGAGAGGCGATTGCTAGAAAGCTGGTGACGGCGACCGCCGAACGTCGCCCGAACAAGGTGAGGAGCCGACTTCGGCAGAAGTCGTGACAAGTAATCTACCTCAGACGAGCAATACCTCGGGACTTCCTTAATATTAGACATCGACATCGCGCAAAAGCTGTTATTGACAAATAGACACACACCACCACCCGTCGTCTTTCTGTGCGTAGCTTTGTACATACCCCAACCAGAAACCATGGGTCACAGGCAGCATCAGCACCGAGCTAAAGGCTAGAGCTGCCGCTTTCAAGGCGCTTATGTGAAATCCCGCTATGCCCTCTGAGGAACCTTCAAACAAGCAAAGATTCAATACAGGACTATGATCGAGTCGTACTACACCGGCTCTGCCTCTCGTCAGATGAAGCTCACATTGATCTGCTGCTAGTTCTCAATGTATATAACTCCACATTGATCTGGTACTTCCTGTATATAGCTCCACATTGATCTGGTACTTCCTGTATATAGCTCCACATTGATCTGGTACTTCCTGTATATAGCTCCTCATTGATCTGGTACTCCCTGTATATAGCTCCACATTGATCTGGTACTTCCTGTATATAGCTCCACATTGATCTGGTACTTCCTGTATATAGCTCCACATTGATCTGGTACTCCCTGTATATAGCTCCACATTGATCTGGTACTGATACTTCCTGTATATAGCTCCACATTGATCTGGTACTTCCTGTATATAGCTCCACATTGATCTGGTACTTCCTGTATATAGCTCCACATTGATCTGGTACTTCCTGTATATAGCTCCACGTTGATCTGGTACTTCCTGTATATAGCTCAACATTGATCTGGTACTTCCTGTATATTGCTCCACATTGATCTGGTATTTCCTGTATATAGCTCCACATTGATCTGGTACTGGTACTTCCTGTATATAGCTCCACTTTGATCTGGTACTTCCTGTATATAGCTCCACATTGATCTGGTACTGGTACTCCCTGTATATAGCTCCACATTGATCTGGTACTGGTACTCCCTGTATATAGCTCCACATTGATCTGGCACTGGTACTCCCTGTATATAGCTCCAAACTGATCTGGTACTCCCTGTATATAGCTCCACATTGATCTGGCACTGGTACTCCCTGTATATAGCTCCAAACTGATCTGGTACTCCCTGTATATAGCTCCACATTGATCTGGTACTGGTACTCCCTGTATATAGCTCCAAACTGATCTGGTACTTCCTGTATATAGCTCCACATTGATCTGGTACTGGTACTCCCTGTATATAGCTCCACATTGATCTGGTACTTCCTGTATATAGCTCCACATTGATCTGGTACTGGTACTCCCTGTATATAGCTCCACATTGATCTGGTACTGGTACTCCCTGTATATAGCTCCACATTGATCTGGTACTGGTACTCCCTGTATATAGCTCCACATTGATCTGGTACTTCCTGTATATAGCTCCACATTGATCTGGTACTGGTACTCCCTGTATATAGCTCCACATTGATCTGGTACTGGTACTCCCTGTATATAGCTCCAAACTGATCTGGTACTCCCTGTATATAGCTCCACATTGATCTGGTACTGGTACTCCCTGTATATAGCTCCAAACTGATCTGGTACTTCCTGTATATAGCTCCACATTGATCTGGTACTGGTACTCCCTGTATATAGCTCCACATTGATCTGGTACTTCCTGTATATAGCTCCACATTGATCTGGTACTGGTACTCCTGGAATATAGCTGGATATAGCTCCACGTGATCTGGTACTTCCTGTATATAGCTCCACATTGATCTGGTACTGGTACTCCCTGTATATAGCTCCACATTTATCTGGTACTGGTACTCCTGGAATATAGCTCCACGTTGATCTGGTACTTCCTGTATATAGCTCCACATTGATCTGGTACTGGTAGTATATAGCCCTGTATATAGCTCCACATTTATCTGGTACTGGTATCTGTATATAGCTCCACATTGATCTGGTACTGGTACTCCCTGTATATAGCTCCACATCTGGTACTCTGGTACTGGTACTTCTGTATATAGCTCCACATTGATCTGGTACTTCCTGTATATAGCTCCACATTGATCTGGTACTGGTCCACTTGATCCCTGTATATAGCTCCACATTGATCTGGTACTGGTATATAGCTCCTTGGTATAGCTCCACATTGATCTGGTACTGTATATAGCTCCACATTGATCTGGTACTGGTACTGTATATAGCTCCACATTGATCTGGTACTGGTATTGTCTGGCTCCACATCTGGTACTCCCTGTATATAGCTCCACTTGATCTGGTACTGGTACTACTCCCTGTATATAGCTCCATCTGGTATTTATCTGGTACTGGTACTCCCTGTATATAGCTCCACATTGATCTGGTACTGGTACTGTATATAGCTCCACATTGATCTGGTACTTCCTGTATATAGCTCCACATTGATCTGGTACTGGTACTTGATCCTGGTATATATAGCTCCACATTGATCTGGTACTGGTACTCCCTGTATATAGCTCCACATTGATCTGGTACTGGTACTGGTACCTGTATATAGCTCCACATTGATCTGGTACTTGATCTGGTACTGGTACTCCTGTATATAGCTCCTGGAATATAGCTCCACATTGATCTGGTACTGGTACTCCCTGTATATAGCTCCACATTGATCTGGTACTCTGGTCCACATTGATCTGGTACTGGTACTCTGTATATAGCTCCTGTATATAGCTCCACATTGATCTGGTACTGGTAGTCCCTGTATATAGCTCCACATTTATCTGGTACTGGTACTCCCTGTATATAGCTCCACATGGTACTCTCCCTGTATATAGCTCCACACTGATCTGGTACTGGTACTCCCTGTATATAGCTCCACGTTGATCTGGTACTTCCTGTATATAGCTCCACATTGATCTGGTACTGGTACTCCCTGTATATAGCTCCACATTTATCTGGTACTGGTACTCCTGGAATATAGCTCCACGTTGATCTGGTACTTCCTGTATATAGCTCCACATTGATCTGGTACTGGTAGTCCCTGTATATAGCTCCACATTTATCTGGTACTGGTACTCCCTGTATATAGCTCCACATTTATCTGGTACTGGTACTCCCTGTATATAGCTCCACACTGATCTGGTACTGGTACTCCCTGTATATAGCTCCACATTGATCTGGTACTGGTCCTGTATATAGCTCCACATTGATCTGGTACTGGTACTCCCTGTATATAGCTCCACATTGATCTGGTACTGGTTCTGCCTGTATATAGCTCCACATTGATCTGGTACTCCTGTATATAGCTCCACATTGATCTGGTACTTCCTGTATATAGCTCCTCATTGATCTGGTATATAGCTCCACATTGATCTGGTACTGGTTCTTCCTGTATATAGCTCCACATTGATCTGGTACTCCCTGTATATAGCTCCACATTGATCTGGTACTGGTACTTCCTGTATATAGCTCCACATTGATCTGGTACTGGTATTTCCTGTATATAGCTCCACGTTGATCTGGTACTTCCTGTATATAGATCAACATTGATCTGGTACATCATGTATATAGCTCCACATTGATCTGGTACTTCCTGTATATAGCTCCACATTGATCTGGTACTTCCTGTATATAGCTCCACATTGATCTGGTACTGGTACTTCCTGTATATAGCTCCACATTGATCTGGTACTTCCTGTATATAGCTTCAAATTGATCTGGTACTGGCACTTCCTGTATATAGCTCCACATTTATCTGGTACTGGTACTCCCTGTATATAGCTCCAACTGATCTGGTACTGGTATTCTGTACATAGCTCCACATTGATCTGGTACTCCCTGTATATAGCTCCACACTGATATGGTACTAGTACTCCCTGTATATAGCTCCACACTGATCTGGTACTGGTACTCCCTGTTTATAGCTCCACGCTGATCTGGTACTCCCTGTATATAGCTCCACATTGATCTGGTACTGGTTCTTCCTGTATATAGCTCCACATTGATCTGGTACTCCCTGTATATAGCTCCACATTGATCTGGTACTGGTACTTCCTGTATATAGCTCCACATTGATCTGGTACTGGTATTTCCTGTATATAGCTCCACGTTGATCTGGTACTTCCTGTATATAGATCAACATTGATCTGGTACATCATGTATATAGCTCCACATTGATCTGGTACTTCCTGTATATAGCTCCACATTGATCTGGTACTTCCTGTATATAGCTCCACATTGATCTGGTACTGGTACTTCCTGTATATAGCTCCACATTGATCTGGTACTTCCTGTATATAGCTTCAAATTGATCTGGTACTGGCACTTCCTGTATATAGCTCCACATTTATCTGGTACTGGTACTCCCTGTATATAGCTCCTAACTGATCTGGTACTGGTATTCCTTGTACATAGCTCCACATTGATCTGGTACTCCCTGTATATAGCTCCACACTGATATGGTACTAGTACTCCCTGTATATAGCTCCACACTGATCTGGTACTGGTACTCCCTGTATATAGCTCCACACTGATCTGGTACTCCCTGTTTATAGCTCCACGCTGATCTGGTACTGGTACTTCCTGTATATAGCTCCACATTGATCTGGTTCTTCCTGTATATAGCTCCTCATTGATCTGGTACTCCCTGTATATAGCTCCACATTGATCTGGTACTCCCTGTATAAAAGCTCCACATTGATCTGGTACTTCCTGTATATAGCTCCACATTGATCTGGTTCTGCCTGTATATAGCTCCCTGTATATAGTTCCACATTGATCTGGTACTTCCTGTATATTGCTCCTCATTGATCTGGTACTTCCTGTATATTGCTCCTCATTGATCTGGTACTCCCTGTATATAGCCCCACATTGATCTGGTACTCCCTGTATAAAGCTCCACATTGATCTGGTACTTCCTGTATATAGCTCCACATTGATCTGGTCCTTCCTGTATATAGCTCCACATTGATCTGGTACTGATACTTCCTGTATATAGCTCCACATTGATCTGGTACTTCCTGTATATAGCTCCACATTGATCTGGTACTTCCTGTATATAGCTCCACATTGATCTGGTACTTCCTGTATATAGCTCCTCATTGATCTGGTACTCCCTGTATATAGCTCCACATTGATCTGGTACTTCCTGTATATAGCTCCACATTGATCTGGTACTTCCTGTATATAGCTCCACATTGATCTGGTACTCCCTGTATATAGCTCCACATTGATCTGGTACTGATACTTCCTGTATATAGCTCCACATTGATCTGGTACTTCCTGTATATAGCTCCACATTGATCTGGTACTTCCTGTATATAGCTCCACATTGATCTGGTACTTCCTGTATATAGCTCCACATTGATCTGGTACTTCCTGTATATAGCTCCACGTTGATCTGGTACTTCCTGTATATTGCTCCACATTGATCTGGTACTGGTATTTCCTGTATATAGCTCCACATTGATCTGGTACTGGTATTTCCTGTATATAGCTCCACGTTGATCTGGTACTTCCTGTATATAGCTCAACATTGATCTGGTACATCCTGTATATAGCTCCACATTGATCTGGTACTTCCTGTATATAGCTCCACTTTGATCTGGTACTTCCTGTATATAGCTCCACATTGATCTGGTACTGGTACTCCCTGTATATAGCTCCACATTGATCTGGTACTGGTACTCCCTGTATATAGCTCCACATTGATCTGGCACTGGTACTCCCTGTATATAGCTCCAAACTGATCTGGTACTCCCTGTATATAGCTCCACATTGATCTGGCACTGGTACTCCCTGTATATAGCTCCAAACTGATCTGGTACTCCCTGTATATAGCTCCACATTGATCTGGTACTGGTACTCCCTGTATATAGCTCCAAACTGATCTGGTACTTCCTGTATATAGCACCACATTGATCTGGTACTGGTACTCCCTGTATATAGCTCCACATTGATCTGGTACTTCCTGTATATAGCTCCACATTGATCTGGTACTGGTACTCCTGTATATAGCTCCACATTGATCTGGTACTGGTACTCCCTGTATATAGCTCCACATTGATCTGGTACTGGTACTCCCTGTATATAGCTCCACATTGATCTGGTACTTCCTGTATATAGCTCCACATTGATCTGGTACTGGTACTCCCTGTATATAGCTCCACATTGATCTGGTACTGGTACTCCCTGTATATAGCTCCAAACTGATCTGGTACTCCCTGTATATAGCTCCACATTGATCTGGTACTGGTACTCCCTGTATATAGCTCCAAACTGATCTGGTACTTCCTGTATATAGCTCCACATTGATCTGGTACTGGTACTCCCTGTATATAGCTCCACATTGATCTGGTACTTCCTGTATATAGCTCCACATTGATCTGGTACTGGTACTCCTGGAATATAGCTCTACGTTGATCTGGTACTTCCTGTATATAGCTCCACATTGATCTGGTACTGGTACTCCCTGTATATAGCTCCACATTTATCTGGTACTGGTACTCCTGGAATATAGCTCCACGTTGATCTGGTACTTCCTGTATATAGCTCCACATTGATCTGGTACTGGTAGTCCCTGTATATAGCTCCACATTTATCTGGTACTGGTACTCCCTGTATATAGCTCCACATTTATCTGGTACTGGTACTCCCTGTATATAGCTCCACACTGATCTGGTACTGGTACTCCCTGTATATAGCTCCACGTTGATCTGGTACTTCCTGTATATAGCTCCACATTGATCTGGTACTGGTACTCCCTGTATATAGCTCCACATTGATCTGGTACTGGTTCTGCCTGTATATAGCTCCACATTGATCTGGAACTCCCTGTATATAGCTCCACATTGATCTGGTACTTCCTGTATATAGCTCCTCATTGATCTGGTACTCCCTGTATATAGCTCCACATTGATCTGGTACTGGTTCTTCCTGTATATAGCTCCACATTGATCTGGTACTCCCTGTATATAGCTCCACATTGATCTGGTACTGGTACTTCCTGTATATAGCTCCACATTGATCTGGTACTGGTATTTCCTGTATATAGCTCCACGTTGATCTGGTACTTCCTGTATATAGATCAACATTGATCTGGTACATCATGTATATAGCTCCACATTGATCTGGTACTTCCTGTATATAGCTCCACATTGATCTGGTACTTCCTGTATATAGCTCCACATTGATCTGGTACTGGTACTTCCTGTATATAGCTCCACATTGATCTGGTACTTCCTGTATATAGCTTCAAATTGATCTGGTACTGGCACTTCCTGTATATAGCTCCACATTTATCTGGTACTGGTACTCCCTGTATATAGCTCCTAACTGATCTGGTACTGGTATTCCTTGTACATAGCTCCACATTGATCTGGTACTCCCTGTATATAGCTCCACACTGATATGGTACTAGTACTCCCTGTATATAGCTCCACACTGATCTGGTACTGGTACTCCTGTATATAGCTCCACACTGATCTGGTACTCCCTGTTTATAGCTCCACGCTGATCTGGTACTGGTACTTCCTGTATATAGCTCCACATTGATCTGGTTCTTCCTGTATATAGCTCCTCATTGATCTGGTACTCCCTGTATATAGCTCCACATTGATCTGGTACTCCCTGTATAAAAGCTCCACATTGATCTGGTACTTCCTGTATATAGCTCCACATTGATCTGGTTCTGCCTGTATATAGCTCCACATTGATCTGGAACTCCCTGTATATAGTTCCACATTGATCTGGTACTTCCTGTATATTGCTCCTCATTGATCTGGTACTTCCTGTATATTGCTCCTCATTGATCTGGTACTCCCTGTATATAGCCCCACATTGATCTGGTACTCCCTGTATAAAGCTCCACATTGATCTGGTACTTCCTGTATATAGCTCCACATTGATCTGGTCCTTCCTGTATATAGCTCCACATTGATCTGGTACTGATACTTCCTGTATATAGCTCCACATTGATCTGGTACTTCCTGTATATAGCTCCACATTGATCTGGTACTTCCTGTATATAGCTCCACATTGATCTGGTACTTCCTGTATATAGCTCCTCATTGATCTGGTACTCCTGTATATAGCTCCACATTGATCTGGTACTTCCTGGCTCCACATTGATCTGGTACTTCCTGTATATAGCTCCACATTGATCTGGTACTCCCTGTATATAGCTCCACATTGATCTGGTACTGATACTTCCTGTATATAGCTCCACATTGATCTGGTACTTCCTGTATATAGCTCCACATTGATCTGGTACTTCCTGTATATAGCTCCACATTGATCTGGTACTTCCTGTATATAGCTCCACGTTGATCTGGTACTTCCTGTATATAGCTCCACATTGATCTGGTACTTCCTGTATATTGCTCCACATTGATCTGGTACTGGTATTTCCTGTATATAGCTCCACATTGATCTGGTACTGGTATTTCCTGTATATAGCTCCACGTTGATCTGATCTGTATATAGCTCAACATTGATCTGGTACTTCCTGTATATAGCTCCACATTGATCTGGTACTGGTACTTCCTGTATATAGCTCCACTTTGATCTGGTACTTCCTGTATATAGCTCCACATTGATCTGGTACTGGTACTCCCTGTATATAGCTCCACATTGATCTGGTACTGGTACTCCCTGTATATAGCTCCACATTGATCTGGCACTGGTACTCCCTGTATATAGCTCCAAACTGATCTGGTACTCCCTGTATATAGCTCCACATTGATCTGGCACTGGTACTCCCTGTATATAGCTCCAAACTGATCTGGTACTCCCTGTATATAGCTCCACATTGATCTGGTACTGGTACTCCCTGTATATAGCTCCAAACTGATCTGGTACTTCCTGTATATAGCTCCACATTGATCTGGTACTGGTACTCCCTGTATATAGCTCCACATTGATCTGGTACTTCCTGTATATAGCTCCACATTGATCTGGTACTGGTACTCCTGTATATAGCTCCACATTGATCTGGTACTTCCCCTGTATATAGCTCCACATTGATCTGGTACTGGTACTCCCTGTATATAGCTCCACATTGATCTGGTACTTCCTGTATATAGCTCCACATTGATCTGGTACTGGTACTCCCTGTATATAGCTCCACATTGATCTGGTACTGGTACTCCTGTATATAGCTCCAAACTGATCTGGTACTCCTGTATATAGCTCCACATTGATCTGGTACTGGTACTCCCTGTATATAGCTCCAAACTGATCTGGTACTCCCTGTATATAGCTCCACATTGATCTGGTACTGGTACTCCCTGTATATAGCTCCACTGATCTGGTACTTCCTGTATATAGCTCCACATTGATCTGGTACTGGTACTCCTGGAATATAGCTCCACATTGATCTGGTACTTCCTGTATATAGCTCCACATTGATCTGGTACTGGTACCTGTATATAGCTCCACATTGATCTGGTACTGGTACTCCTGGAATATAGCTCCACGTTGATCTGGTACTTCCTGTATATAGCTCCACATTGATCTGGTACTGGTAGTCCCTGTATATAGCTCCACATTTATCTGGTACTGGTACTCCCTGTATATAGCTCCACATTTATCTGGTACTGGTACTCCCTGTATATAGCTCCACACTGATCTGGTACTGGTACTCCCTGTATATAGCTCCACGTTGATCTGGTACTTCCTGTATATAGCTCCACATTGATCTGGTACTGGTACTCCCTGTATATAGCTCCACATTGATCTGGTACTGGTTCTGCCTGTATATAGCTCCACATTGATCTGGAACTCCCTGTATATAGCTCCACATTGATCTGGTACTTCCTGTATATAGCTCCTCATTGATCTGCTACTCCCTGTATATAGCTCCACATTGATCTGGTACTGGTTCTTCCTGTATATAGCTCCACATTGATCTGGTACTCCCTGTATATAGCTCCACATTGATCTGGTACTGGTACTTCCTGTATATAGCTCCACATTGATCTGGTACTGGTATTTCCTGTATATAGCTCCACGTTGATCTGGTACTTCCTGTATATAGATCAACATTGATCTGGTACATCATGTATATAGCTCCACATTGATCTGGTACTTCCTGTATATAGCTCCACATTGATCTGGTACTTCCTGTATATAGCTCCACATTGATCTGGTACTGGTACTTCCTGTATATAGCTCCACATTGATCTGGTACTTCCTGTATATAGCTTCAAATTGATCTGGTACTGGCACTTCCTGTATATAGCTCCACATTTATCTGGTACTGGTACTCCCTGTATATAGCTCCTAACTGATCTGGTACTGGTATTCCTTGTACATAGCTCCACATTGATCTGGTACTCCCTGTATATAGCTCCACACTGATATGGTACTGGTACTCCCTGTATATAGCTCCACACTGATCTGGTACTGGTACTCCCTGTATATAGCTCCACACTGATCTGGTACTCCCTGTTTATAGCTCCACGCTGATCTGGTACTGGTACTTCCTGTATATAGCTCCACATTGATCTGGTTCTTCCTGTATATAGCTCCTCATTGATCTGGTACTCCCTGTATATAGCTCCACATTGATCTGGTACTCCCTGTATAAAAGCTCCACATTGATCTGGTACTTCCTGTATATAGCTCCACATTGATCTGGTTCTGCCTGTATATAGCTCCACATTGATCTGGAACTCCCTGTATATAGTTCCACATTGATCTGGTACTTCCTGTATATTGCTCCTCATTGATCTGGTACTTCCTGTATATTGTTCCTCATTGATCTGGTACTCCCTGTATATAGCCCCACATTGATCTGGTACTCCCTGTATAAAGCTCCACATTGATCTGGTACTTCCTGTATATAGCTCCACATTGATCTGGTCCTTCCTGTATATAGCTCCACATTGATCTGGTACTGATACTTCCTGTATATAGCTCCACATTGATCTGGTACTTCCTGTATATAGCTCCACATTGATCTGGTACTCTCTGTATATAGCTCCACATTGATCTGGTACTCCCTGTATATAGCTCCACATTGATCTGGTACTTCCTGTATATAGCTCCACATTGATCTGGTACTTCCTGTATATAGCTCCACATTGATCTGGTACTCCCTGTATATAGCTCCACGTTGATCTGGTACTGGTTCTTCCTGTATATAGCTCCACATTGATCTGGTACTCCCTGTATAAAGCTCCACATTGATCTGCTACTGGTTCTTCCTGTATATAGCTCCACATTGATCTGGTACTCCCTGTATATAGCTCCACATTGATCAGGTAGACTGGACTGGCTGGGGGTAGAAGAGGAGAGGTTGGACTGGCTGGGGGTAGAAGAGGAGAGGTTGGACTGGCTGGGGGTATTAGAGGAGAGGTTGGACTGGCTGGGGGTATTAGAGGAGAGGTTGGACTGGCTGGGGGTATTAGAGGAGAGGTTGGACTGGCTGGGGGTACTAGAAGAGAGGTTAGACTGGTTGGGGGTACTAGAGGAGAGGTTGGACTGACTGGGGGTATTAGAGGAGAGGTTGGACTGGCTGGGGGTACTAGAAGAGAGGTTAGACTGGTTGGGGGTGCTAGAGGAGAGCTTAGACTGGTTGGGTGTACAATCGGAGAGGTTGGACTGGCTGGGGGTACTAGAAGAGAGGTTAGACTGGTTGGGGGTACTAGAGGAGAGCTTAGACTGGTTGGGGGTACAATCGGAGAGGTTAGACTTGTTGGGGGTACTAAAGGAGAGGTTGGGACTGGCTGGGGGTACTAGAGGAGAGGTTGGGACTGGCTGGGGGTACTAAAGGAGAGGTTGGACTGGCTGGGGGTACTAGAGGAGAGGTTGGGACTGGCTGGGGGTACTAAATGAGAGGTTGGGACTGGCTGGGGGTAGAAGAGGAGAGGTTGGACTGGCTGGGGGTAGAAGAGGAGAGGTTGGACTGGCTGGGGGTAGAAGAAGAGAGGTTGGGACTGGCTGGGGTACTAGAGGAGAGGTTGGGACTGGCTGGGGGTAGAAGAGGAGAGATTGGACTGGCTGGGGGAATTAGAGGAGAGGTTGGGCTGGCTGGGGGTACTGGCTGGGGGTACTAGAGGAGAGGTTGGACTGGCTGGGGGTACTAGAAGAGAGGTTAGACTGGCTGGGGGTAGAAGAGGAGAGGTTGGACTGGCTGGGGGTAGAAGAGGAGAGGTTGGACTGGCTGGGGGTAGAAGAAGAGAGGTTGGGACTGGCTGGGGTACTAGAGGAGAGGTTGGGACTGGCTGGGGGTAGAAGAGGAGAGATTGGACTGGCTGGGGGAATTAGAGGAGAGGTTGGGCTGGCTGGGGGTACTGGCTGGGGGTACTAGAGGAGAGGTTGGACTGGCTGGGGGTACTAGAAGAGAGGTTAGACTGGCTGAAGGTACTAGAGGAGAGGTTGGACTGGCTGGGGGTATTAGAGGAGAGGTTGGGACTGGCTGGGGGTACTAGAGGAGAGGTTGGGCTGGCTGGGGGTACTAGAGGAGAGGTTGGACTGGCTGGGGGTACTAGAAGAGAGGTTAGACTGGCTGGGGGTACTAGAAGAGAGGTTAGACTGGTTGGGGGTACTAGAAGAGAGGTTAAACTGGCTGGGGGTACTAGAGGAGAGGTTAGACTGGTTGGGGGTACTAGAGGAGAGGTTAGACTGGTTGGGGGTACTAGAGGAGAGGTTAGACTGGTTGGGGGTACTAGAGGAGAGGTTAGACTGGCTGGGGGTACTAGAGGAGAGGTTAGACTGGCTGGGGTACTAGAAGAGAGGTTAGACTGGCTGGGGGTACTAGAGGAGAGGTTAGACTGGCTGGGGGTACTAGAGGAGAGGTTAGACTGGCTGGGGGTACTAGAGGAGAGGTTGGACTGGCTGGGGGAAAAAGAGGAGAGGTTTGGAACGGCTGGGTGATCCACAGGAATTTTTCTCTAGGGGTTTGCGATCATGACTGACTTTTCGGCATCTGGGGCTGTTTGTATTAAAATTGAGCTTTAGAGGTAGAAGACTGTTTTCTCTGGTGTGAGAGACAGACACTTGTCGATCCCAATGACACATGAAACCTAGAACTGGTTTGGCCTCATCAGATAGAACAGAATACAGGAACAGTGCCAATAGGACATGGGGAGAGAAAACATTGGAGGGAGAAAGTGGGGGAGGGAGGGGGAAGGAAGAAAGGAAGGAAAGAACAGACGGAGGGAGGGGGTCAGGTCATATAAGATGGTAAAACCTTCACACCTTGGATTCCTCTACCTCCCTATCTGCTTATCTGCCTATCTTTCTATCAACAACTGTCTATTACATCATCTATCCCAACAGCATATAATTTGATTTGAGTTTGTGGGTCATATATAATTTGATTTGGAGTTTGTGGGTCATAGGTCATATAAGATGGTAAAACCTTCACACCTTGAAAGCACTTCCTCTACCTCCCTATCTGCTTATCTGCCTATCTTTCTATCTGTCAATCTATCTGTCTATCTGTCAATATGTCTATCTATCTATCTATCTGTCAATCTATCTGTCTATCTGTCAATATGTCTATCTATCTATCTATCTATCTATCTATCTATCTATCTATCTATCTATCTATCTATCTATCTATCTATCTATCTGTCAATGTCTATCTATCTATCTATCTATCTATCTATCTATCTATCTATCTATCTATCTATCTATCTATCTATCTATCTATCTATCTATCTATCTATCTATCTATCTATCTATCTATCTATCTATCTATCTATCTATCTATCTATCTATCTATCTATCTATCTATCTATCTATCTATCTATCTATCTATCTATCTATCTATCTGTCTATCTATCTATCTGTCAATATGTCTATCTATCTGTCTATCTATCTGTCTAACTGTCTGTCTGTCTGTCTATCTGTCTATCTGTCTGTCTATCTGTCAATCTATCTGTCTATCTATCTGTCTAACTGTCTATCTATCTGTCAATCTGTCTATCTGTCTATCTGTCTGTCTATCTATCTATCTGTCAATCTGTCTATCTGTCTGTCTGTCTGTCTGTCTGTCTGTCTGTCTGTCTGTCTGTCTGTCTGTCTGTCTGTCTGTCTGTCTGTCTGTCTGTCTGTCTGTCTGTCTGTCTGTCTGTCTGTCTGTCTGTCTGTCTGTCTGTCTGTCTGTCTGTCTGTCTGTCTGTCTGTCTGTCTGTCTGTCTGTCTGTCTGTCTGTCTGTCTGTCTGTCTGTCTGTCTGTCTGTCTGTCTGTCTGTCTGTCTGTCTCTTTCTATCTGTCTATCTGTCTATCCTTCTATCTGTCTATCTGTCTATCTGCCTATCTGTCTCTTTCTATCGCCATCTCTCCGACCAGCAAATGATGCAGGTTTTCTCCTGGGAAAATATTGTAATGGTATGCTGCTTGTGGGGCCGGCAAGGCACAAAACCAGACTGGAATCCAGTTTCTCCGGGTCTGTCTCTCTCTCTCTCTCTCTCTCTCTCTCTCTCTCTCTCTCCCTCCGTGCACTCCCACTCCAAGACACACCATTCTGAAGAGAATCGTGTAATGACTCGTAGAGCAGAGGTGTTGGGAAGCTCCACATTGATCTGATACTGGTACTCCCTGTATATAGCTGGGAAACTTTCTCTCTCTCCCTCTCTTTCCGTCTATCTCCCCCTTCTCTCTCTTCATCTACCTCTCTTTTCCCTCTCCCTCTCTCTCTCTCTTCCTCTCTATCTGTCCCCACACAATTCAATTACAATTCAAGAGGATTTATTGGCATGGGAAACACATGTTAACATTGTCAAAGCAAGTGAAATAGGTAATAAATAAAAGTGAAATAAACAATAAAAATGGACAGTAAACACAGAATACATTTCAAACGAATAAAGACATTTCAAATGTTATTTGAAAACGGTTAAATTACAAATAGGAAAATAAATGAACATAAATATGGGTTGTATTTACAATGGTGTTTGTTCTTCACTGGTTGCCCGTTTCTTGTGGCAACAGGTCACACATCTTACTGCTGTGATGGCACACTGTGGTATTTCACCCAAATTGGATATGTTTTCGAATTCTTTGTGGATCTGTGTGATCTGGGGGAAATATATCTTTCTAATATGGTCATACATTGGGCAGGAGGTTAGGAAGTGCAGCTCAGTTTCCACCTCATTTTGTGGGCAGTGAGCACATAGCCTGTCATCTCTTCAGAGCCATGTCTGCCTACGGCGGCCTTTCTCAATAGCAAGGCAATGCTCACTGAGTCTGTACATAGTCAAAGCTTTCCTTAGGTTTGGTTCAGTCACAGTGGTCAGGTATTCTGCCACTATGTACTCTCTGTTTAGGGCCAAAAATTATTATAGTTTGCTCATTTAAATAAATAAAAAATCCAATGTGTCAAGTAGTGGCTGTCAGGGCCCAGGTCTGTCAGGGCCCAGGTCTGTCAGGGCCCAGGTCTGTCAGGGCCCAGGTCTGTCAGGGCCCAGGTCTGTCAGGGCCCAGGTCTATCAAGGCCCAGGTCTGTCAGGGCCCAGGTCTGACAGGGCCCAGGTCTATCAGGGCCCAGGTCTGACAGGGCCCAGGTCTATCAGGACCCAGGTCTATCAGGGCCCAGGTCTGACAGGGCCCAGGTCTATCAGGGCCCAGGTCTATCAGGGCCCAGGTCTGACAGGGCCCAGGTCTATCAGGGCCCAGGTCTGTCAGGGCCCAGGTCTGTCAGGGCCCAGGTCTATCAGGGCCCAGGTCTGTCAGGGCCCAGGTCTGTCAGGGCCCAGGTCTGTCAGGGCCCAGGTCTGACAGGGCCCAGGACTGTCAGGGCGCAGGTCTGTCAGGGCCCAGGTCTGGCAGGACCCAGGTCTGTCAGAATCTGTGCAGAAGATCTAGGTGCTGCTGTAGGCCCTCCTTGGTTGGTGACAGAAGCACCAGATCATCAGCAAACGGGAGACATTTGACTTCAGATTCTAGTAGGGTGAGGCCGGGTGCTGCAGACTGTTCTAGTGTCCTCTCCAACTTGTTTATATATACAGTGCCTTGGTTGGTGACAGAAGCACCAGATCATCAGCAAACGGGAGACATTTGACTTCAGATTCTAGTAGGGTGAGGCCGGGTGCTGCAGACTGTTCTAGTGTCCTCTCCAACTTGTTTATATATACAGTGCCTTGGTTGGTGACAGAAGCACCAGATCATCAGCAAACGGGAGACATTTGACTTCAGATTCTAGTAGGGTGAGGCCGGGTGCTGCTAGTAGGGTGAGGCCGGGTGCTGCAGACTGTTCTAGTGTCCCTCTTCAGATTCTAGTAGGGTGAGGCCGGGTGCTGCTAGTAGGGTGAGGCCGGGTGCTGCAGACTGTTCTAGTGTCCCTCTTCAGATTCTAGTAGGGTGAGGCCGGGTGCTGCTAGTAGGGTGAGGCCGGGTGCTGCTAGTAGGGTGAGGCCGGGTGCTGCAGACTGTTCTAGTGTCCCTCTTCAGATTCTAGTAGGGTGAGGCCGGGTGCTGCTAGTAGGGTGAGGCCGGGTGCTGCTAGTAGGGTGAGGCCGGGTGCTGCTAGTAGGGTGAGGCCGGGTGCTGCTAGTAGGGTGAGGCCGGGTGCTGCTAGTAGGGTGAGGCCGGGTGCTGCTAGTAGGGTGAGGCCGGGTGCTGCTAGTAGGGTGAGGCCGGGTGCTGCTAGTAGGGTGAGGCCAGGTGCTGCTAGTAGGGTGAGGCCAGGTGCTGCTAGTAGGGTGAGGCCGGGTGCTGCTAGTAGGGTGAGGCCGGGTGCTGCTAGTAGGGTGAGGCCGGGTGCTGCTAGTAGGGTGAGGCCGGGTGCTGCTAGTAGGGTGAGGCCGGGTGCTGCTAGTAGGGTGAGGCCGGGTGCTGCTGCTAGTAGGGTGAGGCCGGGTGCTGCTAGTAGGGTGAGGCCGGGTGCTGCTAGTAGGGTGAGGCCGGGTGCTGCTAGTAGGGTGAGGCCGGGTGCTTCTAGTAGGGTGAGGCCGGGTGCTGCTAGTAGGGTGAGGCCGGGTGCTGCTAGTAGGGTGAGGCCGGGTGCTGCTAGTAGGGTGAGGCCGGGTGCTGCTAGTAGGGTGAGGCCGGGTGCTGCTAGTAGGGTGAGGCCGGGTGCTGCTAGTAGGGTGAGGCCGGGTGCTGCTAGTAGGGTGAGGCCAGGTGCTGCTAGTAGGGTGAGGCCGGGTGCTGCAGACTGTTCTAGTGTCCCTCTTCAGATTCTAGTAGGGTGAGGCCGGGTGCTGCTAGTAGGGTGAGGCCGGGTGCTGCAGACTGTTCTAGTGTCCCTCTTCAGATTCTAGTAGGGTGAGGCCGGGTGCTGCTAGTAGGGTGAGGCCGGGTGCTGCTAGTAGGGTGAGGCCGGGTGCTGCTAGTAGGGTGAGGCCGGGTGCTGCTAGTAGGGTGAGGACGGGAGTGTCTCCAACTTGTTTATATATACAGTGCCTTGAACATTTCAGGCTTCAAACATAAAGATATAAAACTGTATTTTTTTGTGAAGAATCAACAACAAGTGGGACACAGTCATGAAGTGGAACGACATTTATTGGATATTTCAAACTTTTTTAACAAATCAAAAACTCAAAAATTGGGCGTGCAAAATTATTCGCAAGGCACTGTATGTTGTAGAGGGTGAAGCTCAAGCTGACCCCACGACCCTGTGGGAAGAATTTTGTGTTTTTTGCTTTATTTTAACTGCACTCTTGTTGTTTGTGCCAAACCCTCGTGCCAAATTGAGCCAAAGCTTTTTTTTAATCAACAAAAGGGTGGACATTTGACATTTGCTCAGAACATTGTTTTCACTGAGGAAATGTACGAGTCTGCTGTTAATGACAATGCTGAGGATTTTCCCAAGGTTACTGTTGATGCATATCCCACGGTAGTTATTGGGCTCCTCTCTCCTCTCTATTTCTTCTTTTCACCCTCCCTTTCTTTCTCTCTCTCTCTACACTCCCACTCCCTCTCTCTCTCTCCTATCTCTCCTCTCCCTCACCATCCTCTCACCTCTCACTCATCCCTCCTCTCGTTCTCTCTAGCTTTCTCCCCTCCCCTCTATTCTCTTTCTCACCCCCACTCTTTCTCTCCCCCCTCCCCTCTATTCTCTTTCTCATCTCTCCCCTCCCCTCTATTCTCTCTCACCCCCACTCTTTCTCCCCTCCCCCTCTATTCTCTTTCTCACCCCCACTCTCCCCTCCCTCATTCTCATCCTCTCCCCCTCTCTCCTATCTCATCCCTCCTCTCTCTCTCTCCTCTCCCTCACCATCCTCTCACCTCCCCATCCCTCTCTCTCTCTCCTATCCCCCCCCCCTCTCTCTCTCCTATCCCCCCCCCCCTCCTACACTCCCACTCCCTCTCTCTCACCCATCATCTCCTCTCCCTCACCATCTTCTCACCTCTCACTCATCCCTCCTCTCTCTCTCCTATCTCTCCTCTCCCCCTCCTCTCTCTCTCCTATCTCTCCTCTCCCCCTCCTCTCTCTCTCCTATCTCTCCTCTCCCCCTCCTCTCTCTCTCCTATCTCTCCTCTCCCCCTCCTCTCTCTCTCCTATCTCTCCTCTCCCTCCCTCTCTCTTCTTTCCCTCCTGTAGGCTAAGTGATTAAGGATGAACATTGTCACATACAGAATAGAGCATCCTGTTCAACATTCCCCCCTCTAACTCACTTCTCCTCACCCCTCTCCCTCATTCCCCCCTCTAACTCACTTCTCCTCACCCCTCTCCCTCATTCCCCCCTCTAACTCACTTCTCCTCACCCCTCTCCCTCATTCCCCCCTCTAACTCACTTCTCCTCACCCCTCTCCCTCATTCCCCCCTCTAACTCACTTCTCCTCACCCCTCTCCCTCATTCCCCCTCTAACTCACTTCTCCTCACCCCTCTCCCTCATTCCCCCTCTAACTCACTTCTCCTCACCCCTCTCCCTCATTCCCCCTCTAACTCACTTCTCCTCACCCCTCTCCCTCATTCCCCCTCTAACTCACTTCTCCTCACCCCTCTCCCTCATTCCCCCCTCTAACTCACTTCTCCTCACCCCTCTCCCTCATTCCCCCCTCTAACTCACTTCTCCTCACCCCTCTCCCTCATTCCCCCCTCTAACTCACTTCTCCTCACCCCTCTCCCTCATTCATCCCCTCTTCACCCCTCTCTACCCCCTCCTCTCTCCGCTCCTCAACCCTCGCTCCTATTCTCCCTCCCCTCCTCACCCCTCTCTCCTATTCTCCCTCCCCTCCTCACCCCTCTCTCCCTCCTTCCTCCCCTCCTCTCTCCGCTCCTCAACCCTCGCTCCTATTCTCCCTCCCCTCCTCACCCCTCTCTCCCTCCTCCCTCCCCTCCTCAACCCTCGCTCCTATTCTCCCTCCCCTCCTCGCCCTTCTCTTCTATTCTCCCTCCCCTCCTCACCCCTCTCTCCTCCTTCCTCCCCTCCTCACCCCTCTCTCCCTCCTTCCTCCCCTCCTCACCCTTCTCTCTCTCCTTCCTCCCCTCCTCACCCCTCTCTCCCATTTTCCCTCCCCCCTCACCCCTCTCTACCTCCTCCCTCCCCTCCTCACCCTTCTCTCCCCTCCTCCCTCCCCTCCTCACCGCTCTCTCCTATTCTCCCTCCCCTCCTCACCCCTCTCTCCCTCCTCCCTCCCCTCCTCACCCCTCTCTCCCTCCTCACTCCCCTCCTCACCCTTCTCTCCCCTCCTCCCTCCCCTCCTCACCCCTCTCTCCTATTCTCCCTCCCCTCCTCACCCCTCTCTCCCTCCTTCCTCCCCTCCTCACCCCTCTCTCCCTCCTCCCTCCCCTCCTCACCCCTCTCTCCCTCCTCACTCCCCTCCTCACCCTTCTCTCCCCTCCTCCCTCCCCTCCTCACCCCTCTCTCCTATTCTCCCTCCCCTCCTCACCCCTCTCTCCCCCCTCCCCTCCTCCCCTCCTTCCTCCCCTCCCCTCCCGCCCTTCTCTTCTATTCTCCCTCCCCTCCTCACCCCTCTCTCCCTCCTCACTCCCCTCCTCACCCCTTCTCTCCCCCTCCCCTCCCTCCCCCATCCTCACCGCTCTCTCCTATTCTCCCTCCCCTCCTCACCCCTCTCTCCCTCCTCCCTCCCCTCCTCACCCTCTCCCCTCCTCACTCCCCTCCCCCTCCTCCCTCACCCCTCCTCCCTCCCCTCCCTCCTCACCCTCTCTCCTATTCTCCCTCCCCTCCTCACCCCTCTCTCCCTCCCGCTCTCCCTCCTCCCTCCCCCCCCTCCTCCTCCCCTCCCCTCCTCATCTCTCTCTCCTATTCTCCCTCCCCTCCTTACCCCTCTCTCCCATTCTCCCTCCCCTCCTTACCCCTCTCTCCCTCCTTCCTCCCCTCCTCACCCCTCTCTCCCATTCTCCCTCCCCCTCCCCCTCACCCCTCTCTCCCATTCTCCCTCCCCTCCTCACCCGTCTCTCCTTCTCCACCCTCCTCACCCCTCTCTCCCATTCTCCCTCCCCTCCTCATCCCTCTCTCCCTCCTCCCTCCCCTCCTCACCCCTCCTCCCTCCCCTCCTCACCGCTCTCTCCTATTCTCCCTCCCCTCCTCACCCCTCTCTCCCTCCTCCCTCCCCTCCTCACCCA
This sequence comes from Oncorhynchus gorbuscha, assembly GCF_021184085.1. NCBI lineage: Eukaryota > Metazoa > Chordata > Actinopteri > Salmoniformes > Salmonidae > Oncorhynchus > Oncorhynchus gorbuscha. The sequence goes on from NC_060184.1 coordinate 3,298,804, forward strand.
TCTCTCCTTCTCCACCCTCCTCACCCCTTCTCAAACCTCTCTCCCTTCTCTATCCTGTTCCTGTTGAGGATGGCCTTACCGGTGTCTTAACCGGTTCTTCCCTGCTGCCTTCCACACCCCTCTCACCTCACCTGTCAGGACGTGTCCCAGAAAGAGATAGAGAGAGAGAGATAGAGACAGAGAGAGACAGAGACAGAGACAGAGACAGAGACAGAGAGAGTCAGAGACAGAGACAGAGTGAGAGGGAGAGAGAGAGAGAGAGAGAGAGAGAGAGAGAGAGAGAGAGAGAGAGAGAGAGAGAGAGAGAGAGAGAGAGAGAGAGAGAGAGAGAGAGAGAGAGAGAGAGAGAGAGGGAGAGAGAGAGAGAGAGAGAGAGAGAGAGAGAGAGAGAGAGAGAGAGAGAGAGAGAGAGAGAGAGAGAGAGAGAGAGAGAAACCATCACCTCCAGATGGGTGTGATCTAACCATCACCTCCAGATGGGTGGCATCTGTGTGTGTTCTCGTGTCTTGACGCCAGTGTGTGTGGTGACAACTGTGTGTGTGTGTGTGTGTGTGTGTGTGTGTGTGTGTGTGTGTGTGTGTGTGTGTGTGTGTGTGTGTGTGTGTGTGTGTGTGTGTGTGTGTGTGTGTGTGTGTGTGTGTGTGTGTGTGTGTGTGTGTGTGTGTGTGTGTGTGTGTGTGTGTGTGTGTGTGTGTGTGTGTGTACGTTTGTTTGTCTCAACAGATAGCCTGCTGGATTGCATAGTGGTTCTGTAGTTCACACATTTCTCTGACGAAACCTGGTTGGTTTAAAGTGTCGTAATTATCGTTTGACCTTCGACCTCTCCTGTTAGGGTCACAGGGTCAAAGTTACTGTGAGGTAAGTGAAACAGAAAACTCCAAGAATCACCTTAAACGTCTGAGGATTCAGAGACCAACGACACAAATAGACAAAAGTTATGCTTGCTTAATGGCCCCTATTCCCTATGTAGTGCACTACTTTAGACCAGAGACCTATAGAACCCTATTCCCTATATAGTGCACTACTATAGACCAGAGCCCTATTCCCTATATAGTAAACTACTATAGACCAGGGCCCTATTCCCTATGTAGTGCACTACTTTAGACCAGAGTCCTATGGAACCCTATTCCCTATATAGTGCTCTACTTTAGACCAGAGACCTATAGAACCCTATTCCCTATATAGTGCACTACTTTAGACCAGATACCTATAGAACCCTATTCCCTATATAGTACACTACTTTAGACCAGAGTCCTATAGAACCATATTCCCTATATAGTGCACTACTTTAGACCAGAGACCTATAGAACCCTATTCCCTATATAGTGCACTACTTTAGACCAGAGACCTATGCCACCCTATTCCTTATATAGTGAATGTGGCACCATTTGGGATACAGACACTGTGCAGGTGTTGTGGGTTGAGTCTATGGTATTAGAGATGTCTATAACATCAATGAACTGTCTATTAACATCAACAAACTGTATATAACATTACTAAACTGTCTATAACATCAATGAACTGTCTATTAACATCAATAAACTGTCTATTAACATCAATAAACTGTCTATTAACATCAATAAACTGTCTATTAACATCAATAAACTGTCTATTAACATCAATAAACTGTCTATTAACATCAATAAACTGTCTATTAACATCAATAAACTGTCTATTAACATCAATAAACTGTCTATTAACATCAATAAACTATCTAGTATATTGTATTTTTTGTCTTTGACACAATGTGTGGAAGTTAAAACCATAATAATTTATTAAGAGCTCATTTTTTCACCTACTACTATTTGATATCTCTCTGACACACACACACACACACACACACACACACACACACACACACACACACACACACACACACACACACACACACACACACACACACACACACACACACACACACACACACACAGACACACACACACACACAGACACACACACACACACACACACACACACACACATACACACACACACACACACACACACACACACACACACACACACACACACACACACACACACACACACACACACACACACACACACACACACACACACACACACACACACACACAGACGCACACATACACATTAACACACACACACACACACATACACACACACACTCACTAACCACCTGTTCAGTTTGTGTTTTCTGTCTCAGTTATACAATCCCACAGCTCCTTATCTGTCTGCCCTGCTGTTCTACACACACCACGACCCCCCACCAAGACACCCCCACACCAACACACCCCGATCCCTCCTCCCTACACAGCACCCCCCACCAACACACCCCGACCCCTCCTCCCTACACAGCACCCCCCACCAACACACCATGACAGCACCCCCTCTCTCTCTCTCTCTCACGCTCTCTCTGTCTGTCTCTCTCTCTCTCTCTCTTCCTCTCTACCCTCTCTCTCTTTCCATCTCTCCCTCTCTACCCTCTCTCTCTCGCTCTCTCTCTCCCTCTCTACCCCCTCCCCCTCTCTCTCTCTCTCTCTCTCTCTCTCTCTCTCTCTCTCTCTCTCTCTCTCTCTCTCTCTCTCTCTCTCTCTCTCTCTCTCTCTATCCCTCCACTCAATTGCATTCAATTCAAGGGGTTTTATTGGCATGGGAAACATACAGTACCAACCAAAGTTTGGAAACAACTACTCACATGTACAAATGTACATGCACACAAACACAGACGTAAACACACACTCACTAACCACCTGTTCAGTTTCTGTTTTCTGTCTCAGTTCTACAATCCCACTGCTCCTTATCTCTCTGCACATTAAGAAGGAAAGGAATTCCACAAATGATCTTTTAACAAGGTTAATTGAAACGCATTCCAGGTGACTACCTCATGACGCTGGTTGAGAGAATGCCATGAATGTAGAAAGCTGTCAATCAAGGGTGGCTATTTGAAGAATCTACATGATTCCATTTGTGTTATTTCATAGTTTTGATGTCTTCACTATTATTCTACAATGTAGAAAACAGTCCAAATAAAGAAAAACCCTGTAATGAGTAGGTGTGTCCAAACTATTGACTGGTGCTGTAT
>NC_060184.1:3306867-3336867 GCF_021184085.1 Oncorhynchus gorbuscha
ATATAGTGATTTGGTGAATGAAGTCGATTGGAGGCTCTGGTGGAAAGGGGCAAGTGTGTTGTGCCATGGGACATATGTTAGTGCAGGGGTGGCAGTACTTTTTGTGCCTGGTCTGTCTGTAAAAATGTGCTCCTCAAAGGAGGTGTGTAGTAAAAGCAGAAATTAACAACAGGGGTTTTGCCTTTCTAAATGTGTATGTGCCTAACACAGGGAGAGAGAGGGGGGGTGTATTTGGGTGTCTTAGACAGGAACTTTCAAGGGTATGCATTGTCTACGGCTGTCTGATGGGCGGGTGACCTCTGTGGTGGGGGAGATGCGGGAGCGGACTGTGGAGTTTGATACTGAGTTGTACAGGGCAGAAGTCCCTAAGCTCCTTCTGTAGCTCAGTTGGTAGAGCATGGCGCTTGTAATGCCAGGGTAGTGGGTTCGATTCCCGGGACCACCCATACGTAGAATGTATTATTATAGTGGGGGGATATAGGGGATTCTAGTGGGGGGGGTATAGGTAGCACACAGGATACAGCGGGATTCTAGTGGGGGGATATACAGTAGGTAGCACACAGGATACAGTAGGTAGCACACAGGATACAGCAGGATTATAGTGGGGGGATATAGGTAGCACACAGGATACAGCAGGATTCTAGTGGGGGGATATACAGTATGTAGCACACAGGATACAGCAGGATTATAGTGGGGGGATATACAGTAGGTAGCACACAGGATACAGTAGGATTATAGTGGGGGGATATACAGTAGGTAGCACACAGGATACAGCAGGATTCTAGTGGGGGGATATAGGTAGCACACAGGATACAGTAGGATTATAGTGGGGGGATATAGGTAGCACACAGGATACAGTAGGATTATAGTGGGGGATATACAGTAGGTAGCACACAGGATACAGCAGGATTCTATTCTAGTGGGGGGATTATAGGTAGCACACAGGATACAGCAGGATTCTAGTGGGGGGATATAGGTAGCACACAGGATACAGTAGGATTATAGTGGGGGATATAGGTAGCACACAGGATACAGCAGGATTCTAGTGGGGGGATATAGGTAGCACACAGGATACAGCAGGATTCTAGTGGGGGGATATAGGTAGCACACAGGATACAGCAGGATTCTAGTGGGGGGATATAGGTAGCACACAGGATACAGCAGGATTCTAGTGGGGGGATATAGGTAGCACACAGGATACAGCAGGATTCTAGTGGGGGGATATAGTAGCACACAGGATACAGCAGGATTCTAGTGGGGGGATATAGGTAGCACACAGGATACAGTAGGATTCTAGTGGGGGGATATAGGTAGCACACAGGATACAGTAGGATTCTAGTGGGGGGATATAGGTAGCACACAGGAGGACATTTTTCTCTGTTAGGATAATTTCCTTTTGAATTTCTAGCAAAATGTAAAACGTTCCTTTTTTGACTAATTTAATAGAGTGGGTTAGGTCTGCTCTATACCAAATTAGCATACCCCCTGTGTCCCTTCCCTGTTTACACCTGGTAGTGTGGTGGATGGGACTACCAGCTCTCTGTAACCTAGAGGACAACCAGTGGGTCTGTCTCCTCTATACCACCCACCTGGTAGTGTGGTGGATGGGACTACCAGCTCTCTGTAACCTAGAGGGCAACCAGTGGGTCCATCTCCTCTATACCACCCACCTGGTAGTGTGGTGGATAGGACTACCAGCTCTCTGTAACCTAGAGGGTAACCAGTGGGTCCGTCTCCTCTATACCATGCACCTGGTAGTGTGGTGGATGGGACTACCAGCTCTCTGTAACCTAGAGGGTAACCAGTGGGTCCGTCTCCTCTATACCATGTTTCTTGTAGGATGACAACGTCTGTATTTCTGATTTCTTTGATGAAGTCCAGGTTCCTGCTCTTTAGGCCAAAGGCAGATGACCTTCGGCCTGGGATATTCCAGGATGAGATTCTGAAGGCTTTGTGTTCCATAAAGTGTCCAACGTTGTTAGTCGTGTGTTATATGGCCTCAGATTCTACCTGGATTATGTTGGAGAGGCTTCCACTAAATAACACCCTCTGTGTTCTGTTAGGTAACTCTTTATCCACATTATAGCAGGGGGTGTAAAGCCATAACACCCTCTGTGTTCTGTTAGGTAACTCTTTATCCACATTATAGCAGGGGGTGTAAAGCCATAACACCCTCTGTGTTCTGTTAGACAGGTAACTCTTTATCCACATTATAGCAGGGGGTGTAAAGCCATAACACCCTCTGTGTTCTGTTAGACAGGTAACTCTTTATCCACATTATAGCAGGGGGTGTAAAGCCATAACACCCTCTGTGTTCTGTTAGACAGGTAACTCTTTATCCACATTATAGCAGGGGTGTAAAGCCATAACACCCTCTGTGTTCTGTTAGACAGGTAACTCTTTATCCACATTATAGCAGGGGGTGTAAAGCCACAACACCCTCTGTGTTCTGTTAGGTAACTCTTTATCCACATTATAGCAGGGGTGTAAAGCCATAACACCCTCTGTGTTCTGTTAGACAGGTAACTCTTTATCCACATTATAGCAGGGGTGTAAAGCCATAACACCCTCTGTGTTCTGTTAGACAGGTAACTCTTTATCCACATTATAGCAGGGGTGTATAACACCCTCTGTGTTCTGTTAGGTAACACCCTCTGTGTTCTGTTAGACAGGTAAATCTTTATCCACATTATAGCAGTGTTCTGTTAGGGTAACTCTTTATCCACATTATAGCAGGGGGTGTAAAGTAAAACTCTTTATCCACATTATAGCCATAACACTTTATCCACATTATAGCTCTGTGTTGTGTTAGACAGGTAACTCTTTATCCACATTATAGCAGGGGTGTAAAGCCATACATTATAGCAGGGTGTGTAAAGCCATAACACTCCCTGTGTTCTGTTAGACAGGTAACTCTTTATCCACATTATAGCAGGGGGTGTAAAGCCATAACTCATACATTTTTCCAGCAGCAGACTATGATCCATAATGTCAAAAGCCAAACTGAAGTCTAACAAAACCTCCTGTGTGAGGTCTCTCTCTCTCTCCTGTGTGGTATCTCTCTCTCTCTCTCTCTCTCTCTCTCTCTCTCTCTCTCTCTCTCTCTCTCTCTCTCTCTCTCTCTCTCTCTCTCCTGTGTGAGGTTTCTCTCTCTCTCCTGTGTGAGGTCTCTCTCTCTCCTGTGTGAGGTCTCTCTCTCTCTCTCCTGTGAGGTCTCTCTCTCTCTCCTGTGTGAGGTCTCTCTCTCTCTCCTGTGTGAGGTCTCTCTCTCTCTCCTGTGTGAGGTCTCTCTCTTTCTCTCCTGTGTGAGGTCTCTCTCTCCCTCCTGTGTGAGGTCTCTCTCTCTCCTGTGTGAGGTCTCTCTCGCTCTCTCCTGTGTGAGGTCTCTCTCTCTCTCCTGTGTGAGGTCTCTCTCTCTCTCCTGTGTGAGGTCTCTCTCTCTCTCCTGTGTGAGGTCTCTCTTTCTCTCTCCTGTGTGAGGTCTCTCTCTCCCTCCTGTGTGAGGTCTCTCTCTCTCCTGTGTGAGGTCTCTCTCTCTCTCTCCTGTGTGAGGTCTCTCTCTCTCTCTCCTGTGTGGGGTCTCTCTCTCTCTCTCCCTATGTCTCTTTCTGTCTCTGTCATAACTAGCACTCTAGATTTATGTTACGTTACACCTAACAAACACACACATTCACTCTAACACACCCCCGAGGCTGCAGAACAATGTTTACCAAGTCAGCATTTCCATCTTTCAAAGAAGACAAGATAGAATAGACGAATAGCATGAGGTCAGCAACTGTAGGTGTGGTTCCACACACACACACATACTCTGTTTACTGAGTGTGTAGTAGAAGGATGTCTGCCCTGAGGGGTTTCCTTCATATCTTCAAGCTTTTCTGTGGTTGACACACCCAATATATACACAATACATTTATAAACTAAATAGAATACAGAATACATTCATTTCAGTTAATCGAACACAAAACTCCAGTTGGATCCAATTTGTACATATTGCTTACACTATTTCAATCGCTTTCAATTAAATTAAATAAAAAAATAAGTAAATTAAGAAATTCAAATATACATGGGGATGTGTGAAACGTACTCCTCAGTTTAAATTGTCCCCTCTGGCGCCAATGAATAGCTAATGTTGTGGTGTGGCGCCGACTGGAAAGACGCTATGGGAGGATGGTCACGTGTGCCAGCAGGGCAGAGGTCTCGAGTTGGAGCCTCGGCGTCAGATGCAGCAGCAGGAAGTGGTACTCACTAAGCAGGAAGTGGTACTCACTAAGCAGGAAGTGGTACTCACTAAGCAGGAAGTGGTACTCACTAAGCAGGAAGTGGTACTCACTAAGCAGGAAGTGGTACTCACTAAGCAGGAAGTGGTACTCACTAAGCAGGAAGTGGTACTCACTAAGCAGGAAGTGGTACTCACTAAGCAGGAAGTGGTTAAACACACAGATACTATTAACGTTTCTCTCCACTCTCTCTGTGTGCCTATACACCTGCACCATGTGTCCCGTTCAGCAGCCACCAGCACATGGTCATTATGAACATGGCCTGTACAATGTACTGTACTATACTATATCATAGTGTACTGTACTATACTATATTGTACCATACTATACTATACTGTACTGTCCAATACTCTACTATACTGTGCTCTACTGTGCTGTACTGTGCTGTACTGTACTATATACAATACTATACTATACTATGTGCTGTACTGTACTATACTATATTGTACCATACTATACTATACTGTACTGTCCAATACTCTACTATACTGTGCTCTACTGTGCTGTACTGTGCTGTACTGTACTATACTATACAATACTATACCATACTGCACTGTGCTGTACTGTACTATACGGTACTATACTACACTATACTATACTGTACTGTACTACACTATACTATACTATACTGTGCTGTACTGTGCTGTACTATACTATACTATACCATACTGTACTGTACTGTACTGTACTGTGCTGTACTGTGCTGTGCTGTACTATATGTACTATACTGTATACTGTACTATACTGTATACTATACTGTGCTGTACTGTGCTGTGCTGTACTGTACTGTACTGTACTGTGCTGTACTGTACTGTACTATACTATACAATACTATACCATACTGCACTGTGCTGTACTGTACTGTACTGTACTGTGCTGTACTGTGCTGTACTATACTATACTGTACTATACTATACGGTACTATACTACACTATACAGTACTATACTACACTATACTATACTGTGCTGTACGGTACTATACTACACTATACTGTACTGTACTGTACTGTACTGTACTGTACTGTACTGTGCTGTACTATACGGTACTATACTACACTATACTGTACTGTACTGTACTGTACTGTACTGTACTGTACTGTACTGTACTCTGCTGTACTGTGCTGTACTATACTATACTGTACTGTACTATACGGTACTATACTATACTACACTTACTGTTTAAGTGTTTAGCTGTACTGTACTATACTGCTGCTGTACTATACTATACTGTACTGTACTGTACTGTACTGTACTGTACTGTACTGTACTGTACTGTACTGTACTGTACTGTACTGTGCTGTACTGTACTGTACTGTACTGTACTGTACTGTACTGTACTATACTGTACTGTACTGTACTGTACTGTACTGTACTGTACTATACTGTACTGTACTGTACTGTACTGTACTGTACTGTACTGTACTGTACTGTGCTGTACTGTACTATACTATACTATACTGTACTGTACTGTACTGTACTGTACTGTACTGTGCTGTACTGTACTGTACTGTACTATACCATACTGCACTGTGCTGTACTGTACTATACGGTACTATACTACACTATACTGTACTGTACTACAGTATACTATACTATACTGTACTGTACTGTACTGTACTATACGGTACTATACTACACTATACTACTGTACTATACTGTACTGTACTGTACTGTACTGTACTATACTGTACTGTACTATACTATACTGCACTGTACTGTACTGTACTATACGGTACTATACTACACTGTACTGTACTGTACTGTACTGTACTATACTATACTGTACTGTACTGTGCTGTACTGTACTGTACTGTACTGTACTGTACTGTACTGTACTGTGCTGTACTGTACTATACGGTACTGTACTGTACTATACTGTACTGTACTGTACTGTACTGTACTGTACTGTACTGTACTGTACTGTACTGTACCATACTGCACTGTGCTGTACTGTACTATATGGTACTATACTACACTATACTATACTGTACTGTACTGTACTATACCATACTGTACTGTACTGTACTGTACTATACTATAGGGTACTATACTGTACTATACTATACGGTACTATACTACACTATACTGTACTGTACTGTACTGTACTGTACTGTACTGTACTGTACTGTACTGTGCTGTACTATACGGTACTATACTACACTATACTGTACTGTACTGTGCTGTACTATACGGTACTATACTACACTATACTGTACTGTACTGTGCTGTACTATACGGTACTATACTACACTATACTGTACTGTACTGTACTGTGCTGTACTGTGCTGTACTATACTATACTGTACTATACTATACGGTACTATACTACACTATACTATACTGTGCTGTACTGTACTGTACTGTACTGTACTGTACTGTACTGTACTGTACTGTACTGTGCTGTACTGCTACTATACTGTGTACTGTACTGTGCTGTACTGTACTGTACTGTGCTGTACTGTACTGTACTGTACTGTACTGTACTGTACTGTACTGTGCTGTACTGTACTGTACTGTACTGTACTGTACTGTACTGTACTGTGCTGTGCATCCCTGGTCATCCCTACTGCCTCTGATCTGGAGGACTCACTAAACAGACTGTACTGATACTCCCTGGTCATCTGTACTGCCTCTGTATCTGGAGGACTCACTAACACTATAACATCCCTACTCATCCCTACTGTACTGTACTGTGATCTGGAGGACTCACTAAACAGAGAACTGTCTGTACTGGTCATCCCTACTGCCTCTGATCTGTAGGACTCACTAAACAGTACTAACATCCCTGGTCATCCCTACTGCCTCTGATCTGGAGGACTCACTAAACAGAGAACATCCTGGTCATCCCTACTGCCTCTGATCTGGAGAACTCACTAAACAGAGAACATACTGGTCCTGTGCTACTGCCTCTGATCTGGAGGACTCACTAAACTGAGAACTGTCCCTGGTCATCCCTACTGCCTACTGTATCTGGACTGACTCACTGTGCTGTTTCCACATCCCTGGTCATCCCTACTGCCTCTGATCTGGAGGACTCACTAAACAGAGAACATCCCTGGTCATCCCTACTGCCTCTGATCTGGTGGACTCACTAAACACAAATGCTTAATTTGTAAATGATGTCTGGGTGTTGTGCCCCTGTCTGTCCGTAATTAAAAATAAACATTGTGCCATCTGGTTTGCTTAATATAAGGAATTTGAAATGATTCATACATTTACTTTAGAAACTTAAGTACATTTAAAACCAAATACTTTTTGACTTTTACTCTACTTGTATTTTACTGGGTGACTTTCACTTTTACCTGAGTCATTTGGGTCCTTTTTCCACCACTGGTCATAGCCTAGCAACCTAGCTAACGATAGCCACAAGGAAATAGCCTAGCAACCTAGCTAACGATAGCCACAAGGAAATAGCCTAGCAACCCAGCTAACGATAGCCACAAGGAAATAGCCTAGCAACCCAGCCACAAGGAAATAACAACCCAGCTATAGCCACAAGGAAATAGCAACCCTAGCAACCTAGCTAACCTAGCTAACGATAGCCACAAGGAAATAGCCTAGCAACCCAGCTAACGAAATAGCCCCAGCTACAAGCCACAAGAAATAGCCTAGCAACCCAGCTAACGATAGCCACAAGGAAATAGCCTAGCAACCCAGCTAACGATAGCCACAAGGAAATAGCCTAGCAACCTAGCTAACGATAGCCACAAGGAAATAGCCTAGCAACCCAGCTAACGATAGCCACAAGGAAATAGCCTAGCAACCCAGCTAACGATAGCCACAAGGAAATAGCCTAGCAACCTAGCTAACGATAGCCACAAGGAAATAGCCTAGCAACCCAGCTAACGATAGCCACAAGGAAATAGCCTAGCAACCCAGCTAACGATAGCCACAAGGAAATAGCCTAGCAACCCAGCTAACGATAGCCACAATGAAATAGCCTAGCAACCTAGCTAACGATAGCCACAAGGAAATAGCCTAACAACGCAACCCAGCTAATGATAGCCACTGGTTATAGCAACCTAGCTAACGAGGAAATATAATTCATAACATATCATACGGAATGTATGAGGGAGGAGAGGAGGAGAGGAGGGGAGAGATGGAGGGAGGAGTGGAGAGATGGAGGGAGGAGGGGAGAGAAGGAGGGAGGAGGGGAGAGATGGAGGGAGGAGGGGAGAGAAGGAGGGAGGAGGGGAGAGATGGAGGGAGGAGGGGAGAGATGGAGGGATGAGTGGAGGGATGGAGGGATGAGTGGAGGGATGAGTGGAGGGATGGAGGGATGGAGGGGAGGGATGAGGGAGGAGGGGAGAGATGGAGGGATGGAGTGGAGGGATGAGGGGAGGGATGAGTGGAGGGATGAGTGGAGGGAGGAGGGAGAGATGGAGGGAGGAGAGATGGAGGGAGGAGGGGAGGGAGGGAGGAGGGGATGGAGGGATGGTGGGATGTGGAGGGATGGAGGGATGAGTGGAGGGATGGAGGGAGGAGGGGGAGGGATGGGGGAGGGGAGAGATGGAGGGAAGAGGGGAGGGATGGAGGGGAGGGGAGATGGAGGGAGGAGGGGAGAGATGGAGGCATGAGTGGAGGGATGAGGGGAGGGATGAGTGGAGGGAGGAGGGGAGAGATGGAGGGAGGAGGGGAGAGATGGAGGGATGAGTGGAGGGATGAGGGGAGAGATGGAGGGATGAGTGGAGGGAGGAGGGGAGGGATGAGGGGAGGGATGAGTGGAGGGATGAGTGGAGGGATGGAGGGATGAGTGGAGGGATGAGTGGAGGGATGAGTGGAGGGATGAGGGGAGGGATGAGTGGAGGGATGAGTGGAGGGATGAGTGGAGGGATGGAGGGATGAGGGGAGGGAGGAGGGGAGGGATGAGGGGAGGGATGAGTGGAGGGATGAGTGGAGGGAGGAGGGGAGGGAGGAGGGGAGGGATGAGTGGAGGGATGGGGGGAGGGATGAGTGGAGGGATGAGGGGAGGGATGAGGGGGCAGTTGGGTGTGGTGGGATCAGAGCTGTTGCCGTAGTTGCTGTCTCTTTCTCTGTTCCACAACCTCTGTGTGAATGGTATGCATGGTGGTCACAGTGTCTGCAGTATTATCTATAGCCCAGGCTGTCCCCAGTAGAATAGCTGTTTGACCCGGGTATTTACAAACATCACAATAATGAAATCCTCAACATACATTGATCACATCTTTACAAACTCTGCAGAAATTAATTTAAATTAAATTTAGGGAAAAAAGGCAAACTCAGCTCCGTCATTCATTGAGTCTGATGGCTCATTCATCACAAATCCCACTGAAATTGCAAACTACTTTAATGATTTTTTAAATTGGTACGATTAGCAAACTTAGGAATGACATGCCAGCAACAAACCCTGACACTACACATCCCAAGTATATCTGACCAAATTATAAAAGATGAGCATTTGTTACTGTTTTAAAGTCACCTTTTGTAACGGTTCTCTAGGTGTGGTGAAGAAGAGTCGGACCAAAACGCAGCGTGTAGATTACGATTCATGTTTAATGAAAAAACCACACGTAAACACGAATCAATACAAAAAACAATAAACGGAACGAAAACCGAAACAGCCTAAACTGGTGCAAACTAACAGTAGATAGTTACAAGGACACTAAGGACAATCACCCACAAAACACTCAAAGAATATGGCTGCCTAAATATGATTCCCAATCAGAGACAATGATAAACACCTGCCTCTGATTGAGAACCGCCTCAGGCAGCCATAGACTACGTCAACGCCCCACAAAACCCCAAGACAGAAAACACACCACAATAACCCATGTCACACCCTGGCCTGACCAAATATATAAAGAAAACACAAAATATTATGACCAAGGCGTGACAGCATTGTAATTTTGAATTCCGTAAAGTCAGTGTGGAAGAGTCGAACAAAGTATTGTTGTCTATCAACAATGACAAGCCAACGGGGTCTGACGACTTGGAAGGAAAATTACAGGATAACAGAGGACGGTATTGCCAGTCCTATTTGCAATATCTACTAGAGAGTGTGTGCCCTCAGGCCTGGAGGGAAGCTGAAGTCATTCCTCTACCTAAGAATAGTAAAGCCCCCTTTACTGGCTCAAATAGCCGACCAATCAGCCTGTTGGAAAAAATTGTGTTTGACCAGATACAATGCTATTTTACTCTAAACAAATTGACAACAAGCGTTCATAACACTTATAGTGACATTCAACAAAACAACACAACGGCACTTACACAAATGACTGATGATTGGCTGAGAGAAATTGATTATAAAAATATTGTGGGTTTTGTTAGACTTCAGTGCGGCTATTGACATCATCATTCATCATCATCATCATCATCATCATCATCATCATCATCATCATCATCATCATCATCATCATCATCATCATTTTTTAAATATATATATTTTTTGACATTGGATTAAAGTAGAGATTCAGAGCTACAACATGGATCTATATATCATACATTATAGTTGGGGAACAATGGGAAAGTTATTCTGCTTTGAAAGTTGTAAACCTGTAACCCCGCCTTTGAGAAAATGTCCTCAATCACCAAGTTTGCAGACGACACAACAGTAGTAGACCTGATTACCAACAATGAATGAGATGAATGAGACAGCCTACAAGGAGGAGGTGAGGGCCCTACCACTCCTACCCCCCCCAACCCCACCCCCCTACCCACCTACCCCTCCTACCCCCTGTCGTCATGTGTGTGTGTGTGTGTGTGTGTGTGTGTGTGTGTGTGTGTGTGTGTGTGTGTGTGTGTGTGTGTGTGTGTGTGTGTGTGTGTGTGTGTGTGTGTGTGTGTGTGTGTGTGTGTGTGTGTGTGTGTGTGTGTGTGTGTGTGTGTGTGTGTGTGTTGTTGTTGTTTTCCTATCTGCAGAGGACACATGGATCTGTTGATAACGGACAGAACAGAACTGAGGAGAACTGAACAGCAGCCAGAGGATAACAACATTTAGAGACCAGGGCCTCTCTCTCTGTCTGTCTGTCTGTCTGTCTGTCTGTCTGTCTGTCTGTCTGTCTGTCTGTCTGTCTGTCTGTCTGTCTGTCTGTCTGTCTGTCTGTCTGTCTGTCTGTCTGTCTGCCTGTCTGTCTGTCTGTCTGTCTGTCTGTCTGTCTGTCTGTCTGTCTGTCTGTCTGTCTGTCTGTCTGTCTGTCTGTCTGTCTGTCTGTCTGTCTGTCTGTCTGCCTCTGTCTGTCTGTCTGTCTGTCTGTCTGCCTGCCTGCCTGCCTGCCTGCCTGCCTGCCTGCCTGCTGTCTCTGTCCTGTCTCTCTCTCTCTCTCTCTCTCTCTCTCTCTCTCTCTCTCTCTCTCTCTCTCTCTCTCTCTCTCTCTCTCTCTCTCTCTCTCTCTCTCTGTCTCTCTCTCTCTCTCTCTCTCTCTCTCTCTCTCTCTCTCTCTCTCTCTCTCTCTCTCTCTCTCTCTCTCTCTCTCTCTCTCTCTCTCTCTCTCTCTCTCTCTCTCTCTCTCTCTCAGTTGAAGTCGTAAGTTTGCATACACCTTAGCTAAATACATTTAAACTCAGTTATTTAATGTCCTGTCTAAGGTCGGTTAGGATCACCACTTTATTTTAAGAATGTGAAATGTCAGAATAATAGTAGAGAGACTTATTTATTTATTTCAGATTTGATTTCTTTCATCGTATTCCAGTGGGTCAGAAGTTTACATACACTCAATTAGTATTTGGTAGCATTGCCTTTAAATTGTTTAACTTGGGTCAAATGTTTGAGGTAGTCTTCCACAAGCTTCCCACAATATGTTGGGTGAATTTTGGCCCATTCCTCCTGACAGAGCTGGTGTAACTGAGTCAGGTTTGTAGGCCTCCTTGCTGGCACATGCTTTTTCAGTTCTGCACACAAATTTTCTATAGGATTGAGGTCAGGGCTTTGTGATGGCCACTACAATACCTTGACTTTGTTGTCCTTAAGCCATTTTGCCACAACTTTGTAAGTATGTTTGAGGTCATTGTCCATTTGGAAGACCCATTTGCAACCAAGCTTCAACTTCCTGACTGATGTCTTGAGATGTTGCTTCAGTATACCCACATATTTTCCCGCCATCTATTTTGTGAAGTGCACCAGTCCCTCCTGCAGCAAAGCACCGCCACAACATGATGCTGCCATCCCCGTGCTTCACGGTTGGGATGGTGTTCTTCAGCTTGCAAGCCCCCCCCTTTTCCTCCAATCATAACGATGGTCATTATGGCCAAGCAGTTCTATTTTATTTCATCAGACCAGAGGATATTTCTCCAAAAAGTACGATCTTTGTCCCCATGTGCAATTGCAAACTGTAGTCTGGCTTTTTTTATGGTGGTTTTGCAGCAGTGGCTTCTTCCTTACTGAGCGGCCTTTTAGGTTATGTAGATATATGACTCGTTTTACTGTGGATATAGATACTTTTGTACCTGTTTCCTCCAGCATCTTCACAAGGTCCTTTGCTGTTGTTCTGGGATTGATTTACACTTTTCACACCAAAGTACGTTAATCTCTAGGAGACAGAACGCCTCTCCTTCCTGAGCAGCGTGACGGCTGTGTGGTGTTGATATTGTTTGTACAGATGAACGTAGCACCTTCAGGTGTGGAATTTTCTCCCAAGGATGAACCAGACTTGTGGAGGTCTACAATTATTTTTCTGAGGTCTTGGCTGATTTCTTTTGATTTTCCCATGATGTCAAGAAAAGAGGCACTGAGTTTGAAGGTAGGCCTTGAAATACATCCACAGGTACACCCACAATTTTCTCAAATTATTTCAAACAGACTATCAGAATCTTCTAAAGCAATGACATCATTTTCTGGGCTTTTCCAAGCTGTTTAAAGGCACAGTCAGCTTAGTTAATGTAAACTTCTGACCCACTGGAATTGTGATACAGTGAATTATAATTGAAATAATCTGTCTGTAAACAATTGTTGGAAAAAATGACTTTTATCATGCACAAAGTAGATGTCCTAACCAACTTGCCAAAACTATAGTTTGTTAACAAGATATTTGTGGAGTGGTTGAAAAACTAGTTTTAATGATTCCAACTTAAGTGTCTGTAAACTTCTGACTTCAACTGTAGTTTGAAGTGCATGAGTATGTGTGTGAGTGTGTTTAGTGTGTGTGTTTAGTGTGTTTAGTTAGTGTGTTTAGTGTGTGTGTGTTTAGTGTGTTTTTAGTGTGTGTGTTTAGTGTGTGTGTTTATTGTGTGTTTAGAGTGTGTGTGTTTATTGTGTGTTTAGTGGTTGTGTGTTTTGCGGTTAAATCACACACACACAACCTTCAACTGCTCTCTGTGTCTGTAAACTTCCGACTTCAACTGTACATATCTCCCATTGTCTCTCTACAATGACATATAGCTTTCTCACTCACTCTGCTGCTTCTCTTTAATTTTTTGAAGAAATACATATGTTCAAAACTGTTTAACTATTGTCTTTCTCTCTCTTTTCAACTACTCACCACATGTTACGCACTGCAGCGCTAGCTAGCTGTAGCTTATGCTTTCAGTACTAGATTCATTCTCTGATCCTTTGATTGGGTGGACAACATGTCAGTTCATATTTCAACAGCTCTGATAGGTTGGAGGATGTCCTTCGGAAGTTGTCATAATTACTGTGTAAGTCGATGGAAGGGGGTGGGAACCACGAGCCTCCTAGGTTTTGTGACACTCCAGAAAGCAAGTTCTACCGGCTCTAGTTTTATCTAATCTTGATTATCGTCCAGTCGTATGGTTTAGTGCTGCAAGGAAAGGCCTAGTTAAGCTGCAGCTCAGAACAGGGAGCCCCGTTTTGCTCTTCATTGTAGTCAGAGGGCTGATATTATTATTAATGCTGCCAGTCTCTCTTGGCTGAGAGTTGAGGAGAGACTGACTGTATCACTTCTTATTTTTATAAGAAACATTAATGTGTTGAAAATCCCAAATTGTTTGCATAGTCAACTTACGCACAGCTCTGACTCACACACTTATCCCACCAAACATGCCACCGGGGGTCTTTTCACAGTCCCCAAATCCAGAACATATTCTAGAAAGTGTACAGTATTATATAGAGCCATTATTGCATGGAATTTCCTTCCATCTCATATTTCTCAAATAAACAGCAAACCTGGTTTAAAAAAACAGATAAAGCAACACCTCACGGCACAACGCCTCTCCCCTATTTGACCTAGATAGTTTGTATTCATTGATATGTAGGCTACATGTGCCTTTAAAAAAAATGTATGTAGTTCTGTCCTTGAGCTGTTCTTGTCTAATGATGTTCTGCATTATGTCATTCTGTATTGTGTTTCGTGTTTTGTGTGGACCCCAGGAAGAGTATCTTCTGCTTTTGCAACAGCTAATGGGGATCCTAATAAAATACCAAACACCAATGTACCCAGAGGAGGACGGAAGCTAGCTGTCCTCCGGCTACACCTTGGTGCTACCCTACAGAGTGTTGTTGAGGCTACTGTAGACATTCATTGCAAAAACAGTGTGTTTTAATCAATTATTTTGTGAAGTGTATATATATTTCGTTTTATCTAATAAGGATAACTTTTTAATGCTTTTTATTTTATTTTTATGAAAGTCACTGAGGATGGTCCTCCCATTCCTCCTCTGAGGGTCTCCACTGAGGATGGTCCTCCCATTCCTCTGAGGGTCTCCACTGAGGATGGTCCTCCCATTCCTCTGAGGGTCTCCACTGAGGATGGTCCTCCCATTCCTCCTCTGAGGGTCTCCACTGAGGATGATTCTCCCATTCCTCTGAGGGTCTCCACTGAGGATGGTCCTCCCATTCCTCCTCCAATGGCCTCCACTGAGGATGGTTCTCCCATTCCTCTGAGGGTCTCCACCCGAACTGCACAACTATATGTGTCTTTTTGTTCACTCACCATTTCTCCCTCTTCCTACAGGGTTTCTCTCGAGGTTTTCTCTCGAGGGTTTCTCTCCAGGTTTCTCTCCAGGGTTTCTCTCCAGGGTTTCTCTCCAGGGTTTCCCTACAGGGTTTCTCTCCAGGGTTTCTCTCCAGGGTTTCCCTACAGGGTTTCTCTCCAGGGTTTCTCTCCAGGGTTTCCCTACAGGGTTTCTCTCCAGGGTTTCTCTCCAGGGTTTCTCTCCAGGGTTTCTCTCCAGGGTTTCTCTCCAGGGTTTCTCTCCAGGGTTTCACTACAGGGTTTCTCTCCAGGGTTTCCCTACAGGGTTTCTTAAGACCAACAGGAGAGAGAGAGAAAATAACTTCCTGCCCCCTCTGCCTCCCCCCCACCACACACACACACACACACACACACACCACCACCACAATGGTGCTGGGATAGTTATCAGGCCCAACCAGCCGAGCCCAGCCCTGGTACCTGACTCTCTGACCACGGGGTGTGGCAGCTCATGTCGGAGTATCTCCAACCACAACACCTCTCTCTTTCTCGCTCTCTCTCACACGCACACATATGCATACACGCACAGCTCTCAGGGAATGAAGAAATAAGGCTAGAGTAATCTGTGTAGGCCCAGAGCGAGTGTGTGTGTATCTAAAAGCCCGCCAATTCTCTGCAACATCCGCCTATAAATCAATTGTGACACATCAAACTGAATTTATGAGCCAATCCGCTTGCGACAGAGAAGTGTTTTACTTTAAAAGAAGGAGAGAGGAGAGAGGGAAGGGAGGGAGGGAGGGAGGGAGGGAGGGAGGGAGAGAGAGAGAGGGAGGGAGGGAGGGAGGGAGAGAGAGAGAGAGGGAGAGGAGGGAGGGAGGGAGGGAGGGAGGGAGGGAGGGATGAATTACAGAAGCCAAAACAACGGATGATCAACAGCAGATCCAGCCTCCAGATCCAGATCCAGATCCAGCCTCCATGTTTTCCTCTCCACAGTTTAGTCCACAAGAAACAGCTGATATTTTCACTATATACTGTCCCTTTGCAAAAGTCTTCAGCCCCTCGATGATATTCCTATTTTGTTGCATTACTGTATTGAAATGGATTTTTCTTTTGGATTTCGTGTAATGGACACAAAATAGTCCAAATTGCTGAAGTGAAATGAAAAAAAAAACTTGTTGCAAAACATTACAAATAAGACACTTTTTAAATGTTGTGCGTTAATATGCATTCACCCCCTTTACTATGAAGCCCCTAAATATGATCTGGTGCAACTAATTACCTTCAGAAGTCACATAATTAGTTAAATAAAGTCCACCTGTATGCAATCTAAGTGTCACATGATCTGTCACATGATCTCAGTATATATACACCTGTTCTGAAAGGCCCCAGAGTCTGCATCACCAGCAAGCAAGCAGCACCATGAAGACCAAGGAGCTCTCCAAACAGGTCAGGGACAAAGTAGTAGAGAAGTACAGATCAGGGTTGAGTTATAAAAAATATCTGAAACTTTGAACATACCATTGGACCACTTAAAGCTGCACACTCCACACAGCTTTACGGAAGGGAGGAAAAAAGACATTGCTTTAATAAAAAAAATAAGCAAACACGTTTGGTGTTTTCCAAAAGGCCTGTGGGAAACTCCCCAAACATATGGAAGAAGGTACTCTGGTCAGATGAGACTAAAATGTAGCTTTTTGGCTATCAAGGAAAATGCTATGTCTGGCGCAAACCCAACACCTCTCATCACCCCAAGAACACCATGGGGATGTTTTTCATCGGCAGGGACTGGGAAACTGGTCAGAATTGAAGGAATGATGGATGACGCTAAATACAGGGAAATTATTGAGGGAAACCTGTTTCAGTCTTCCAGAGATTTGAGACTGGGACGGAGGTTCACCTTCCAGCAGGACAATCACCCTAAGCATACTGCTAAAGCAACACTCAAGTAGTTTAAGGGGAACATTTAAATGTCTTGGAATGACCTAGTCGTAGCCCAGACCTCAACCCAATTGAGAATCTGTGGTATGACTTAACGATTGCTGTACACCAGCAGAACCAGTCCAACTTGAAGGAGCTGGAGCAGTTTCTCCTTGAAGAATGTGCAAAAATCCCAGTGGCTAGATGTGCCAAGCTTATAGAGATATACCCCAAGAGACTTGCAGCTGGAATTGCTTAAAAAGGTGTCTCAACAAAGTATTGACTATGTGGGGGTGAATAGTTATGGACGCTCAAGTTTTCCGTTTTTTTGTCTTATTTCTTGTTTCTTTCATAATAAAAAATATGTTACATCTTCAAAGTGGTAGGCATGTTGTGTAAATCAAATGATACAAACCCCCCCCCCCAAAAAAAATATATATATATTTTAATTCCAGGGTTGTAAGGCAGCAAAATAGGGAAAATGCCAAGGGGGTGAACACTTTCACAAGCCACTGTACATTCACCACTGTGTGACATCATAACTGTCCCAAATGGCACCCTTTTCCCTTTGCAGGGCACTTGGTTTGAGCAGGGCCCATGGTGTAGTACACTATGAAGGGACAGTATATAATGTGAATCCTTAAAGAGATGATGGGGATAAGGCTTCATCTGATGTGATCAAAGAAGTGTAAGAACTAAACCAAACCTTTTCAAGGGCCATTTCTAAAATGTGTGGTTTACAAGTTTATAAAAAAACATCATTACTTTCCCCATTTGTTCCTCCAATTGCAGTGTATGATATGCCATTTTGAAGCTCTGATTCTGTGCGATGTCAAAACCCAATTTCGATGTCAAGGACACAATTTCAAAGTTTGGAACATGAGACTGAAAAGAGGTTGGTGGGGTCACTTATAGGGTTAGTTTATCAGCCATATTGTCATAGCGTATAGCCAGCCAAACAAGGTGTCATCTCCCAGACCTCCTCTAACTGTGCCGAAATAGAGTTGTTCTCTTCTTGGTGTCACTACACCAGCAGATGTGGTCACCATTAAGAGGAACTTGAACTTTCACCTCAACAAAAAATGAAGCAGTCGTCAGATCGTGTTGTCGTAGCGCCGAGTAGGATTGCCCTTAGCAACAGAACCTCGTTCTCTTCCATTTGTCACCTCGTTCTCCGGGGACACAGGCATGGCTGTTGGGGCCGCAGGGCGCTATGGCAACCGGGGGCACTACCACGGCTACCGGGGCACTATGGTGATACTAATAGATACTGTACAGAAGGTGGTGTGATGTCACAACTTCCTCTGAGAAAGTCTGGTCAACTGATTTTAGACTGGGAGCTTTGTTTTTTTAAATATATTTAAAAAAAATATGTTTAGTAGGTATATTTTGGGGGGTTTACGTATTTATTGAGATAGGACAGTGAAGAGGAGACAGGAAGAGAGGAGAGGTTGGACAGTGAAGAGGAGACAGGAAGAGAGGAGAGGTTGGACAGTGAAGAGGAGACAGGAAGAGAGGACAGGTTGGACAGTGAAGAGGAGACAGGAAGAGAGGAGAGGAGAGGTTGGACAGTGAAGAGGAGACAAGAAGAGAGGAGAGGTTGGACAGTGAAGAGGAGACAGGAAAGAGAGGAGAGGTTGGACAGTGAAGAGGAGACAGGAAGAGAGGAGAGGTTGGACAGTGAAGAGGAGACAGGAAGAGAGGAGAGGAGAGGTTGGACAGTGAAGAGGAGACCGGAAAGGGAGAAGATGTTGGACAGTGAAGAGGCGACGGGCAGAGAGGAGAGGCCTGTTTTGGGAATCCTGTCCAAAGCCCTGGAGAAGATGATCTACATTCAAAATGTTAACTTGTGAATCTGAAACGGACACAGGCTACCTGATTTGATCAGGGTGCATTGTAGCTAAACCTCACCCTAACCCTTGTCCTAACCTTAACCTAACTCTCCTAACCTTTACCGTGAATTTACCAAACCTAGCACGCTAATTCACCTAGCCTGCTATATTAATTATCCTAATCCAATTTAGTTATTCTAACATGTAATGTATCTATCCTGCCACTGGAGACAATGGAAACATTGTTAATAGTGGAGCCCGACCTCATTGGCTAGTTACACAATAACCCCTGATTCTTCATGACATTCTCTGTCTCATTATCCTCAGGGTCAACTTGTTTAAAGACTTTATTTTCACAGAAGTCATGTGGACATTGTACTTTAGATTTTCAAACGTGACCTTCCAGAGACTTGAAGCTCACAAAGGGAAACGGTCAAATTTTTTGACTCTTAATTGTTTATATTTGTGTTGCCTTTTTCATTTCTCGCACGTACACTACCGTTCAGAAGTTAGGGGTCACTTAGAAACTTTCCTTGTTTTTTTAAAGAAAAGTACATTTTTTTTGTCCATTAAAATAACATCAAATTGATCAAAAATCCAGTGTAGACATTGTTCATGTTGTAAATGACTGTTGTAGCTGGAAACTGCAGATTTTTGATGAAATATCTACATAGGCGAAAAGAGGCCCGTTATCAGCAACCATCACTCCTGTGTTCCAGTGGCACATTGTGTTAGCTAATCCAAGTTTATAATTTTAAAAGGCTAATTGATCATTATAAAACCCTTTTGCAATTATGTTAGCACAGCTGAAAACTGTTGTCCTGATTAAAGAAGCAATAGAACTGGCCTTTAGACTAGTTGAGTATCTGGAGCATCAGCATTTGTGGGTTCGATTACAGGCTCAAAATGGCCAGAAACAAAGAACTTTCTTCTGAAATTCGTCAGTCTATTCTTGTTCTGAGAAATGAAGGCTATTCCATGTGAGAAATTTCCAAGAAAACTGAAGATCTCATACAACGCTGTGTACTACTCCCTTCACAGAACAGTGCAAACTGGATCGCAACAAGAATATAAAGAGGAGTGGGAGGCCCCGATGCACAACTGAGGAAGGGGACAAGTACATTAGAGTGTCTAGTTTGAGAAACAGACGTCTCACAAGTCCTCAACTGGCAGCTTCATTAAATAACACCTGCAAAACACCAGTCTCAACGTCAACAGTGGAGAGGCGACTCCGGGAGGCTGGTTTTCTAGGCAGAGTTGCAAAGAAAAAGCAATATCTCAGGCTGGCCAATAAAAATAAAAGATTAAGATGGGCAAAAGAACAGACACTGGACAGAGGAACTCTGCCGAGAAGGCCAGCATCCCAGAGTCGCCTCGTCACTGCTGTCGTTGTAGAAAATTGTCCTGCTGAAGGGTGAATTCATCTCTCTTGTCTGATATAAAGCAGAGGTTTTCCTCTAGGATTTTGACTGTGCATAGCTCCATTCCATTTCTTTTTTATCCTGAAAATCTCCCCCGTCCTTGACGATTACAAGCATACCCATATCATGATGCAGCCACCACTATGATTGAAAATATGGAGAGTGTTACTCAGTAATATGTTGTATTGGATTTGTCCCAAACATAACACTTTGTATTCAGGACAAAAAGTGAATCGCTTTGCCAAATTTTTGCAGATTTACTTAAGGGCCTTGTTGCAAACAGGATGCATGTTTTGGAATATTTTGTTCTGTACAGGCTTCCTTCTTTTCACTCTGTCAATTAGGTTAGTATTGTGGCGTAACTACATTGTTGTTGATAAATCCTCAGTTGTCTCCTATCATTAAACTCTGTAACGGTTTTAAAGTCATAAAATGGCATGGTGAAATCCCTGAGCGGTTTCCTTCCTCTCCGGCAACTGAGTTAGGAAGGACACCTGTATGTTTGTAGTGACTGGGTGTATTGATACACCATCCGCAGTGTAATTAATAACTTCACCATGCTCAAAGGGATATTCAATGGCTGCTTTTTATACTTGACCCATCTACCAATAGGTGCCCTTCTTTGTGAGGCATTAGAAAACCTCCCTGGTCTTTGTGGTTGAATCTGTGTTTGAAATTCACTGCTCGACTGAGGGACCTTACAGATAATTGTAATGTGTTGGGAGTACAGAGATGAGATGGTTATTCAAAGATCATGCAACTTATGTGACTTGTTAAGCACATTTTTACTCCTGAACTTATTTAGGCTTGTCATAACAAAGGAGTTGAATACTTATTGACTAATTTCAGCTTTTCATTTATTATTCATTTGTAAATATTTCTAAAAACATTATTCCTCTTGGACATTATGGGGTCTTGTGTGTTGGACATTGACAAAAAATCTCTACCATACTAAATACTATACTAAATGCTGTACTAAATACTGCCACTGGCCTACCAATAGTACACTCTGCAGCCACTGGCCTACCAATAGTACCCAGCCACTGGCCTACCAATAGTACACTCTGCAGCCACTGGCCTACCAATAGTACCCAGCCACTGGCCTACCAATAGTACCCAGCCACTGGCCTACCAATAGTACCCAGCCCCTGGCCTACCAATAGTACCCAGCCACTGGCCTACCAATAGTACCCTCTGCAGCCACTGGCCTACCAATAGTACCCTCTGTAGCCACTGGCCTACCAATAGTACCCAGTCACTAGCCTACCAATAGTACCCAGTCACTAGCCTACCAATAGTACCCAGTCACTAGACATTTACATTTACATTTAAGTCATTTAGCAGACGCTCTTATCCAGAGCGACTTACAAATTGGTGCATTCACCTTATGACATCCAGTGGAACAGTCACTTTACAATAGTGCATCTAAATCTTAAAGGGGGGGGTGAGGGCTCTGACTCTCTGTCTCTATGTCTGGGGTTGGGTTTAGGGCTCTGTGTCTCTGTCTGGGGTTGGGGTTAGGGCTCTGTGTCTATGTCTGGGGTTGGGGTTTAGGGCTCTGTGTCTCTGTCTGGGGTTGGGGTTAGGGCTATGTGTCTCTGTCTGGGGTTGGGGTTAGGGCTCTGTGTCTCTGTCTGGGGTTGGGGTTTAGGGCTCTGTGTCTCTGTCTGGGGTTGGGGTTAGGGCTCTGTGTCTCTGTCTGGGGTTGGGGTTAGGGCTCTGTGTCTCTGTCTGGGGTTGGGGTTAGGGCTCTGTGTCTCTGTCTGGGGTTGGGGTTAGGGCTCTGTGTCTCTGTCTGGGGTTAGGGCTCTGTCTGGGGTTGGGGTTAGGGCTCTGTGTCTCTGTCTGGGGTTGGGGTTAAGGCTCTGTCTCTCTCTGTCTGGGGTTGGGGTTGGGGTTAGGGCTCTGTGTCTCTGTCTGGGGTTGGGGTTAGGGCTCTGTGTCTCTGTCTGGGGTTGGGATTAGGGCTCTGTGTCTCTGTCTGGGGTTGGGGTTAGGGCTCTGTGTCTCTGTCTGGGGTTGGGGTTGGGGTTAGGGCTCTGTGTCTCTGTCTGGGGTTGGGGTTAGGGTTAGGGCTCTGTCTCTCTGTCTGGGGTTGGGGTTAGGGCTCTGTGTCTCTGTCTGGGGTTGGGGTTAGGGCTCTGTGTCTCTGACTGGGGTTGGGGTTGGGGTTAGGGCTCTGTCTCTATGTCTGGGGTTGGGGTTAGGGCTCTGTGTCTCTGTCTGGGGTTGTGGTTGGGGTTAGGGCTCTGTCTCTCTGTCTGGGGTTGGGGTTAGGGCTCTGTCTCTCTGTCTGGGGTTGGGGTTAGGGCTCTGTCTCTCTGTCTGGGGTTGGGGTTGGGGTTAGGGCTCTGTCTCTCTGTCTGGGGTTGGGGTTAGGGCTCTGTCTCTCTGTCTGGGGTTGGGGTTGGGGTTAGGGCTCTGTCTCTCTGTCTGGGGTTGGGGTTAGGGCTCTGTCTCTCTGTCTGGGGTTGGGGTTAGGGCTCTGACTCTCTGTCTGGGGTTGGGGTTAGGGCTCTGTGTCTCTATGTCTGGGGTTGGGGTTAGGGCTCTGTCTCTCTGTCTGGGGTTGGGGTTAGGGCTCTGTGTCTCTGTCTGGGGTTGGGGTTAGGGCTCTGTGTCTCTGTCTGGGGTTAGGGTTAGGGCTCTGTCTCTCTGTCTCTATGTCTGGGGTTATGGCTATGTGTCTCTGTCTGGGGTTGGGGTTAGGGCTCTGTGTCTCTGTCTGGGGTTGGGGTTAAGGCTCTGTCTCTCTCTGTCTGGGGTTGGGGTTGGGGTTAGGGCTCTGTGTCTCTGTCTGGGGTTGGGGTTAGGGCTCTGTGTCTCTGTCTGGGGTTGGGATTAGGGCTCTGTGTCTCTGTCTGGGGTTGGGGTTAGGGCTCTGTGTCTCTGTCTGGGGTTGGGGTTGGGGTTAGGGCTCTGTGTCTCTGTCTGGGGTTGGGGTTAGGGTTAGGGCTCTGTCTCTCTGTCTGGGGTTGGGGTTAGGGCTCTGTGTCTCTGTCTGGGGTTGGGGTTAGGGCTCTGTGTCTCTGACTGGGGTTGGGGTTGGGGTTAGGGCTCTGTCTCTATGTCTGGGGTTGGGGTTAGGGCTCTGTGTCTCTGTCTGGGGTTGTGGTTGGGGTTAGGGCTCTGTCTCTCTGTCTGGGGTTGGGGTTAGGGCTCTGTCTCTCTGTCTGGGGTTGGGGTTAGGGCTCTGTCTCTCTGTCTGGGGTTGGGGTTGGGGTTAGGGCTCTGTCTCTCTGTCTGGGGTTGGGGTTAGGGCTCTGTCTCTCTGTCTGGGGTTGGGGTTGGGGTTAGGGCTCTGTCTCTCTGTCTGGGGTTGGGGTTAGGGCTCTGTCTCTCTGTCTGGGGTTGGGGTTAGGGCTCTGACTCTCTGTCTGGGGTTGGGGTTAGGGCTCTGTGTCTCTATGTCTGGGGTTGGGGTTAGGGCTCTGTCTCTCTGTCTGGGGTTGGGGTTAGGGCTCTGTGTCTCTGTCTGGGGTTGGGGTTAGGGCTCTGTGTCTCTGTCTGGGGTTGGGGTTAGGGCTCTGTCTCTCTGTCTCTATGTCTGGGGTTATGGCTATGTGTCTCTGTCTGGGGTTGGGGTTAGGGCTCTGTCTCTCTGTCTGGGGTTGGGGTTAGGGCTCTGTGTCTCTGTCTGGGGTTGGGGTTAAGGCTCTGTCTCTCTCTGTCTGGGGTTGGGGTTAGGGCTCTGTGTCTCTGTTTGGGGTTGGGGTTAGGGCTCTGTCTGGGGTTGGGGTTAGGGCTCTGTGTCTCTGTCTGGGGTTGGGGTTAGGGCTCTGTGTCTCTGTCTGGGGTTGGGGTTAAGGCTCTGTGTCTCTGTCTGGGGTTGGGGTTAGGGCTCTGTGTCTCTGTCTGGGGTTGGGGTTAGGGCTCTGTGTCTATGTCTGGGGTTGGGGTTAGGGCTCTGTCTGGGGTTGGGGTTAGGGCTCTGTCTGGGGTTGGGGTTAGGGCTCTGTCTCTCTGTCTGGGGTTGGGGTTAGGGCTCTGTCTTTCTGTCTGGGGTTGGGGTTAGGGCTCTGTCTGGGGTTGGGGTTAGGGCTCTGTCTCTCTGTCTGGGGTTGGGGTTAGGGCTCTGTCTCTCTGTCTGGGGTTGGGGTTAGGGCTCTGTCTCTCTCTGTCTGGGGTTGGGGTTTAGGGCTCTGTGTCTCTGTCTGGGGTTGGGGTTAGGGCTCTGTGTCTCTGTCTGGGGTTGGGGTTAGGGCTCTGTCTCTCTCTGTCTGGGGTTGGGGTTAAGGCTCTGTGTCTCTCTGTCTGGGGTTGGGGTTAAGGCTCTGTGTCTCTGTCTGGGGTTGGGGTTAGGGCTCTGTGTCTCTGTCTGGGGTTGGGGTTAGGGCTCTGTCTCTCTGTCTGGGGTTGGGGTTAGGGCTCTGTCTCTCTGTCTGGGGTTGGGGTTAGGGCTCTGTCTGGGGTTGGGGTTAGGGCTCTGTCTCTCTGTCTGGGGTTGGGGTTAGGGCTCTGTCTCTCTCTGTCTGGGGTTGGGGTTTAGGGCTCTGTGTCTCTGTCTGGGGTTGGGGTTAGGGCTCTGTGTCTCTGTCTGGGGTTGGGGTTAGGGCTCTGTGTCTCTGTCTGGGGTTGGGGTTAGGGCTCTGTCTCTCTCTGTCTGGGGTTGGGGTTAAGGCTCTGTGTCTCTGTCTGGGGTTGGGGTTAGGGATCTGTGTCTCTGTCTGGGGTTGGGGTTAAGGCTCTGTGTCTCTGTCTGGGGTTGGGGTTAGGGCTCTGTGTCTCTGTCTGGGGTTGGGGTTGGGGTTAGGGCTCTGTGTCTCTGTCTGGGGTTGGGGTTAGGGCTCTGTGTCTCTGTCTGGGGTTGGGGTTAGGGCTCTGTCTCTCTGTCTGGGATTGGGGATGTGGTTAGGGCTCTGTCTCTCTGTCTGGGGTTGGGGTTAAGGCTCTGTGTCTCTGTCTGGGGTTGGGGCTCTGTGTCTCTGTCTGGGGTTGGGGTTAGGGCTCTGTCTCTCTGTCTGGGGTTGGGGTTAAGGCTCTGTCTCTCTCTGTCTGGGGTTGGGGTTAAGGCTCTGTCTCTCTCTGTCTGGGGTTGGGGTTGGGGTTAGGGCTATGTGTCTCTGACTGGGGTTGGGGTTAGGGCTCTGTGTCTCTGTCTGGGGTTGGGGTTAGGGCTCTGTGTCTCTGTCTGGGGTTGGGGTTAGGGCTCTGTCTCTCTGTCTGGGGTTAGGGCTCTGTGTCTCTGTCTGGGGTTGGGGTTAGGGCTCTGTGTCTCTGTCTGGGGTTGGGGTTAGGGCTATGTCTCTCTCTCTGTCTGGGGTTGGGGTTAGGGCTCTGTGTCTCTATGTCTGGGGTTGTGGTTAGGGCTCTGTCTCTCTGTCTGGGGTTGGGGTTAGGGCTCTGTGTCTCTGTCTGGGGTTGGGGTTAGGGCTCTGTCTCTATGTCTGGGGTTGGGGTTAGGGCTCTGTCTCTCTGTCTGGGGTTGGGGTTGGGGCTCTGTGTCTCTGTCTGGGGTTGGGGTTAAGGCTCTGTGTCTCTGTCTGGGGTTAGGGCTCTGTCTGGGGTTGGGGTTAGGGCTCTGTGTCTCTGTCTGGGGTTGGGGTTAAGGCTCTGTCTCTCTCTGTCTGGGGTTGGGGTTAGGGCTCTGTGTCTCTGTCTGGGGTTAGGGCTCTGTCTGGGGTTGGGGTTAGGGCTCTGTGTCTCTGTCTGGGGTTGGGGTTAAGGCTCTGTCTCTCTCTGTCTGGGGTTGGGGTTGGGGTTAGGGCTCTGTGTCTCTGTCTGGGGTTGGGGTTAGGGCTCTGTGTCTCTGTCTGGGGTTGGGATTAGGGCTCTGTGTCTCTGTCTGGGGTTGGGGTTAGGGCTCTGTGTCTCTGTCTGGGGTTGGGGTTGGGGTTAGGGCTCTGTGTCTCTGTCTGGGGTTGGGGTTCGGGCTCTGTCTCTCTGTCTGGGGTTGGGGTTAGGGCTCTGTGTCTCTGTCTGGGGTTGGGGTTAGGGATCTGTGTCTCTGACTGGGGTTGGGGTTGGGGTTAGGGCTCTGTCTCTATGTCTGGGGTTGGGGTTAGGGCTCTGTGTCTCTGTCTGGGGTTGTGGTTGGGGTTAGGGCTCTGTCTCTCTGTCTGGGGTTGGGGTTAGGGCTCTGTCTCTCTGTCTGGGGTTGGGGTTAGGGCTCTGTCTCTCTGTCTGGGGTTGGGGTTGGGGTTAGGGCTCTGTCTCTCTGTCTGGGGTTGGGGTTAGGGCTCTGTCTCTCTGTCTGGGGTTGGGGTTGGGGTTAGGGCTCTGTCTCTCTGTCTGGGGTTGGGGTTAGGGCTCTGTCTCTCTGTCTGGGGTTGGGGTTAGGGCTCTGACTCTCTGTCTGGGGTTGGGGTTAGGGCTCTGTGTCTCTATGTCTGGGGTTGGGGTTAGGGCTCTGTCTCTCTGTCTGGGGTTGGGGTTAGGGCTCTGTGTCTCTGTCTGGGGTTGGGGTTAGGGCTCTGTGTCTCTGTCTGGGGTTGGGGTTAGGGCTCTGTCTCTCTGTCTCTATGTCTGGGGTTATGGCTATGTGTCTCTGTCTGGGGTTGGGGTTAGGGCTCTGTCTCTCTGTTTAGGGTTGGGGTTAGGGCTCTGTGTCTCTGTCTGGGGTTGGGGTTAGGGCTCTGTGTCTCTGTCTCTCTGTCTGGGGTTGGGGTTAGGGCTCTGTGTCTCTGTCTGGGGTTGGGGTTAAGGCTCTGTCTCTCTCTGTCTGGGGTTGGGGTTAGGGCTCTGTGTCTCGGTCTGGGGTTGGGGTTAGGGCTCTGTCTGGGGTTGGGGTTAGGGCTCTGTGTCTCTGTCTGGGGTTGGGGTTAGGGCTCTGTGTCTCTGTCTGGGGTTGGGGTTAAGGCTCTGTGTCTCTGTCTGGGGTTGGGGTTAGGGCTCTGTGTCTCTGTCTGGGGTTGGGGTTAGGGCTCTGTGTCTATGTCTGGGGTTGGGGTTAGGGCTCTGTCTGGGGTTGGGGTTAGGGCTCTGTCTGGGGTTGGGGTTAGGGCTCTGTCTCTCTGTCTGGGGTTGGGGTTAGGGCTCTGTCTCTCTGTCTGGGGTTGGGGTTAGGGCTCTGTCTGGGGTTGGGGTTAGGGCTCTGTCTCTCTGTCTGGGGTTGGGGTTAGGGCTCTGTCTCTCTGTCTGGGGTTGGGGTTAGGGCTCTGTCTCTCTGTCTGGGGTTGGGGTTAGGGCTCTGTCTCTCTGTCTGGGGTTGGGGTTAGGGCTCTGTCTCTCTCTGTCTGGGGTTGGGGTTTAGGGCTCTGTGTCTCTGTCTGGGGTTGGGGTTAGGGCTCTGTGTCTCTGTCTGGGGTTGGGGTTAGGGCTCTGTGTCTCTGTCTGGGGTTGGGGTTAAGGCTCTGTGTCTCTGTCTGGGGTTGGGGTTAGGGCTCTGTGTCTCTGTCTGGGGTTGGGGTTAAGGCTCTGTGTCTCTGTCTGGGGTTGGGGTTAGGGCTCTGTGTCTCTGTCTGGGGTTGGGGTTGGGGTTAGGGCTCTGTGTCTCTGTCTGTGGTTGGGGTTGGGGTTAGGGCTCTGTGTCTCTGTCTGGGGTTGGGGTTAGGGCTCTGTGTCTCTGTCTGGGGTTGGGGTTAGGGCTCTGTCTCTCTGTCTGGGGTTGGGGTTGGGGTTAGGGCTCTGTGTCTCTGTCTGGGGTTGGGGTTAAGGCTCTGTGTCTCTGTCTGGGGTTGGGGCTCTGTGTCTCTGTCTGGGGTTGGGGTTAGGGCTCTGTCTCTCTGTCTGGGGTTGGGGTTAAGGCTCTGTCTCTCTCTGTCTGGGGTTGGGGTTAAGGCTCTGTCTCTCTCTGTCTGGGGTTGGGGTTGGGGTTAGGGCTATGTGTCTCTGACTGGGGTTGGGGTTAGGGCTCTGTGTCTCTGTCTGGGGTTGGGGTTAGGGCTCTGTGTCTCTGTCTGGGGTTGGGGTTAGGGCTCTGTCTCTCTGTCTGGGGTTAGGGCTCTGTGTCTCTGTCTGGGGTTGGGGTTAGGGCTCTGTGTCTCTGTCTGGGGTTGGGGTTAGGGCTATGTCTCTCTCTCTGTCTGGGGTTGGGGTTAGGGCTCTGTGTCTCTATGTCTGGGGTTGGGGTTAGGGCTCTGTCTCTCTGTCTGGGGTTGGGGTTAGGGCTCTGTGTCTCTGTCTGGGGTTGGGGTTAGGGCTCTGTCTCTATGTCTGGGGTTGGGGTTAGGGCTCTGTCTCTCTGTCTGGGGTTGGGGTTGGGGCTCTGTGTCTCTGTCTGGGGTTGGGGTTAAGGCTCTGTCTCTCTGTCTGGGGTTGGGGTTAGGGCTCTGTCTCTCTCTGTCTGGGGTTGGGGTTAGGGCTCTGTGTCTCTATGTCTGGGGTTGGGGTTAGGGCTCTGTGTCTCTATGTCTGGGGTTGGGGTTAGGGCTCTGTCTCTCTGTCTGGGGTTGGGGTTAAGGCTCTGTGTCTCTGTCTGGGGTTGGGGTTAAGGCTCTGTGTCTCTGTCTGGGGTTGGGGTTAGGGCTCTGTGTCTCTGTCTGGGGTTGGGGTTAAGGCTCTGTCTCTCTCTGTCTGGGGTTGGGGTTAAGGCTCCGTGTCTCTGTCTGGGGTTGGGGTTAGGGCTCTGTGTCTCTGTCTGGGGTTGGGGTTAGGGCTCTGTCTCTCTCTGTCTGGGGTTGGGGTTAAGGCTCTGTCTCTCTCTGTCTGGGGTTGGGGTTAAGTCTCTGTCTCTCTCTGTCTGGGGTTGGGGTTAAGGCTCTGTCTCTCTCTGTCTGGGGTTGGGGTTAAGGCTCTGTCTCTCTCTGTCTGGGGTTGGGGTTAGGGCTCTGTCTCTCTCTGTCTGGGGTTGGGGTTAAGGCTCTGTCTCTCTCTGTCTGGGGTTGGGGTTAAGGCTCTGTGTCTCTGTCTGGGGTTGGGGTTAAGGCTCTGTCTCTCTCTGTCTGGGGTTGGGGTTAAGGCTCTGTCTCTCTCTGTCTGGGGTTGGGGTTAAGGCTCTGTCTCTCTCTGTCTGGGGTTGGGGTTAAGGCTCTGTCTCTCTCTGTCTGGGGTTGGGGTTAGGGCTATGTGTCTCTGTCTGGGGTTGGGGTTAAGGCTCTGTCTCTCTCTGTCTGGGGTTGGGGTTAGGGCTCTGTCTCTCTGTCTGGGGTTAGGGCTATGTGTCTCTGTCTGGGGTTGGGGTTAGGGCTCTGTGTCTCTGTCTGGGGTTGGGGTTAGGGCTCTGTGTCTCTGTCTGGGGTTGGGGTTAAGGCTCTGTCTCTCTCTGTCTGGGGTTGGGTTTAGGGCTCTGTCTCTCTGTCTGGGGTTGGGGTTAAGGCTCTGTCCCTCTGTCTGGGGTTGGGGTTAGGGCTCGTTGTCTCTGTCTGGGGTTGGGGTTAAGGCTCTGTCTCTCTATCTGGGGTTGGGGTTAGGGCTCTGTGTCTCTGTCTGGGGTTGGGGTTAGGGCTCTGTCTCTCTCTGTCTGGGGTTGGGGTTAGGGCTCTGTGTCTCTATGTCTGGGGTTGGGGTTAGGGCTCTGTGTCTCTATGTCTGGGGTTGGGGTTAGGGCTCTGTCTCTCTGTCTGGGGTTGGGGTTAAGGCTCTGTGTCTCTGTCTGGGGTTGGGGTTAAGGCTCTGTGTCTCTGTCTGGGGTTGGGGTTAGGGCTCTGTCTCTCTGTCTGGGGTTGGGGTTATGGCTATGTGTCTCTGTCTGGGGTTGGGGTTAAGGCTCTGTGTCTCTGTCTGGGGTTGGGGTTAGGGCTCTGTGTCTCTGTCTGGGGTTGGGGTTAAGGCTCTGTCTCTCTCTGTCTGGGGTTGGGGTTAAGGCTCTGTCTCTCTCTGTCTGGGGTTGGGGTTAAGGCTCCGTGTCTCT
>NC_060184.1:3341867-3344367 GCF_021184085.1 Oncorhynchus gorbuscha
CTAATCAACTAACTGTTACCATATGTGACCAGTTTCAGGACACTAGGTGTATGTTGTAGGCCACTACTACACACCAGAGCCCTTTGAGCATATTTTAAATGCATATTTTTTGGCAGAAATGTCTTCTGGAACATGTGACATTTAATGTGCCTTAATAACAGACTTGCCATCTGTTAAATTATGAGCCTTGTTGGTTAAACCACATAAAAAGTCAGCAACCTTCCCGCAAGCCATGATTGGCTGAGATAATGTGTGGGCTGGACATGCCGAGAGATGAGTTTGGATTGGTCTGCCATACAGCACGCTTCTATATTGTTGAGCTGGTCAGTATGTCTAGGGAATCCTGTCTAACTGGGCTTTAAAAAAATATATCACGTAGTTAAACTGCATAAGCCTAATGTCAAGTTCAAATGTACTGTTAGCTAGCTAACGTTACGTGTCGCTCTCCACTTTCTGGTGGACCCAGTTTTCAAATCAGTGTAATTAGAGTATGATAGCTAAAGAGATGGAGAAAACACATGCCTCCGGATTACATCTTCAAACTAAGGGCAGCGGTGGCATCCGATAGGAGACGCGTCCATCCATCTAGCTAGCTACATTTTCAGATATTACACATTTCTACTTTTGACAGATTATCGGCAGCAAAAAAAATGTAATTGTTGCCAGCAGCACAGTTACAGTCACCAACGCTCTGGATAACATGAAAACAGCCCAACCAGCTCTGCTAGGGAGAGTAAAATGGTCAGAGTGAGTTGTTCTCTCATTATGCATCTGGAAGTAATTAGCAAGCTAGCCAACGTTAGCCAATTAGCTTGGGTGCTTGACTGTAAGGTCAGAATGTTCGGATCAACCAGAGCGAGCAATGTGCGCTCTGAACGCTCCAAGAGCGAAACACTCTAGAATTTACGAACGGACAATCAGTCACCAATGCTCTGGATAACATAGCAACCTAACCAGCTCTGCTAGGGCGAGTAATGTTCAGTGAGTTGTTATTTTGTGGCAGCAAGTAGCTAGGAAGTAGGTTAGCAATTTAGCTTGGGTGCCTGACTGATGTTGTTAGTACAGAACGCTCGGCTCAACCATTAAAGAGATAGGTGGGGCTAAAGCTTAAGAGGGTGTGAACAATGCTGAATAGGTGTAGACAAAGAAGAGCTCTCCGGTAGGTACCAAAACATTCAAAGGCCATTTTCTCAAAAAGTGAGTTTACAAGTTTATCAACTTTCAAAGCAGAATAACTTTCCCATTGTTCCCCAACTATAATGTATGATATATAGATCCATGTTGTAGCTCTGAATCTCTACTTTAATCCAATGTCAAAAAAAAACTTAATTTTAACCGAATTGAGCCGGTAGTCACATATTGCTTACACCTGTGAAATCATCTCAGAGCTGCATAGGTCGTAGGGTCTAGGGGACGATCACAGGGCGTAGGGTCTAGGGGACGATCACAGGGCGTAGGGTCTAGTGGACGATCACAGGGCGTAGGGCCTAGGGGACGATCACAGGGCGTAGGGTCTAGGGGGCGATCACAGGGCGTAGGGTCTATGGGGCGATCATAGGTCGTAGGGTCTAGGGGACGATCACAGGGCGTAGGGTCTAGGGGACGATCACAAGGCGTAGGGTCTAGGGGACGATCACAGGGCGTAGGGTCTAGGGGGCGATCACAGGGCGTAGGGTCTATGGGGCGATCATAGGTCGTAGGGTCTAGGGGGCGATCATAGGTCGTAGGGTCTAGGGCACAATCATAGGTCGTAGGGTCTAGGGGACGATCATAGGTCGTAGGGTCTAGGGGACGATCATAGGGCGTAGGGTCTAGGGCTCAGTTTGGGATTGGTTCATAGGTTGATACTTTGAGAACTCCGCAGTAAACTCAGTGTAAGACTTTAGGGGTTTTATCAAAAAGTATATAAAACAACAATAATATTAATATAGTTTTCTCAATGGAAATGTTTCCACTATGACAAGGTATCAAGACAGGAAACAATCAAATATAAGTCATACAGGTTATAAAAAAAACGAGAGTATGCCCGAAATGGCCCTCTCTTCCTGGTCAAATACATTAAGGGAACAGGGAGGTAACAGGGAGGGAACAGGGAGGTAACAGGGAGGGAACAGGGAGGGAACAGGGAGGTAACAGGGAGGGAACAGGGAGGGAACAGGGAGGTAACAGGGAGGGAACAGGGAGAGAGACATGGAGGGAACAGGGAGGGAACAGGGAGGGAACAGGGAGGGAACAGGGAGGTAACAGGGAGGGAACAGGGAGGGAGACATGGACAGGGAGAGAACAGGGAGGGAACAGGGAGGTAACAGGGAGGGAACAGGGAGGGAACAGGGAGGGAGACATGGAGGGAACAGGGAGGGAACAGGGAGGGAACAGGGAGGGAACAGGGTGGGAACAGGGAGGGAACAGGGAGGTAACAGGGAGGGAACAGGGAGGGAACAGGGAGGGAACAGGGAGGGAACAGGGAGGTAACAGGGAGGGAACAGGGAGGTAACAGGGA
>NC_060184.1:3349367-3354367 GCF_021184085.1 Oncorhynchus gorbuscha
GGGGAGACCCCGGTTGGCTGTTGGCCCCCGACTGAGACAACACACTCCATAGGTTCCTGTTTTATACACTCTACCATGGAAGGCCTGAACGGAGTCAGAGAACGAGGAGACAACTCCAGGAGGGAACGACGGATAGTAGGAGTCCTGAACCTGAGAGAGAGAGAGAGAGAGAGAGAGAGAGAGAGAGAGAGAGAGAGAGAGAGAGAGAGAGAGAGAGAGAGAGAGAGAGAGAGAGAGAGACAGGAGAGAGACAGGAGAGAGAGAGAGAGAGAAGAGAGAGAGAGAGAGAGAGAGAGAGAGAGAGAGAGAGAGAGAGAGAGAGAGAGAGAGAGAGAGAGAGAGAGAGAGAGAGACAGGAGAGAGACAGGAGAGAGAGAGACAAGAGAGAGAGGGAGACAGAGAGAGACAGAGAGAGACAGAGAGAGAGAGAGAGAGAGAGAGAGAGAGAGAGAGAGAGAGAGAGAGAGAGAGAGAGAGAGAGAGAGAGAGAGAGAGAGAGAGACAGGAGAGAGAGAGAGACAGGGAGAGAGAGAGAGAGAGACAGAGAGAGAGGGGAGACAGAGAGAGAGAGAGAGAGAGAGAGAGAGAGAGAGAGAGAGAGAGAGAGAGAGAGAGAGAGAGAGAGAGAGAGAGAGAGAGAGAGACAGGAGAGAGACAGGAGAGAGAGAGAGAGAGACAAGAGAGAGGGGAGAGAGAGAGAGACAGAGAGAGAGAGAGAGAGAGAGAGAGAGAGAGAGAGACAGGAGAGAGACAGGAGAGAGAGAGAGAGAGACAAGAGAGAGAGGGGAGACAGAGAGAGAGAGACAGAGAGAGAGAGAGAGAGAGAGAGAGAGAGAGAGAGAGAGAGAGAGAGAGAGAGAGAGAGAGAGAGAGACAGAGAGAGACAGGAGAGAGAGAGAGAGAGAGAGAGACAGAGAGAGACAGAGAGAGAGAGAGAGAGAGAGAGAGAGAGAGAGACAGAGAGAGAGAGAGAGAGAGAGAGAGAGAGAGAGAGGGAGAGAGAGAGAGAGAGAGAGACAGAGAGAGAGAGGGGAGAGAGAGAGAGAGAGAGAGAGAGAGAGAGAGAGAGAGAGAGAGAGAGAGAGAGAGAGAGACAGAGAGAGAGAGAGAGAGAGAGAGAGAGAGAGAGGACAGGAGAGAGACAGAGAGAGAGAGAGAGAGAGACAAGAGAGAGAGAGACAGAGAGAGACAGAGAGAGAGAGAGAGAGAGAGAGAGAGAGAGAGAGAGAGAGAGAGAGAGAGAGAGAGAGAGAGAGAGAGAGACAGAGAGAGACAGGAGAGAGAGAGACAAGAGAGAGAGGGAGACAGAGAGAGACAGAGAGAGAGAGAGAGAGAGAGAGAGAGAGAGAGAGAGAGAGAGAGAGAGAGAGAGAGAGAGAGAGAGAGAGAGAGAGAGAGAGAGAGAGAGAGAGAGAGAGAGAGAGAGAGAGAGACAGAGAGAGAGAGAGACAGGGAGAGGAGAGAGAGAGAGAGACAAGAGAGAGAGGGAGACAGAGAGAGAGAGAGAGAGAGAGAGAGAGAGAGAGAGAGAGAGAGAGAGAGAGAGAGAGAGAGAGAGAGAGAGAGAGAGAGAGAGAGAGAGAGAGAGAGAGAGAGAGAGACAGGGGAGAGAGAGAGAGAGACAGGAGAGAGAGAGAGACAGGGGAGAGAGAGAGAGAGAGACAAGAGAGAGAGGGGAGACAGAGAGAGACAGAGAGAGAGAGAGAGAGAGAGAGAGAGAGAGAGAGAGAGAGAGAGAGAGAGAGAGAGAGAGGGGAGAGAGAGAGAGACAGAGAGAGAGAGAGAGAGAGACAGGGGAGAGAGAGAGAGACAGGGGAGAGAGAGAGAGAGAGAGAGAGAGAGAGAGAGAGAGAGAGAGAGAGAGAGAGAGAGACAGAGAGAGAGAGAGAGAGAGAGAGAGAGAGAGAGAGAGAGAGAGAGAGAGAGAGAGAGAGAGAGAGAGAGAGAGAGAGAGGAGAGAGGGAGACAGAGCGCAGGTGAGATTTACATCATTGACATGGAGATGTGTGATTAATCACTACTGTTACACAACGTGCTGATAATAAGAAGAGTACGAAGAAAGATGCGTACATGCCGTTCTCTTTCTGCGGTCGGGGTGGAGCTGTGGCCACCAGGGGTTTCTGGGAGCTCATTGGTAAGCTGTGGCTGTCTGATTGGTTGAAAAGCTGCAGAAGAAAAACGGGATAGCGATCAATACCGCTTTGGGTATTGATTAACACATTACAGTATGAACAGGATCACAGTTACATCTACAACAACATGGAGGAAAGAGTGGCTTGGGCAGAGTTTGCCCTCTCAGTGTCTGCTCTCTCAAAGAGTGCAGTGTATAACGTCATAAAAGCTGCTTACTCAGCCTGGGCTCAATCCTAGGCCCCGCCAAAATAAAGGTCATGTGGTTTGGTAAGAAGAATGCCCCTCTCCCCACAGTTGTGATTACTACTTCTAAGGGTTTAGAGCTTGAGGTTGTCACCTCATACAAGTACTTGGGAGTATGGCTAGACAGTACACTGTCCTTCTCTCAGCACATATCAAAGCAAGTACTTGGGAGTATGGCTACAAACTAACCCTGATTCAGATGACCATCCTACCCATGCTAGATTACGGAGACATCATTTATAGATCGGCAGGTAAGGTTGCTCTCGAGCGGCTAGATGTTCTTTACCATTCGGCCATCAGATTTGCCACCAATGCTCCTTATAGGACACATCACTGCACTCTATACTCCTCTGTAAACTGGTCAACTCTGTATACCCATCGCAAGACCCACTGTTTGATGCTTATTTATAAAACCCTCTTAGGCCTCAATCCCCCTCGTATCTGAGATGCCCTCATCCTCCACATACAACACCCGTTCTGCCAGTCACATTCTGTTAAAGGTCCCCAAAGCAAACACATCCCTGGGTCGCTCCTCTTTTCAGTTCACTGCAGCTAGCGACTGGAAGGAGCTGCAACAAAACACTCAAACTGGTCAGTTTTATCACCATCTCTTCATTCAAAGACTCAGTCATGGACCCTCTTACTGACAGGTGTGGCTGCTTTGTGTGATGTATTGTTGTCTCTACCTTCTTGCCCTTTGTGATGTTGTCTGTGCCCAATAATTTTTATACCATGTTTTGTGCTGCTACCACGTTGTTGTCATGTTGTGTTGCTACCATGTTGTGTTGCTACCATGTTGAGCTGTTGTGTTGCTACCATGTTGTCATGTTGTGTTGCTACCATGTTGTGTTGCTACCATGTTGTTGTCATGTTGTGTTGCTACCATGTTGTCATGTTGTGTTGTCATGTTGTGTTGCTACCATGTTGTGTTGCTACCATGTTGTGTTGCTACCATGTTGTCATGTTGTGTTGCTACCATGTTGTGTTGCTACCATGTTGTGTTGCTACCATGTTGTGTTGCTACCATGTTGTGTTGCTGCCATGTTGTCATGTTGTGTTGCTACCATGTTGTCATGTTGTGTTGCTACCATGTTGTCATGTTGTGTTGCTACCATGTTGTGTTGCTACCATGTTGTCCTGCTACCATGTTGTGTTGCTACCATGTTGTCATGTTGTGTTGCTACCATGCTGTGTTGTCATGTTGTGTTGCTACCATGTTGTGCTGCTACCATGTTGTGTTGCTACCATGTTGTCATGTTGTGTTACTACCATGCTGTGTTGTCATGTTGTGTTGCTACCATGTTGTCATGTTGTGTTGCTACCATGCTGTGTTGTCATGTGTTGCTACCATGTTGTGCTGCTACCATGCTGTGTTGTCATGTGTTGCTACCATGTTGTGCTGCTACCATGCTGTGTTGTCATGTGTTGCTACCATGTTGTGCTGCTACCATGCTGTGTTGTCATGTGTTGCTACCATGTTGTGCTGCTACCATGCTGTGTTGTCATGTGTTGCTGAATTGCTATGTTGTTGTCTTAGGTCTCTCTTTATGTCGTGATGTGTTTTCTCTCTTGTCGTGATGTGTTTTCTCTCTTGTCGTAATGTGTTTTCTCTCTTGTCGTGATGTGTGTCTTGTCCTAAATTTACAAGAGGTATTTTGCCTTTTGGTAGGCCATCATTGTAAGTAAGAATTTGTTCTTCACTGACCTGCCTAGCTTAAAAAAAGTTAAATAAAATAAAAAAGCTAACATTCCCAACCCTGGTCCTCCGGTATCCCCCCCAGGCAGTATTACCCCCAGGCAGTATTACCCCCAGGCAGTATCCCCCCAGGCAGTATTACCCCCAGGCATTATTACCCCCAGGCAGTATTACCCCCAGGCAGTATTACCCCCAGGTAGTATTACCCCCAGGCAGTATTACCCCCAGGCAGTATTACCCCCAGGTAGTATTACCCCAGGCAGTATTACCCCCAGGCAGTATTACCCCAGGTAGTATTACCCCCAGGCAGTATTACCCCCAGGTAGTATTACCCACAGGCAGTATTACCCCCAGGCAGTATTACCCCCAGGTATATACCCCCAGGCAGTATTACCCCAGGCAGTATCCCCCCAGGCAGTATTACCCCCAGGCAGTATTACCCCCAGGTAGTATTACCCCCAGGTAGTATTACCCCCAGGCAGTATCCCCCCAGGCAGTATTACCCCAGGCAGTATTACCCCCAGGTAGTATTACCCCCAGGCAGTATTACCCCAGGCAGTATTACCCCCAGGCAGTATTACCCCCAGGTAGTCCGTCTACAGCAGAGGTCAACAAACTTTTCAAAATGCAAGCCGAGACCATTCAGATATTTATTTTTCAACATGACATAAAAAACATCAACCTGCATATTGGCTTTGCTTGAATTGCTCAGTGTTGCTCTTCCCAGACCATTATTTAGAACTATCATTCTAAATGCTAGGTATATGATCACACTGGTAATGGTAATGCCCAGCTGAGAGAGCATAACATTTGAGAGAGAGACAGCGAGACAGAGAGAGACAGAGAGACAGAGAGAGAGAGAGAGACACAGAGACACAGACACACACACAGAAACGCACACACACACACGCACACACACACACACACA
>NC_060184.1:3359367-3386361 GCF_021184085.1 Oncorhynchus gorbuscha
TACATGATTCCATATTATTCTACATGATTCCATATGATTCTACATGTTACTACATGATTCCATATGATTCCATATGATTCTATATGATTCCATATGATTCTATATGTTACTACATGATTCCATATGATTCTATATGATTCCATATGATTCTACATGTTACTACATGATTCCATATGATTCCACATGATTACTACATGATTCCATATGATTCTACATGTTACTACATGATTCCATATGATTCTACATGTTACTACATGATTCCATATGATTCTACATGTTACTACATGATTCTATATGATTCTACATGTTACTACATGATTCTACATGTTACTACATGATTCTACATGTTACTACATGATTCTATATGTTACTACATGATTCTACATGTTACTACATGATTCTATATGTTACTACATGATTCTACATGTTACTACATGATTCTATATGTTACTACATGATTCTACATGATTCTACATGTTACTACATGATTCTATATGTTACTACATGATTCTATATGTTACTACATGATTCTACATGTTACTACATGATTCCATATGATTCTACATGTTACTACATGATTCCATATGATTCGACATGTTACTACATGATTCCATATGATTCTACATGTTACTACATGATTCTATATGATTCTACATGTTACTACATGATTCTACATGTTACTACATGATTCTACATGTTACTACATGATTCTATATGTTACATGATTCTATGATTCTACATGTTACTACATGATTCTATATGTTACTACATGATTCTACATGTTACTACATGATTCTATATGTTACTACATGATTCTATATGATTACTACATGATTCTACTACATGATTCTACTGTTACTATGATTCCATACTGATTCTATATGTTACTACATGATTCTACATTTCTATATGTTACTACATGATTCTACATGTTACTACATGATTTACTACATGATTCTACATGTTACTACATGATTCTACATGTTACTACATGATTCTACATGTTACTACATGATTCTATATGTTACTACATTCTACATGATTCTACATGTTACTACATGATTCTATATGTTACTACATGATTCTACATGTTACTACATGATTCCATATGTTACTACATGATTCTACATGTTACTACATGATTCTACATGTTACTACATGATTCTACATGTTACTACATGATTCTACATGTTACTACATGATTCTACATGTTACTACATGATTCTACATGTTACTACATGATTCCATATGTTACTACATGATTCTACATGTTACTACATGATTCTACATGTTACTACATGATTCTACATGTTACTACATGATTCTACATGTTACTACATGATTCTACATGTTACTACATGATTCCATATGTTACTACATGATTCTACATGTTACTACATGATTCTACATGTTACTACATGATTCTACATGTTACTACATGATTCCATATTGTGTTATTTCATAGTTTTGATTTCTTCACAATTATTCTACAATGTAGAAAACAGTCCAAATAAAGAAAAACCCTGGAACGAGTAGGTGTGTCCAAACTATTGA
Organism: Oncorhynchus gorbuscha; assembly: GCF_021184085.1. Lineage (NCBI taxonomy): Eukaryota > Metazoa > Chordata > Actinopteri > Salmoniformes > Salmonidae > Oncorhynchus > Oncorhynchus gorbuscha. The sequence continues at coordinate 3,360,922 of NC_060184.1, forward strand.
CTGGTACAGGAGGTGTATGTTGTTTTAATGTAATTTATTATTACTATTTATTATTCTTATTGATTTTTATTGTAAAGTACAGGACTCTCTTGTAAAATAGATGTTTAATCTCAGTGTGACTCCCTGTTTAAATAAAGGTTAAATAAATAAATAGGCCAATGCTAATATACAGTTTTAAAGTGTCCGAATAAATAACCAATATGCAGAAACAGTTTGTGATATATATTCTAAACATAACGTGTACTATCTACACAACATATTAAACAAGCACCTTATAAACTCCACACACCAAAAACCCTGTTGTTTTGACAAGTGGTAATAAATCACTCAGTGATTACAGAGGGGATATAAGCTGTTGAAACTACCACAACTCCAAAACCACATGGAAACTGGATATATTGTTACATCACTGGTTCAAGGAGAACCTGTAGAACTGTAGAACTGTAGAGCTGTAGAGATGTAGAACTGTAGAACTGTAGAGATATAGAGATGTAGAACTGTAGAACTGTAGAGATATAGAGATGTAGAACTGTAGAACTGTAGAGATGTAGAACTGTAGAGATGTAGAACTGTAGAGATGTAGAAGTGTAGAACTGTAGAATGTAGAACTGTAGAGATGTAGAACTGTAGAACTGTAGAGATGTAGAAGTGTAGAACTGTAGAGCGTCTGCTAAATGACTTAAATGTAAATGTAAATGTAAATGTAGAACTGTAGAACTGTGGAGATGTAGAACTGTAGAGATATAGAACTGTATAACTGTAGAGATGTAGAACTGTAGAGATATAGAGATGTAGAACTGTAGAGATGTGGAACTGTAGAGATATAGAGATGTAGAACTGTAGAACTGTAGAACTGTGGAGATGTAGAACTGTAGAACTGTAGAGATGTAGAACTGTAGAGATATAGAGATGTAGAACTGTAGAGATGTAGAACTGTAGAGCTCTAGAACAGTAGAGATGTAGAACTGTAGAACTGTAGAGATGTAAAACTGTAGAACTGTAGAACTATAGAACTGTACAACTGTAGGACACAGTCAGCTACATTTTGGAATGTTGCATTTTGATATGTGGGTTACCACAACGGAGTGAAAACGCAACACTGTTTTGTCAGTCACTCATCAATTATCGCTTCACAGGCGCTAGAAGGAACAACTACTGTTTTATAGGCTCTTGACCAACAGGCTGTTATTTTGTGTGATTTATTGAGCTGATCTTAACTTTTTTTTGTACATCATGTTTCCTATGTCGAAACAGCTTCTGGACATCAGAACAGCAAGATGTTCTACATCAAGGAGACAGAGAAGCGGGACATACTACTCACCACGGACCAGGACCTGAGGCTCAGAAGACAAAGAGACGACGCAAGAAAGAACGACGTGGGGAACCCTGATGAAACTACGTCGGCAAGTAAATACCCTTCGGTCTATTAGCAAACGTACAATCACTGGAGAATAAACTGGATGAGCTCCGTTAGAGACTATCCTATCAATCACTGGAGAATAAACTGGATGAGCTTCATTCGAGACTATCCTCTCAATCACTGGAGAATAAACTGGATGAGCTCCCTTCGAGACTATCCTATCAATCACTGGAGAATAAACTGGATGAGCTCCCTTCGAGACTATCCTATCAATCACTGGAGAATAAACTGGATGAGCTCCATCAGAGACTATCCTATCAATCACTGGAGATCTATCAATCACTGGAGAGTAAACTGGATGAGCTCCGTTAGAGACTATCCTATCAATCACTGGAGAATAAACTGGATGAGCTCCATCAGAGACTATCCTATCAATCACTGGAGAATAAACTGGATGAGCTCCGTTCGAGACTATCCTATCAATCACTGGAGAATAAACTGGATGAGCTCCATCAGAGACTATCCTATCAATCACTGGAGAATAAACTGGATGAGCTCCGTTCGAGACTATCCTATCAATCACTGGAGAATAAACTGGATGAGCTCCATCAGAGACTATCCTATCAATCACTGGAGAATAAACTGGATGAGCTCCATCAGAGACTATCCTATCAATCACTGGAGAATAAACTGGATGAGCTCAGTTAGAGACTATCCTATCAATCACTGGAGAATAAACTGGATGAGCTCCATCAGAGACTTTCCTATCAATCACTGGAGATCTATCAATCACTGGAGAGTAAACTGGATGAGCTCCGTTCGAGACTATCCTATCAATCACTGGAGAATAAACTGGATGAGCTCCGTTAAGAGACTATCCTATCAATCACTGGAGAATAAACTGGATGAGCTCCATTCGAGACTATCCTATCAATCACTGGAGATCTATCAATCACTGGAGAGTAAACTGGATGAGCTCCGTTAGAGACTATCCTATCAATCACTGGAGAACAAACTGGATGAGCTCAGTTAGAGACTATCCTATCAATCACTGGAGAATAAACTGGATGAGCTCCGTTAGAGACTATCCTATCAATCACTGGAGAGTAAACTGGATGAGCTCCGTTAGAGACTATCCTATCAATCACTGGAGAATAAACTGGATGAGCTCCATTCGAGACTATCCTATCAATCACTGGAGAATAAACTGGATGAGCTCCATTAGAGACCATCCTATCAATCACTGGAGAATAAACTGGATGAGCTCCTTTCGAGACTATCCTATCAATCACTGGAGAATAAACTGGATGAGATCCGTTAGAGACTATCCTATCAATCACTGGAGAATAAACTGGATGAGCTCCGTTAGAGACCATCCTATCAATCACTGGAGAATAAACTGGATGAGCTCCTTTCGAGACTATCCTATCAATCACTGGAGAATAAACTGGATGAGCTCCGTTAGAGACTATCCTATCAATCACTGGAGAATAAACTGGATGAGCTCCATTCGAGACTATCCTATCAATCACTGGAGATCTATCAATCACTGGAGAGTAAACTGGATGAGCTCCGTTAGAGACTATCCTATCAATCACTGGAGAACAAACTGGATGAGCTCAGTTAGAGACTATCCTATCAATCACTGGAGAATAAACTGGATGAGCTCCATTCGAGACTATCCTATCAATCACTGGAGAATAAACTGGATGAGCTCCGTTAGAGACTATCCTATCAATCACTGGAGAATAAACTGGATGAGCTCCATCAGAGACTATCCTATCAATCACTGGAGAATAAACTGGATGAGCTCCATCAGAGACTATCCTATCAACGGGACCTGAAGAACTGTACTATTCTATGTTTCTTGGAGATGGATAATATACTGTCCATCTAGCTGGTTTTTATATCAGCAGGACAGAACGTCAGTTTCGGGTAAGCTCTAGGGGGGGTCAACAGCTGGTGCCCAATTTCTAATATTAAGGAAGTCTGGAGGTTCTGCTCACCTGAGTTAAAATACCTCATGATAAGTTGTAGACCACACTATTTAACAACAGAGTTTTCCATGGATAACAGGCAACATCCACACTGAGCTAAAGGCTAGAGCTGCCGCTTTCAAGGAGAGGGACACTAATCCGGACTCTTATAAGAAATCCCGCCACGACCTCTGATAAGCCATCAAACAGGCAAAGTGTAAATACAAGACTAAGATTGTATCGTACTAAGCCGGCTTTGACGCTCGTCACTTCGAGGCAAGCAACACTGAGCCATGCATGAGAGCACCAGCTATTCCGGACAATTGTGTGATCTCACTCTCCATAGCCGAGAGTGAGTAAGACCTTTAAACAGGTTAACATTCAGAAAGCCGCAGGGGCAGATGGATTTACAGGACGCGTACTCAAGAGATGGTAACCTGTCTACAACACAACAGTGGTAGGCCTGATCACTGACGATGATGAGGCAGCCTATAGAGAGGAGGTCAGAGAACTGGCAGTGTGGTGTCAGGACTGCAGCCTCTCCCTCAACATCAGCAAGACAAAAGAGCTGATCCTGGACTACAGTCGACGAGGCTGTAGTCGGAGCGGGTAGAGAGCTTCACGTTCCTCTGTGTCCATATCACTAAGAATATATCATGGTCCACACACACCAACACTTTCCTCTGAGAAGGCTAAAAAGATTTGGCCCTCAGATCCTCAAAACGTTGAGAGCATCTTGACTGGCTGGCTGCATGACTGCTCTCTCTGTTCTCTCTGCTCTCTCTGTTCTCTCTGCTCTCTCTGCTCTCTCTGTTCTCTCTGCTCTCTCTGTTCTCTCTGCTCTCTCTGCTTCTCTCTGCTCTCTCTGTTCTCTCTGCTCTCTCTGTTCTCTCTGCTCTCTCTGTTCTCTCTGCTCTCTCTGCTCTCTCTCTCTGCTCTCTCTGTTCTCTCTGCTCTCTCTGTTCTCTCTGCTCTCTCTGTTCTCTCTGCTCTCTCTGTTCTCTCTGCTCTCTCTGTTCTCTCTGCTCTCTCTGCTCTCTCTCTCTGTTCTCTCTGTTCTCTCTGCTCTCTCTGTTCTCTCTGTTCTCTCTGCTCTCTCTGTTCTTTATTCTCTCTGTTCTCTCTGCTCTCTCTGTTCTCTCTGTTCTCTCTGCTCTCTCTGTTCTTTATTCTCTCTGTTCTCTCTGCTCTCTCTGCTCTCTCTGTTCTCTCTGCTCTCTCTGCTCTCTCTGTTCTCTCTACTCTCTCTGTTCTCTCTGTTCTCTCTGCTCTCTATTCTCTCTGCTCTCTCTGCTCTCTCTGCTCTCTCTGCTCTCTGTTCTCTCTGCTCTCTCTGCTCTCTGCTCTCTCTGTTCTCTCTGCTCTCTCTGCTCTCTCTGTTCTCTCTGCTCTCTCTGATCTCTCTGTTCTCTCTGTTCTCTCTGCTCTCTCTGTTCTCTCTGCTCTCTCTGTTCTCTCTGTTCTCTCTGCTCTCTCTGTTCTCTCTGTTCTCTCTGCTCTCTCTCTCTGTTCTCTCTGTTCTCTCTGCTCTCTCTGTTCTCTCTGTTCTCTCTGTTCTCTCTGCTCTCTCTGTTCTCTCTGTTCTCTCTGCTCTCTCTGTTCTCTCTGCTCTCTCTGTTCTCTCTGCTCTCTCTGTTCTCTCTCTCTCTCTGTTCTCTCTGCTCTCTCTGTTCTCTCTACTCTCTCTGTTCTCTCTGCTCTCTCTGTTCTCTCTGCTCTCTCTGTTCTTTATTCTCTCTGTTCTCTCTACTCTCTCTGTTCTCTCTGCTCTCTCTGCTCTCTCTGCTCTCTCTGTTCTCACTGCTCTCTCTGCTCTCTTTTATACATGATCCACTTTTCATTTTACATGAAGGCAGGGCCCCAGGTGAGTCGGCACCAGGCTCACCCAGAGCCCTCTGTTGCTCACATGTTTTTGAGCCATGTTTTCGTTAATTAATTTTCCTGAGTTTTCCCCGACTTCCCAGCATAAGGCGCTCATAGATTCAGGCGCAGCTGGGGATTTTATTGATAGAGTGTTCACCCATAGTTTAGGGATCGCCATTGTTCCTGTGGATATGCCCTTCCCAGTTCACGCCCTAGATAGTCGACCATTAGGGTCAGGGCTGATTAGGGAGGCCACCGCTCCACTAGGCATAGTTACGCAGGAGGGTCACAAGGAGAGAATCAGTCTCTTCCTTGTTGATTCTCCTGTGTTTCCCGTGGTGCTGGGCTTACCCTGGTTGGCCTGTCATGACCCCACTATTTCGTGGCAACAGAGGGCTCTCACAGGGTCACAAAAGTGCTCGGGGAGGTGTTTAGGGATTTCCGTCGGTGCTACTATGTCACAGGAGGAGGCGGCGGCTATGGAAACATATGTCTCCAAATCCCTGGGGCAGGGGTACATTCGGCCCTCCACTTCACCTACTTCCTGGAGTTTATTTTTTTGTGAAGAAGAAGGATGGGGGTCTGCGCCCGTGTATTGACTATCGAGGGATCAATCAGATCACTGTGAGGTACCCACTGCCTCTCATAGCCAGTGTGATTGAGTCAATGCACAGGGCTTCTTCACAACATTGGATTTCAGGAGCACTTACAACCTGGTGCGTAGCTGGGAGGGGGACGAGTGGAATACGGCATTTAGTACCACCTCAGGGCACTATGAGTACCTCGTCATGCCGTACGGGTTGATGAATGCTCCATCAGTCTTCCAGGCCTTTGTAGATGAGATTTTCCGGGACCTGCATGGGCAGGGTGTAGTGGTGTATATGGACAACATTCTGATATACTCCGCTACACGCGCTGAGCATGTATCCCTGGTGCTCAGGCTGCTTGGTCGACTGTTGGAACATGACCTGTACGACAAGGCTGAGAAATGCCTGATTTCCAACAGTCCGTCTCCTTCCTAGGGTACCGCATTTCCACTTCAGAGGTAGAGCTGGAGAGTGACTGCATTACAGCAGTGCGTAAATGGCAGACTCCCACCACAGTAAACAAAGTGCAGCGGTTTCTAGGGTTTGCCGGGGTTTTGGTCAGTTAGCGGCTCCCAATACCTCACTGCTGAAGGGGGGACCGGTGCGTTTGCAGTGGTCGGCTGAGGCGGACAAGGCTTTTGGTCAGCTGAGAGCTCTGTGCTTCTTGCACCAGTGGGATGGGAGGTGGACCCGGACATCGAGCAGGCGTTACATACAGAGCCCACTTTGAAGGCATGGAGATATTGGCTCTCAGTGTCCAGCTGGGGACCACCGCAATCTGGAGTACATCCGGGCGTTCCCTCTGCTGTTCTTTACCCTTTTTGTTTTCACTTTGTCCTACAGACCAGGTTCCCTGAACGCGATGTCCCGGACATCGAGCAGGCGACCGGTTGATCTATTGGGTCCACACGTCACCCTCCTTTGGTCATCCTGGCATCGGTCGGACGGTGCGTTGCATTAGTGGGAAGTACTGGTGGTCCACCTTGGCTAAGGACGTGAGGGTTTATGTTTCCTCCAGCTTGGTGTGCACCAATGCAAGGCTCCCAGGCACCTGCCCAGAGGGAAATTACAATCCTTACCCGTTCCACAACGGCCATGGGCGCACCTGTCGGTGGACTTCCTGAGAGATCTTCCTCCCTCACAGGGCAACACCACGATCCTGGTCGTTGTGGATCGGTTCTCTAAGTCCTGCAGTCTCCTCCCTTTACCCAGTCTCCCTATGGCCCTACAGACTGCGGAGGCTCTGTTCACAGCATTACTGCGGAGGCTCTGTTCACAGCATTCTTCCAGCATTACGGGGTGCCTGAGGACATAGTATCTGATCGAGGTCCCCAGTTCGCGTCAAGGGTCTGGAGGGAGTTCATGGAACGTCTGGGGGTCTGGGTCAGCCTTACCTCAGGTTTTCACCCCGAGAGTAACGGGCAGGTGGAGAGAGTAAACCAGGATGTGGGTAGGTTTCTGCGGTCTTATTGCCAGGACCGGCTGGGGGAGTGGGCGGCGTTCATACCCTGGTCAGAGATGGCCCAGAACTCGCTCCCCCACTCTTCTACCAACCTTTCCCCTTTCCAGTGCGTACTGGGGTACCAGCCGGATCTGGCACCGTGGCATCAGAGCCAGATCGAGGCTCCTGCGGTGGACGACTGGTTTAGGCGCTCGGAGGAGACTTGGAACGCCGCTCATGTGCACCTTCAGCGGGCAGTGAGGCATCAGAAAGCCACCGCAGTGGTCCCACGGTGCAAACAGGTCTGGCTCTCGACTCTAAACCTGCCCCTCCACCTGCCCTGCCGGAAGCTGGGTGCTTGGTTTGTGGGGCCATTCAAAATCCTGAGGAGACTGGTCAAGGTTTGTTACAGTTTACAGATTCTCCCAGATTATCGTATTAACTCCTCGTTCCATGTGTGTAGCTGGTCCACTCCAGGAGTATTAACTCCTTGTTCCATGTGTCTCTCCTCAGGTCGGTGGTAGCTGGTCCACTCCAGGAGTCTAAGGCTGTATCTGACGGTTGGTATTTTGTTACCGGGTTTTGTTGTTACGCCCGTTTATTTTGTGCTACCGGTGTTTTTCCAGCACCATAGTATGGTGTTTTTCCAGCACCATAGTATGGTGTTTTTCCAGCACCATAGTATGGTGATTTTCCAGCACCATAGTATGGTGTTTTTAAGCACCATAGTATGGTGTTTTTCCAGCACCATAGTATGGTGTTTTTCCAGCACCATAGTATGGTGTTTTTCCAGCACCATAGTATGGTGTTTTTCCAGCACCATAGTATGGTGTTTTTCTTGTATTAAATACCTTGTCCACACATCTCAGCTCTCCTGTGCCTGAATCCTTTCACCAGTTACCCACAGCCTTGACAGTTAGTCTACATGTGAGAAATAAAACCTGATTTGATTATTTGAAATCAATCGTACAATCGAGCGAGGAGATGGAAGCGGCACGTCCTTTTAAAAAACAAACACAGCTCAAAAACCACATGGAATCTGTGAATAATGTGTACATCACTGGTTAGAGGACACATTTGGAGAAGACGGCTAGCTCCATTTTTTTAAAGTGTTGCATTTTGATTCAAATAGGTCCACTATGCTCCACGGAATCTTGGAATAACCTAGACATGGTTGGTTAGACTCTCTTATCCAGAGTCACTACAGTAGTGAGTCATTTAGCAGACTCTCTGATCCAGAGCCACTACAGTAGTGAGTCATTTAACAGACTCTCTTATCCAGAGTCACTACAGAAGTGAGTCATTTAGCAGACTCTCTGATCCGGAGTCACTACAGTAGTGAGTCATTTAACAGACTCTCTGATCCAGAGCCACTACAGTAGTGAGTCATTTAGCAGACTCTCTGATCCAGAGCCACACCAGTAGAGAGTCATTTAACAGACTCTTATCCAGAGACACTACAGTAGTGAGTCATTTAACAGACTCTCTTATCCAGAGCCACTACAGTAGTGAGTCATTTAACAGACTCTCTTATCCAGAGTCACTACAGTAGTGAGTCATTTAGCAGACTCTCTGATCCAGAGCCACTACAGTAGTGAGTCATTTAACAGACTCTCTTATCCAGAGTCACTACAGATGAGTCATTTAGAGACTCTCTGATCCGGAGTCACTACAGTAGTGAGTCATTTAACAGACTCTCTGATCCAGAGCCACTACAGTAGTGAGTCATTTAGCAGACTCTCTGATCCAGAGCCACACCAGTAGAGAGTCATTTAACAGACTCTTATCCAGTGACACTACAGTAGTGAGTCATTTAACAGACTCTCTGATCCAGAGTCACTACAGTAGTGAGTCATTTAACAGACTCTCTGATCCAGAGTCACTACAGTAGTGAGTCATTTAGCAGACTCTCTTATCCAGAGCCACTACAGTAGTGAGTCATTTAACAGACTCTCGGACTCTCTGATCCAGAGCCACTGCAGTAGTGAGTCATTTAACAGACTCTCTGATTCAGAGACACAACTGTAGAGAGTCATTTAATAGACTCTCTGATCCAGAGTCACTACAGTGAGTCATTTAGCACACAGGACAAAACATTATGAACACCCGCTTTTTCCATGACACATACTGATCAGGTGAATCCAGGTGAAAGCTATGATCCCTTATTGATGTCACTTGTTAAATCCACTTCAATCAGTGTAGATGAAGGGGAGGAGACATATAGATGAATGGGAGGAGACATGTAAATGAAGGGGAGGAGACATGTAGATGAAGGGGAGGAGACGGGTTAAATATTTTTAAGCCTTGAGACAATTGGGACATTAATTGTGTATGTGTGCCATTCAGAGGGTGAATGGGCAAGACAAGATATTTAGGTGCCTTTGAACGGAGTATGGTAGTAGGTGCCAAGCGCACCGGTTTGTGTCAAGAACTGCAACGCTGCTGGGTTTTTCGCGCTCAAAGTTTCTTGTGTGTATCAAGAATGGTCCACCACCCAGACAACTTGACACAACTGTAGGAAACATTCGAGTCAATATGGACCAGCATCCCTGTGGAACATTTTCCACACCTTGTAGTCCCATGCTCCGACACATTGGGGACAGAAAGGGGGTGCAACTCAATAGTACGAAGGTGTTCCTAATGTTTTGTACACTCAGTGTATTTCTCACTAGTTAAAACATTTAGAGATGTTTTTTTAAATGCTCTTACGCTCTAGAAATAACAACCCCCCCTAGTGACTGTACAGCAGCACATTCATTTGACTTTTAAAGGTCATTTACTAATTAAAATCAGGCAGGATGGAACAAATTGGTCACGTCAGCAACCGCCTTCAACATGTGGTACAGCTGCCTGGTGGGAAGCATCTCGATACAACGCACTGGTCAATGGTCATTCGCACCAGCTTGTCGTTACGTTAGCTAATTGGCATGTCACGGTGACATCCAGAAGGTGACCAATACCACTAGTTATTTCTCCCATTAAAATAAACCTCACTTTCTTTTACAAGTTTTGAATAGAGCCATGCTGCTGCTGTTGCCAGCTAGCCACTATAAAATAGCTAGCTGGGAAGGGCTCGTCAGGATGACTGACTGAACTAGCTAGCTGGGAAGGGCTCATCAGGATGACTGACTGAACTAGCTAGCTGGGAAGGGCTCGTCAGGATGACTGACTGAACTAGCTAGCTGGGAAGGGCTCGTCATGATGACTGACTGAACTAGCTAGCTGGGAAGGGCTCGTCAGGATGACTGACTGAACTAGCTAGCTGGGAAGGGCTCGTCAGGATGACTGACTGAACTAGCTAGCTGGGAAGGGCTCATCAGGATGACTGACTGAACTAGCTAGCTGGGAAGGGCTCGTCAGGATGACTGACTGAACTAGCTAGCTGGGAAGGGCTCATCAGGATGACTGACTGAACTAGCTAGCTGGGAAGGGCTCATCAGGATGACTGACTAAACTAGCTAGCTGGGAAGGGCTCATCAGGATGACTGACTGAACTAGCTAGCTGGGAAGGGCTCATCAGGATGACTGACTGAACTAGCTAGCTGGGAAGGGCTCATCAGGATGACTGACTGAACTAGCTAGCTGGGAAGGGCTCATCAGGATGACTGACTGAACCGAATCCATTCCTCTCCACACTCGACTCTCAGCTGAGCGACATCCATCACCAGGCATGTCCGTATTGCCTCTCCCTTGAATCCTGGATTGAATTGAAACCCTTCCCTTAGTTGCTGTGGTGAGTGGCCAACTGAAATCTATCCCTGGGTTGCTGCTGTGGAGTAGTGAGACAGCGTGACCAACTAACAAGTTTCCCTGAGTTGCTGTGAGGGCCATCTGAAAGCTGTCCCTGGGTTGCTGTGAAGGCCAACTGAAAGCTATCCCTGGGTTGCTGTGAGGGCCACCTGAAAGCTATCCCTGGGTTGCTGTGAGGGCCATCTGAAAGCTGTCCCTGGGTTGCTGTGAAGGCCAACTGAAAGCTATCCCTGGGTTGCTGTGAGGGCCACCTGAAAGCTATCCCTGGGTTGCTGTGAGGGCCAACTGAAAGCTATCCCTGGGTTGCTGTGAGGGCCAACTGAAAGCTATCCCTGGGTTGCTATGAAGGCCAACTGAAAGCTATCCCTGGGTTGCTGTGAAGGTCAACTGAAAGCTATCCCTGGGTTGCTGTGAAGGCCAACTAAAAGCTTTCCCTGGGTTGATGCTCTCGTGCCTCACCTGTATAGCAGCTGTTCCGTGCTGTGGAATGTTCAAGATGTTGACGTGCAGCGCTAGGGGAAAGGGAACCTTGGGAACCAATAGAAACAGATCAGACTCCACAAACAGCATATTAGGAGCTGGGAGATAAAAACCTATTTTTCGGCAGGAGCTTCTATCCAAAGCGACAGAGGGGCGGGGGTTGGGGGGTGTGAGAGCGTAGACTCACCCTATGGTCCGGAATATAAGGGTAGGTGCCCGTGAGGAGGGAGAGGGGAGGGAGAGGGGAGTGGTGATGGAAGCCCACGTTGTGGTGATTGGCCTTGGCGTAACCGGGGGCGATGGAGTGGGAGGAGTGCTGAAGGTAACCCTCCTGCTCCACCTTCCTACGCATCGTAGAGTTCCAATGGTTCTTAATGGCATTATCAGTCCTGGGGAGGGAGGGAGGGAGGGAGGGAGGGAGGGAGGGAGGGAGGGAGGGAGGGGGGAGGGAGGGAGAGAGAGAGAGAGAGAGGGGAGAGGGAGAGGAGAGAGAGAGAGGAGAGGGAGGGAGGGAGGGAGGGAGGGAGGGAGGGAGGGAGGGGGAGGGAGGGAGGGAGGGAGGGAGGGAGGGAGGGAGGGAGGGAGGGAGGGAGGGAGGGAGGGAGGGAGGGAGGGAGGGAGGGAGGGAGGGAGGGAGGGAGGAATTTAGAAAAAGTGAGAGACTCGCACACATTCAGCCATTCTAAAGTTGTTCTTGATAGCAATATACTGTTTGTTCTGAGCAACTACAATCACTCTCTCTCTATCTCTCTCTCTTCCTCCACCCCCCACCCCACACCCTTCTTTCTCTCTCTTCGTACCTGCCAGGCAGCAGTTTGGAGATCTCGGCCCAGTGGTTTCCCAGTTTCTCCTCCTCTCTCCTCTCTCCCTCTCTCTCCCTCCCTCCTCTCTCCCTCCCTCCCTCCTCTCTCCCTCCCTCTCTCCTCTCTCCTCTCTCCCTCTCTCTCCCTCCCTCCTCTCTCCCTCCCTCTCTGTACCTGCCAGGCAGGTTTGGCGATCTCGGTCCAGCGGTTGCCTAGTTTCTCCTCCTCTCTCTCTCTCTCTCTCCCTCCTCCCTCCCTCCTCTCTACCTCTCTCTCCGTACCTGCCAGGCAGCAGTTTTGCGATCTCGGCCCAGTGATTTCCCGGTTTCTCCTCCTCTCTCCCTCCCTCTCTCTCTCCCTCCCTCCCTCCTCTCTCCCTCCCTCTCTCCTCTCTCCCTCCCCCCTGTCTCCCTCTCTTCCTCTCTCCCTCTCCCCCTCCTCTCTCTCTCTCTCCCTCCCTCCCTCCTCTCTCTCTATCTCTCTCCGTACCTGCCAGGCAGCAGTTTGGCGATCTCGGCCCAGCGGTTGCCCAGTTTCTCGTGGGCCTGGTAGATGATCTGATCCTCTTCCTCGGTCCAGGAAGTCTTCTTCACCTCTGGGTTCAGGTGGTTGTGCCAGCGCTCTCTGCACTGCTTCCCTATCCGACCCTTCAGATGCTTGGCGATTACGGACCAACGCTTGGCCCCATACTTCTGGACTAGTTCAATCACCTGAGGGAGGGACAGTGGGATGGAGGGGAGAGGGGAGGTGGAGGGGAGAGGGAGAGAGGGGAGGGAGCGGGGGGAGGGAGATAGGAGGAGAGAGAGAGGGAGCGGGGGGGGTGAAAGGGGGAATACAACAGTCTATAAGTCTTTGTCCATTTTCAGGAACCATTCAAAAGTCAACAATACTTCTCAGCCCCTCGTTCCCTTAGTCAACCCTATCCCCCTCCTTGTCTGCTCTTCTCAGCCCCTCGTTCCCTTAGTCAACCCTATCCCCCTCCTTGTCTGCTCTTCTCAGCCCCTCGTTCCCTTAGTCAACTCTATCCCCCTCCTCAGCCCCTTGTTCCCTTAGTCAACCCTATCCCCCTCCTTGTCTGCTCTTCTCAGCCCCTCGTTCCCTTAGTCAACCCTATCTCCCTTCCTCAGCCCCTCGTTCCTTTAGTGAACTCTATCCCCCCTCCTCGTCTGCTCTTCTCAGCCCCTCGTTCCCTTAGTCAACCCTATCCCCCCTCCTTGTCTGCTTCTTCTCCCTCTCTCCCTTTTGAAATCTCTTGCTATGGAGGGAGTTTCCACCGTTAGCCTCTTTGCTAATCATTACCTCCTAGCTTCTGGAAGTGTGTGTGTGTGTGTGTGTGTGTGTGTGTGTGTGTGTGTGTGTGTGTGTGTGTGTGTGTGTGTGTGTGTGTGTGTGTGTGTGTGTGTGTGTGTGTGTGTGTGTGTGTGTGTGTGTGTGTGTGTGTGTGCGCGCGCAGAAGTAGAACTGTAGAACGGTGACAAGCTATCTACTCAGTGCAGGTCAACAACACTTCTCAGTCAAACACTTGGCTGTCTGAGTTAGCACCAATATAATAGAACCCAGGTCTGAAAGTGTTCTATATGTTCTGTAAGATTATAAAAGGGTTCTGTAAAGTTAGGTAAGGTTCTGAAAGTGTTCCGTAATGTTCGGTAAGGTTCTGAAAGTGTTCTGTAATGTTCGGTAAGGTTCTGAAAGTGTTCTATATGTTCTGTAAGATTCTAAAATGGTTATTTAATGTTCGGTAAGGTTCTGAAAGTGTTCTATATGTTCTGTAAGATTCTAAAATGGTTCTGTAAAGTTTGGTAAGGTTCTGAAAGTGTTCTATATGTTCCGTAAGGTTCTGAAAGTTTTCTATATGTTCCGTAAGATTCTAAAAGGGTTCTGTAAAGTTTGGTAAGGTTCTGAAAGTGTTCTGTAATGTTCAGTAAGGTTCTGAAAGGGTTCTGTAAAGTTCAGTAAGATTCTGAAAGTGTTCTGTAATGTTCAATAGGGTTCAGAAAGGGTTCTGTAATGTTCAGTAAGGTTCTGAAAGGGTTCTGTAATGTTCGGTAAGGTTCTGAAAGGATTCTGTAATGTTTGGTAAGGTTCTGAAAGGGTTCTGTAATGTTCAGTAAGGTTCTGAAAGGGTTCTGTAATGTTCAGTAAGGTTCTGAAAGGGTTCTGTAATGTTCAGTAAGGTTCTGAAAGGGTTCTGTAATGTTCAGTAAGGTTCTGAAAGGGTTCTGTAATGTTCAGTAAGGTTCGGAAAGTGTTCTGTAATGTTCGGTAAGATTCTTAAAGGGTTCTGTAATGTTCGGTAAGATTCTAAAAGGGTTCTGTAATGTTCAGTAAGGTTCTGAAAGGGTTCTGTAATGTTCGGTAAGATTCTAAAAGGGTTCTGTAAAGTTTGGTAAGGTTCTGAAAGTGTTCTGTAATGTTCAGTAAGGTTCTGAAAGGGTTCTGTAAAGTTCAGTAAGATTCTATAAGGGTTATGTAATGTTCAGTAAGGTTCTGAAAGGGTTCTGTAATGTTCGGTAAGATTCTAAAAGGGTTCTGTAATGTTCAGTAAGGTTCTGAAAGGGTTCTGTAATGTTCAGTAAGATTCTAAAAGGGTTCTGTAATGTTCAGTAAGGTTCTGAAAGGGTTCTGTAATGTTCAGTAAGGCTCTGAAAGGGTTCTGTAATGTTCAGTAAGGTTCTGAAAGGGTTCTGTAATGTTCAGTAACGTTCTGAAAGGGTTCTGTAATGTTCGATAAGATTCTAAAAGGGTTCTGTGATGTTCAGTAAGGTTCTGAAAGGGTTCTGTAATGTTCAGTAAGGTTCTGAAAGGGTTCTGTAATGTTCAGTAAGGTTCTGAAAGGGTTCTGTAATGTTCGATAAGATTCTAAAAGGGTTCTGTAATGTTCAGTAAGGTTCTGAAAGGGTTCTGTAATGTTCGATAAGATTCTAAAAGGGTTCTGTAATGTTCAGTAAGGTTCTGAAAGGGTTCTGTAATGTTCAGTAAGGTTCTGAAAGGCAGGGTTGGGGAGTAACTGATGACAAAAAGCTGTAACTGTAACCCGTTATGTTACCATCAAAGATATTGTAATTAGCTTACAGATACTTTTGAAAAACTAGATGATTACTTCTACGATTACTTGAAATTCAGGAAGGATGTTTGCGAGAAAAAAAAGATTTGCAACCATTCTGTTTCTCAATGACATTCAATACAGAGTTTGTCATGTTCCACCAATCAGAGTTTGTGACCTGATGACCACCAATCAGAGACCACTATGATGACACCCCAAATGATGACCACCAATCAGAGACCAATATGATGACACCCCAAATGATGACCACCAATCAGAGACCAATATGATGACACCCCAAATGATGACCACCAATCAGAGACCATTCTGTTTCTCATGACATTCAAAAGCATGAGTTTGACCTGACCAATCAGAGACCAATATGATGACACACCAAATGATGACCACCAATCAGAGACCACTATGATGACACCCCAAATGATGACCACCAATCAGAGACCAATATGATGACACCCCAAATGATGACCACCAATCAGAGACCAATATGATGACACCCCAAATGATGACCACCAATCAGAGACCACTATGATGACACCCCAAATGATGACCACCAATCAGAGACCAATATGATGACACACCAAATGATGACCACCAATCAGATCCCACTGGGGTGACACACCAAATGATGACCACCAATCAGAGAACACTATGATGACACACCTAATGGGTTTGAGGGATTGTGGGAAAAAAGCAGGAATAGGCTTTTGTCTATGTCTAGAATATGTCTTTTAACGGTGCGACAGATGTCGAGCATCCAAAGATTATCCAACTTGAATAAACGCTTGGAGGTCAAAGACAATAGCAGTGGTGTCGTCTACGGCGATACGGATTTACCTTGTGAATCCCAATGCTGCTCTGTCCTTTAGCTATTTGCGTTTTACAGGTTGTGGTTGTTGTGGATGGCTGTTCACAAATATATATATATGTGTATCTAAAAGTAACTGAATGTAATCAGATTACATTACTGGGTTTGGGGTAATCCAAAAAATGACATTACTGATTACAATTGTGGACAGATAACTAGTAACTGTAACAGATTACATTTAAAAAGTTACCTGCCCAAACCTACTGAAATGGTTCTATAAAACATTCCTATACGTTTCTGTAAGGGTTCTTAAAGGTTCTCTATAACATTCCTATACGTTTCTGTAAGGGTTCTTAAAGGTTCTCTATAACATTCCTATACGTTTCTGTAAGGGTTCTTTAAGGTTCTATAAGGTTGTGTTCTTACTCTCTGGTCCTCCTCCTTGGTCCAGGGTCCTTTGATGAGTTCAGGGTTGAGAACCTTCTGCCAGCGGTGCTGACACTGCATATCTGTACGGTTCTATGTGAGAGCAGAGACACTGTTATTAAGGGAATGTGAATGAGAGCAGAGACACTGTTATTAAGGGAATGTGAATGAGAGCAGAGACACTGTTATTAAGGGAATGTTTATTTAGAAGAGCCACTGTTATTAAAGGAATGTGAATGAGAATCAGAGATCACTGTTTTTAAAATGTGAATGAGAGCAGAACACTGTTATGAGACACTGTTATTAAGGGAATGTTAATCTGAAATCATGTCAACACTGTTATTTTTAAATGTGAATGGCTCAGGGGGATATTCATCTGCTGTAGAATGAGAGCAGGTCTGTTATTAAGGGCTGTTGAATGAACAATCACACTGTTATAGGAATGTGAATGAGAGCAAACACTGTTTAGGACAAGGCAATGTATGAGAGCAGAGTGATGTGACTGTTATTAAGGGAATTTAGAATAACTAAAACAGAGACACTGTTATTAAGGGAATGTTTATTTATTGAATAGCCTACCATTTCAGGAGTCTAAAGCCCTGTGAGTGACTTTAATCAGTGATCACTAATGTTTTATAAAATTGGTGCGATTCAAATAGTTAACTATGTTAGTCTGAAATCATGTTTTAGTCATTTTTAAATGTAGTGGCTCAGGGGCATTCATTTGTGTAACTAATATGTTGGTCTGCCAATTGGGCTGTTGGGAAGAACAATCACACTATAGGATGTTATGCAGAAAAATCTGTTGGTAGGACAAGGCAATGTATGTTTGAGGCAATATACATGTGATGTGACTGAAACGTACGGGCATTTAGTTAACTAAAACGGGCCACTTGTTTTAGTCATTTTGACAATAACTACACTAAGGCATTCATTTAGTTAACTAAAACGGGCCACTTGTTTTAGTCATTTTGACAATAACTACACTAAAGCATTCATTCAAATGACTAAAAACGTGACTAAGACTTAATGATATTTTAGTCAATGTGACTAAGACTTAATGATATTTTAGTCAACGTGACTAAGACTTAATGATATTTTAGTCAACGTGACTAAGACTAGATTCAACCAAACAAATGGTGTCCAAATGAACACTGATGTGTGTGTGTGTGTGTGTGTGTGTGTGTGTGTGTGTGTGTGTGTGTGTGTGTGTGTGTGTGTGTGTGTGTGTGTGTGTGTGTGTGTGTGTGTGTGTGTGTGTGTGTGTGTGTGTGTGTGTGTGTGTGTGTGTGTGTGTGTGTGTGTGTGTGTGTCTTACAGGTAGGAAGCTGGCGATGAGTTTCCAGTCCGAGGACCCATGATGTTCTACTAGCTTCTTCAACTTCTCATCCTGAAACAAACAAACAAACAAATGAAACTTTATATAGTATTGTTTAAAACACTAAAACACAACAAAAAATAATCATAAAACACAAAAAACTGAAACAATAAAATATTACAATACTAAACCACTGAAACACTGAAACACTGAAACACTGAAACACTGAAACACTGAAACACTAAACCACTGAAACACTAAACCACTGAAACACTGAAACACTGAAACACTGAAACACTAAACCACTGAAACACTAAACCACTGAAACACTGAAACACTAAACCACTGAAACACTAAACCACTGAAACACTAAACCACTGAAACACTGAAACACTAAACCACTGAAACACTGAAACACTGAAACACTAAACCACTGAAACACTAAACCACTGAAACACTGAAACACTAAACCACTGAAACACTAAACCACTGAAACACTAAACCACTGAAACACTGAAACACTAAACCACTGAAACACTGAAACACTAAACCACTGAAATACTAAACCACTGAAACACTGAAACACTGAAACACTAAACCACTGAAACACTAAACCACTGAAACACTGAAACACTAAACCACTGAAACACTTAACCACTGAAACACTAAACCACTGAAACACTAAACCACTGAAACACTAAACCACTGAAACACTAAACCACTGAAACACTGAAACACTAAACCACTGAAACACTAAACCACTGAAACACTAAACCATTGAAACACTGAAATGCTAAACCACTGAAACACTGAAACACTAAACCACTGAAACACTGAAACACTAAACCATTAAAACACTAAACCACTGAAACACTAAACCATTGAAACACTAAACCACTGAAACACTGAAACGCTAAACCACTGAAACACTAAACCACTGAAACACTGAAACACTAAACTACTGAAACGCTAAACCACTGAAACACTAAACCACTGAAATACTAAACCACTGAAACACTAAACCACTGAAATACTAAACCACTGAAACACTAAACCACTGAAATACTAAACCACTTCCTGACCATTTAATGATGGATTCTAATGTCTCCTCTGGCATTCATGACCATTTAATGATGGATTCTACAATCCATGCTTCATCTAGATGTGTTACTGTTACTGAATGGAATAGTCTACAATCCATGCTTCATCTAGATGTGTTAGTGCTACTGAATGGAATAGTCTACAATCCATGCTTCATCTAGATGTGTTAGTGCTACTGAATGGAATAGTCTACAATCCATGCTTCATCTAGATGTGTTAGTGCTACTGAATGGAATAGTCTACAATCCATGCTTCATCTAGATATGTTAGTGCTACTGAATGGATTTAAAATATAGATGGGAGGCTCTTTTACAGAGGAGTGTAAAATGCTTTTTTTAGTCTGTATCATGTTGTTGTATTGTTGTATGTTTTAACTCTGTAATCTATTGATTGTTGCTGCCTTCTTGGCCAGGTCTCCCTTGAAAAAGAGACTCTGTGTCTCAATGGGCTTTTCCTGGTTAAATTAAAAATAGCACCAAAATATTTTACACTGCAACACTGCAACACTAAAATAATAAAACATTGAAACAAAAAATTAAATAAAAACACTAAAACAATAAATTAAATAAAAACACTAACACTATAAATCACTAAAACTACTGTGTTTACCTCTTCTCTTGTCCAGCGTGTTTTCCCTTGATGGCGTTTTGCTTCCTTGGCCAGCGGTCCATCGTAGTCGTGTTCATACATCTCAATATCCTCCTCATCTTCTTCACTACTATACACACTAGAGAGAGAGAGAGAGAGAGAGAGAGAGAGAGAGAGAGAGAGAGAGAGAGAGAGAGAGAGAGAGAGAGAGAGAGAGAGACCTTTATTTAACCAGGTAGGCTAGTTGAGAACAAGTTCTTATTTGCAACTGCGACCTGGCCAAGATAAAAAAGCAGTTCGACAAAGAGTAACACATGGAATAAACAAACATACAATCAATAATACAGTAGAAAAATCTATAAACAGCATGTGCAAATGAGGTAGGATAAGGGAGGTAGGGTAGTGGCAGGGTAGCCTAGTGGTTAGAGTGTTGGACTAGTAACCGGAAGGTTGCAAGTTCAAATCCCCGAGCTGACAAGGTAAAAATCTGTCGTTCTGCCCCTGAACAGGCAGTTAACCCACTGTTCCTAGGCCGTCATTGAAAACAAGAATTTGTTCTTAACTGACTTGCCTGGTTAAATAAAGGTAAAAAGTAAGGCGATAAATAGGCCATGGTGGAGAAGTAATTAGAAATAAAGCAATTAAACACTGGAATGGTTGGGTGTGCAGAAGACAAATGTGCAAAGGAGTGAGATAAATAAATACAGTATGGGGATGAGGTAGTTGGATGGGCTATTTACAGATGCATGTACAGGTACAGTTATCTGTGAGCTACTCTGACAGCTGGTGCTTAAAGTTAGTGAGGGAGATGAATCTCCAGCTTCAGTGATTTTTGCAGTTCGTTCCAGTCATTGGCAGCAGAGAACTGGAAGTAAAGGCAGCCAAAGGAGGATTTGACTTTGGGGGTGACCAGTGAGATATACCTACTGGAGCGCGTGTGGGTGGGTGCTGCTATGATGACCAGTGAGCTGAGATAAGGCGGGGCTTTACCTAGCAGAGACTTGTAGATGACCTGGAGCCAGTGGGTTTGGCGACAAGTATGAAGCGAGGGGCAGCCAACGAGAACGTACAGGTCGCAATGGTGGGTAGTATATGGGGCTTTGGTGACAAAATGGATGGCACTGTGATAGACTGCATTCAAATTGTTGAGTAGAGTGTTGGAGGCTATTTTGTAAATGACATCGTCGAAGTCGAGGATCGGTAGGATGGTCAGTTTTACGAGTGTATGTTTGGCAGCATGAGTGAAGGATGCTTTGTTGCGAAATAGGAAGCAGATTCTAGATTTAATTTTGGATTAGAGATGCTTAATGTGAGTCTGGAAGGAGAGTTTACAGTCTAACCAGACACCTAGGTATTTGTAGTTGTCCACATACTCTAAGTCAGAGCCGTCCAGAGTAGTGATGCTGGACGGGCGGGCAGGTGAGAGTTGCGAACGGTTGAAGAGCATGCATTTAGTTTTACTTGTATTGAAGGCATTGAAGGCATTGAAGCTCATCTGGAGGTTAGTTAACAACAGTGTCCAATGAAGGGCCAGAGGTATACAGAATGGTGTCGTCTGTGTGGAGGTGGATCAAAGAATCACCAGCGGTTTGCACCGAAGGTAGCTCCTCTTCCTGTTCGGGCGACACTCGGCGGGTGTCGTCACCAGTCTACTAGCTGCCACCGAAGGTGGCTCCTCTTCCTGTTCGGGCGACGCTCGGCGGGTGTCGTCACCAGTCTACTAGCTGCCACCGAAGGTGGCTCCTCTTCCTGTTCGGGCGACGCTCGGCGGGTGTCATCACCGGTCTACTAGCTGCCACCGATTCCCTTTTCATTGTCTGTATTGGTTTCACCTGTTTCTGTTGGTTATGTCTGTATTGGTTTCACCTGTTTCTGTTGGTTATGTCTGTATTGGTTTCACCTGTTTCTGTTGGTTATGTCTGTATTGGTTTCACCTGTTTCTGTTGGTTATGTCTGTATTGGTTTCACCTGTTTCTGTTGGTTATGTCTGTATTGGTTTCACCTGTTTCTGTTGGTTATGTCTGTATTGGTTTCATCTGTTTCTTGTTTGGAAGTTTGTTTCAGGGCTATTTAAGCCTTCTATGCCCGCCTGCTTTTGTGCGGGCTTGTTCTCTGTTCTGTTTGTGGATGGTTGTGTTTTGTTATTTTTTCGGACTGTTTGGTGTCCTGTTTGGGTCGGTCATTATTTCGCCTGTTGTTTTTGGCGTGACCTTACTTACCGGGAAATAAAACCGGTTTTCCCTAAACCTCTGCTCTCTGCGCCTGACTCTGCACCCACCACTCCCAGCTACGTGACAGAGAGCGACATCATTGATGTTTGCAGAGAAGAGAGTCGGCCCAAGAATTTAACCTGGCGGCACCCCCATAGAGACTGCCAGAGGTCCGGACAACAGGCCCTCCGATTAGACACACTGAACTCTGTCAGAGAAGTAGTTGGTGAACCAAGCGAGGAAATCATTTGAGAAACCAAGGCTGTTGAGTCTGCCGATAAGAATGTGGTGATTGACAGAGTCGAAAATCTTGGCAAGATTGATGAATACGGCTGCACAGTACTGTCTTTTATCGATGGCGGTTATGATATTGTTTAGGACCTTGAGCGAGGCTGAGGTGCACCCATGACCAGCTCTGAAACCAGATTGCATAGTGGAGAATGTACGGTGGGATTCAAAATGGTCAGTAATCTGTTTGTTAACTTGGCTTTCAAAGACCTTAGAAAGGCAGGGTAGAATAGATATATGTCTCTAGCAGTTTAGGTCTAGAGTGCCCCCCCCTTTTGAAGAGGGGAATGACCGCGGCAGCTTTCCAATCTTTGGGAATCTCAGACGATACAAAAGAGAGGTTGAACAGGCTAGTAATAAGGGTCCAAACAATTTCAGCAGATAATTTTAGAAAGAGAGGGTCCAGATTGTCTAGCGGCTAGACTCTAGCCCGTCAGATTTGTAGGGGTCCAGATTTTGCAGCTCTTTCAGAACATCAGCTGACTGGATTAGGGAGAAGGAGAAATGGGGAAGGTTTGGGCTAGTTGCTGTGGGAAGCGCAGGGCTGTTGACCGGGGTAGCGGTAGCCAGGTTGAAAGCTTGGCCAGCCATAGAAAAATGCTTATTGAAATTCTCAATTATTGTGGATTTATCGGTAGTGACAGTGTTTCCTAGCCTCAGTGCAGTGGGCAGCTGGGAGGAGGTGCTCTTATTCTCCATGGACTTTACAGTGTCCCAGGACTTTTTTGAGTTTGTACTACAGGATGCAAGCCTTAGCTTTCCTAACTGCCTGTGTATATTGGTTCCTAACTTCCCTGAAAAGTTGCATATCACGGGGGCTATTCGATGCTAATTCAGAATGCCACAGGATGTTTTTGTGCTGGTCAAGGGCAGACAGGTCTGGAGTGAACCAAGGGCTATATCTATTCCTGGTTCAAATGTTTTTGAATGGGGCATGCTTGTTTAAGGTGGTGAGGAAGGCGCTTTTAAAGAATAACCAGGCATCCTCTACTGACGGGATGAGGTCAATGTCATTCCAGGATACCCAGGCCAGGTCTATTAGAAAGGCCTGTTCGCAGAAGTGTTTTAGGAGGCGTTTGACAGTGGTCGTTTGGTCGCAGACCCATTACGGATGCAGGCAATGAGGCAGTGATCGCTGATATCTTGATTGAAAACAGCAGAGGTTTATTTGGAGGACGAGTTAGTTAGGATGACATCTATGAGGGTGCCCGTGTTTACGGATTTGGGGTTGTACCTGGTAGGTTCATTGATAATTTGTGTGAGATTGAGGGCATCAAACTTAGATTGTAGGATGGCCGGGGTGTTAAACATGTCCCAGTTTAGGTCACCTAGCAGCATGAGCTCAGAAAATAGATGGGGGGCAATCAATTCACCTATGGTGTCCAGGGCACAGCTGGGGGCAGAGGGTGGTCTAGAGCAAGGTTAATTTTTAGAAGTAGAAGCTTGAATTGTTTTGGTACAGACCTGGATAGTAAAACAGAAATCTGCAGGCCGCCCATCTTGGCGGAAAATATTATAGTTAGGGATGGAAATTTCAGGGTTTTTGGTGGTTTTCCTGAGCCAGGATTCAGGCACGGCTAATAAATGCGGGTTGGCAGAATGTGCTAAAATGACTGAATTAATCCTAACCAGGGTGACTGAATTAACCCTAACCAGGGTGACTGAATTAACCCTAACCTGGGTGACTGAATTAACCCTAACCTGGGTGACTGAATTAACCCTAACCTGGGTGACTGAATTAACCCTAACCTGGGTGACTGAATTAACCCTAACCAGGGTGACTGAATTAACCCTAACCAGGGTGACTAAATTAACCCTAACCTGGGTGACTGAATTAACCCTAACCAGGGTGACTAAATTAACCCTAACCAGGGTGACTGAATTAACCCCTAACCAGGGTGACTGAATTAACCCTAACCAGGGTGACTGAATTAACCCTAACCAGGGTGACTGAATTAACCCTAACCTGTAACCAGGGTGACTGAATTAACCCTAACCAGGGTGACTGAATTAACCCTAACCTGGGTGACTGAATTAACCCTAACCAGGGTGACTGAATTAACCCTAACCAGGGTGACTGAATTAACCCCTAACCAGGGTGACTGAATTAACCCTAACCTGGGTGACTGAATTAACCCTAACCAGGGTGACTGAACTAACCCTAACCTGGGTGACTGAACTAACCCTAACCTGAGTGACTGAACTAACCCTAACCTAACCTGGGTGACTGAACTAACCCTAACCCTAACCTGGGTGACTGAACTAACCTTAACCTGGGTGACTGAACTAACCCTAACCTGAGTGACTGAACTAACCCTAACCTGAGTGACTGAACTAACCCTAACCTGAGTGACTGAACTAACCCTAACCCTGAGTGACTGAACTAACCCTAACCTGAGTGACTGAACTAACCCTAACCTGAGTGACTGACCTAACCCTACCCTGAGTGACTGAACTAACCCTAACCCTAACCTTGGTGACTGACCTAACCCTAACCTGAGTGACTGAACTAACCCTAACCTGAGTGACTCAACTAACCCTAACCTGAGTGACTGAACTAACCCTAACCTGAGTGACTCAACTAACCCTAACCTGGGTGACTGAACTAACCCTAACCTGAGTGACTCAACTAACCCTAACCTGAGTGACTCAACTAACCCTAACCTTAACCTAGATGACTGAACTAACCCTAACCCTAACCTGGGTGACTGAACTAACCCTAACCCTAACCTGGGTGACTGAACTAACCCTAACCTGAGTGACTCAACTAACCCTAACCTGAGTGACTCAACTAACCCTAACCCTAACCTAGATGACTGAACTAACCCTAACCCTAACCTGGGTGACTGAACTAACCCTAACCCTAACCTGGGTGACTGAACTAACCCTAACCCTAACCTGGGTGACTGAACTAACCCTAACCCTAACCTGGGTGACTGAACTAACCCTAACCCTAACCTGGGTGACTGAACTAACCCTAACCCTAACCTTGGTGACTGAACTAACCCTAACCCTAACCTAGGTGACTGAACTAACCCTAACCCTAACCCTAACCTGGGTGACTGAACTAACCCTAACCCTAACCTTGGTGACTGAACTAACCCTAACCCTAACCTGGGTGACTGAACTAACCCTAACCCTAACCTAGGTGACTGAACTAACCCTAAAACGGATGACGGAATTAACTAAAGAGATTAAGCAAGGAGCAGATTTATGTGAGCCCCAAATGACACACTAATTCATATATAAAGTACACTACCCACAGGGCTCTGGTCAAAAGTAGAGCACTATGTATAGGGGATAGGGTGATAATTGGGCCTACCTAAATTATAGCAGGGTAGGGTGGTAACAGGGTAACAGAACCAGTCATTATAGCAGGG